>NW_020884879.1:20027801-20292836 GCF_003945725.1 Corapipo altera | reverse complement strand
GGAAAAGCAAGAAAACTCATAGGTCAAGATATGGAACAGCTTAGTAAGTGAAAAAGCAAGAGACGAGAGAAGGAAAACAGAACAAGTGATGCTCAGGCCGTCACTGTCCACCCCCTGTGGGTAGACCAATGCCTGCCCAGTTCCCAAGAAAAAGGTGGTTAACTTCACTAAACACCCTCCTCTCTGTTCCACCCTGGAGCACAATGTTACACAGCGTGGAGTACCTCTCTCCTTGGCTCAGCTGTGTCATCTCCCCACCTCTTTGGCACCCCAAGTTTGTTCACTGGGGTGGAACAGAAAAGGTCTCAATGCTGTGCAACCACAGGTCTGGACCGCAGCCCCATCCAGCCTGCTAAGAAGAAAATTAACTCCACCCTGGCCAGACCCAGTACTATAGATAACAAAGTATCTCAGAGAGGGAGAGTGATGGAATCTTCCAGCTGAAGAAGTGCAGTTTTGTCACTGTTGTGTGTGTCATAATATATTCAGTAGCAAAAAAAAATATACCCCTGTGTCTTGGCCTAGAAATATGCAGAGAGAGAGTTTACCTGAACTTTAACATTTGAGAAGCCTTTGCAAGAATACTGTAAAAATTCTGTAAACAAGAATGATTTCTTTCTTCCAAAAAGAAAAAGGAGATATTTGGTAGAACATTAATTTATAATCTGGAAAGATTAAGAAAGTCTTCTTAAAATTCTAGGGGGGAGAGGAGGAGAGAGTCAGTCATGGAGAAACAAAAAAACTGTAAAAGGCAGTATGAGATTTCCAGAAGAGAAAGGTGGTCTAAATCTGGGCAAGGGGACAGACTCCTGAAGGGAGAGAAAAGCATTTTTAAATTTGCCGTGCCTCGCTGGGGCACAGGGTGGAGGTAATGATTCATCTCTGGGTCCATTAAAGGGAAGGGTTCCCACGATACAGCCTCCATAAAACACAAAACAGACCCGTACTTCATAAACTTTTAGGTTTGGTGATGTGTCGATGTTTCTGCATTCCTGTTGTACTTGATCCTTGTCCGTTGGCGTTTGTCAGCTGACAAACCTACGTTAGAATTTCTTACCTGCTTTGTATTGTTTTTAAAGAAATGTTTGGCGGTGTAGATTATTTCTCATATGTTTCCAATTAGTGCAGATTGCAGTGACTGTACACAGAAATCCTTGCTGGGATTCGCATTTATGGAGCAAACTGGTTGTGATCTTGGAGAACATAAAGTGCACCCATGACCGGTCTGTTAAAAATGTACCACTGGGCATCCAGGAATGAACTGCCAAGTACACAGGAGGAATGGTAGGATAATGAGCTGTAGGGTCCTTGTTCTGAAGTGCAAGGAAGTGTTATTTGATTACAGCAGGTAATCTAGAGTGCTACTGGATCAATACAGAATCATAAAATAATTTAGATTGGAGGAAGCCTCTGGAGTTCACTCAGTTCAAAGCAGGGCCAACCTCAAAGCTACAGCAGGTTGCTCAGGGACATCCTCTCAGGCTCTCCTGGGCTGTTTGCTGAGAAGACTTTTTGCAATAGCTCCTCCCAAATCATGCTTTTGTTGTCAGCTTGCTATGAGGTGTTCCACTGCTGTGCAGTGCTCTCAGAAAAGGGAACTTAACCGAATCATTGTGGCTAATTTGATTCCTCTGTAATGGCTCTGTGGCACCAGAATTGCGATTGCACTGGTCTATTTAACACTACCACTTTACTGAGTATCTTCATGGACACAAGCTCCACAGGTTGTCCTAACTTTTGTGTGATGCTCTTTTTGTCGAGTGATTTACAAAAATTTACAAACTGCTTAATCTTCATGGCCGAAGTTCTAATTTTCAGACTGCTTTTTTGCAAATTAGGTTTTATAAGGTATTCATGATAGGACAAAATATTTCAAAAAACATCTGGAGATGCTGTAGCAAAAATGCGTTGATTTTATAGAAACAATTTGCAGCTTCCTCATCAACTGGTTTTCAGTTTCCCTGTCAAATCCACGTGCTACTAGGTTCATAATTAAAAAATAACCATTGATGTACACCTCCTGGTAATTTTTAACATACCTTTTTCACCCACAGTCTCTTCAGAGTCAATGGTGTTTACTGCCGAAGGTCATACTTTTGGACAACAGCCAGGATCTCTTTGCTTTTCTGTTCTTTGATGGTACAGTGTAGGAAAGAATTCTTTAGTGGTTAGCTGTCCTAGTCCTGTAGATGGCAAATGCAACACTATTCAGTCTGAAATCTAATTCTCCAGATGTAACATGGAGCTTCGTTATGTCTCTGGAAGTCCTTTGGTTCTTTCTGCTTCTTTCTCCTGTGTTACAGAAAGATGCAGAAATCTCCGACTGTTCTTTAGGAAAGAATCATAAACTGTTTCAGCTTTCTGCAAATGAAAAGCTCGCACAAGATGAGGGAATTAATAATCAATACATTAATGCTATATACACTACTGCAGTGTGGCTCCAAATCTAGAACCATCCAACTCTAAACTATGCAGTTGCCAGTCACTGGCAGTACTTTGTGGAGGAGACACAGTCTAGGAAGGCATCACTTGTCATTTGTTTTTGTTTTTTCCAGTATTTAAAAGTAATTACATGGACACAATGCTGTGAAAGGGAGTGCGTATCACATAAAATCCTGTTTATCACTACAGCTGTAAATATATCTGGGGAGAATGGTTTATAGAACTTCTTTGTGGTGAATATCATCACTAATCAATTCCATATTTCATTCTTCTTAAAGCCCATTCTACCAAAACATTAAAATGTGTGTTTGTATATTTTGCCGAATTGGGTTTTCAGCGAACAAATTGCAAACTCCTGCACAAAGAATAGCATCTTTTGCTTTTAGATGATAAACCTCTTGTGCAAGACTCTGAGTATTAAATTGTTATGCTTGTTTGATTAATGCCTGTGTGCTGTCCGCAGATTCATGGAGTGGTTTGTGTTGAAAGGGGCATTAAGGATCATCTAGTTCCAAACCCCCGCCATGGCTAGTGAGCTTGTTACACACATCCAGTCTTTCCTTTTGTTGCAGCTGAGGAGAGTATTTGAAGTCTGATGTGTCTCTTACAGAAATTAGTGAGAAATAGATTATGCTGTGAGAGACTTTGCACGATTCCAGTGTATACCAATCATAAGCATTTTCAACAAAATTCGACTGATATGAACAACACATTATAGCTGGAAAGATTTTTGTCCTGAAATTCCTGTTGTGACCTAAGGAACACTTTCCTGATGAGACTGACTCTTCCAAGATAGCTTCTGAAGCCCATGGGTTGTTGCAGAGCACATCTCTGCAATGATTGTTCATACAGTAAGGAGGATTTTTTTGAGAGAGTTCAGGTTTCACTAATATGATTTTTGTCTTTATGGATATCTATATTCCTGGGCACATGAAAGTTTTAGTTCACATACTCCTGCGTAGTGAGGGATTTTTGAAGCTAAAAGTTTACTGTTAGGAGAGAAATGAATTTGCTTGTCTCTCAAGCAAATTCATTTCTCTGCAAAATAGGCTCATCTGCTGTGGGGATCACACAGCAAAGTGACTGTATCAGAATTGAAGCCTTATACCAGGGCAGAAACAAGTGTACATTTGTCCTGATATGGCAGAATTAGACAAATAGATCATAGCGGAAAATAAATGGTATAAGCTGTCAGTTTGTAGTTTGAACGGTGCTGCTGCACAGAACAAGTACCAGAAAGAGAGTACAGCAATCGAAGTTCATGAGGAAGGACTCAGAAACCTTGATGCCATCCTTAGTCTGTGGTTCTGGTTACGCTGTGTGCTCAGGTGTCACTGAAGTAGACATACCAAAGCGGGTTTTGATGCCACGGGATCAGCTGCTTAGGGAGCACTGAGTGCCTTGGGAAGGCTTGTGTGTGCTGGGAATTCATTTCTGTCCAACCTGGCACAGGCACATCTGGTCACGTAATGATCTTTGTTTCCATATTACAATTGGAGAAGACTCGAAATAGTAATTCTTGATAGTAAAAACTCTTAAATTTGTAAATGTCAACAGAATGTTTGGACTAAAATTGGTACCTGTTTCTGAGGTAAACTGAATTTGAATGGAGTCTGTGCAGTAATTCTTGGAATCGCTTTGTGAGGTAAATCACAACTTTTTTCAGGTCAATTACTTATTTTTACACAGTCATACCTTGCATACTTTGCACAGTCATAATACCTTCCTAACCACTCCAAGGTTAAGAAGGTATTATGAATTAAAACTTACCATCCATTGTCTGATACCTCTTCCTTCACATGCTCATAGTACACAGCAAACACAAGATAATGTGCTTTAATTTAACCCACGGTGGAAGAATTTTCAGTGTAATTGCATTAACTTTATATTTTGCTGCAGAGTAAAATATACACATGGACAGGTGTTGTCCATGTAAGATGCTATAGCTTGTGCTTACTTATGAAGCTGTGGACAGACACTGTGTTCCAGTCCTAACTGTGCCATTTGAAGATTTTGCCAGTTTGCTCCTACATGCTTCCCCTTTGATGCTGTAGTTACTACTGCTGTAGCTCTGCTGGTAACAGTGGTAACAGGGTTTGTTTAAGAGCACTTTCATTTCCTTCAGGCAAAGCAAGCAGGTTGGTTTAAACCCTCTTTGTTGACTAATCCATTTGACTTGTTGGAAGCACACGAGGGAGCGCTTACTTAAATTCCTTCTGCCAACAGAGCTGCGGGGGTGGAAACTCTCGGCAGAGGAGTGGTAAGAAACAACTGGAAGAATGATAATGTCAGGGACCGGCACACCTGTCTGCGAGCTGAGTGCCAGCACATGACTGAGTCTGCCTGCACTGTGGGTATTGTAGCTCTTCCAGACAGGTCCATACCTTTTCTGTTACACATTCCTGGCTTAAGTCTCTTTTATGCTAACTAAGTACTTTTATATCCCTCTGGCACTACAAAACAATTTGAAAGCATCCAGAGGTGTTGAAACCTTCTTATTCAACAAAACAATGTCAAAAGTTGTAACAGGTGAATATCAGTGACTAGTCTTGCAGAATTAAATCCATCATTTTCCTGTCCAGAACCTGAGCTATTCCTTTTAAGGGTGCCAGATGCACAGGAAGCACCTGGATGCAGGGTGGCACTGCTGCCCCTCATCCAAGAGATGGTGTGTTTTGGGACTGTGTCACAGTGATTTCACACTACTGATGAAAGTTCACAGAGTGAGGTCAGCCTTCGTTCCCAGTTTGCACATCTTCTTGTTGTCATCAAGTGCATGACTTCCCATTACTCTTAAATCTAGAGATGTCCAGTTGCCCATAGGCCTCTGAGAGGACTTTCGTCTGCCTGGCTGTGAATAGGATGTCCTTGCCAGCCTCTTTCTACGTGTGTCCTTTCTGTTGTAGAGACTTCTCCTCTAGCTGCATCACTTTGCACTTCTTCACATGGTTGTGTTTTGTTGTTTCTTTTTTTTCCTTTTTTTTATTCTACACATGGACAGCACTGCTATTTGTTTCAGTCAGGTACCTGCAGCCTAAATGGTTGTTTTTTTCCAGTGAAGCATTTGAGCATGTGTTTACCTCTAGATAAGTGTGTTTTCATGTGCTTCTGTAAAGAGAGTACATAGGATTTTGCTAAAAAGATTATTATTTTTCTGAAGTAGGACTGGAAGTGCTGATCAGAACCATGCAGCAGGAGGTGGAAATCTGCTCACTCCTTGGGACCAAGTGCTCAGGTGATGAAGGGATTTTTTTTGTATTCCTATGGCTACAGCTATGGCCAGATAGCCTTATCAAATGCAAGGCATTTCCTCTCTAAGCTTCAACGTCTTTTAAAGTAATGTAACATGTTTCTACAGAACATTTTTTATTCTGTCTTATTCACAACTTTCTGATCCTTTTGTCTGTCTTTGGGTTAGGTGTCTATTCTGAATGGTGATCAGCTCTGAAAGCATCTGGATTTTGACCTTTACCAGACTGAAAAAATAGTATATTCTTGCTCTTTCATGTCTTTTGTTTCTTTGATGGGCCTTCATAGTAGTCCTATATTTTTCAGTCTTCAAATATACTTTATCAGGCAGTGAACTAGCCATGAAAGATACACTCTGATCAAGAAGGGAATGAAGCCCTTCTTCTGGTACTTAAACAACTGTACTTTCCCTGTGACTTTGATCAGTGCCTGTTTGGTCAGGTTACAGCCTCCTCCTAACACTGCTGACTTTGGGTTGTCTAGTGTATCCCTCTCTTTTTAGCCAGCTTTCCAACTCTTGTTTTTCTAGATGATCTTACACATTTTTCTTGTTTTTTTTAAGTCTGACAGTAGGGTGATGGTACTCTTTGTCTTAAGTTACCAAAGTTCATAGAAGGCATTAAGCCTTCATCATATTAATTACTGAGAAGTCATTAAGAGTTATCATAAACCACAGAATCTCAACTGAGTGGACCTAGTCCATGCAGTGGTGAACAGGAGTGAAACTTGAAAATTTTGCTTATTAAAAAGTCCTCCTTGTAGGACAATGTTAGTGAATCCCTGTTTTGGGAGAAGATGAAGAAACAACACAAACCAATTTATTGTGTCACACTTTGCTAATCCTGCAATTCTATGCAGCAGTCATAATTCTAATTTATATTTGCTGGAGGAAATTCAAATGATTACTTAAAATGTTTTATATAAGATATCTTTAATCACTCAAAAAATCAAATTTAAACCAAAATTCCTTAAACTGAGGGAAATCTGCCAGCACAGATGCTAATGCCAGTCCAGTAAGAAACAGGGTTAGCACTCTCAAATGTTGTTACTGCTGTGTATGTTATAGGATGTTATTTCCCCAAAGTCACCAGCTGCACTGTCTCTGAGTTTACCCTGAGCCCAGGCAGCCAAACCCCTGGGAGATTGGGAGTGAGCTCAAGGCCCATTTTGACACTCCATTTTGTCCTTACAAAGGTCCCCTGCCCACTTGACCAACCATTCCCTGACCTAATGGTCCTTTTTTTTTTTCCCAAAGCAGGCTAGTGCAAGCAATGGAAGGAGTCCACAGCAACACTGCCTGCCTTTGCATTGCCCTTGTGACATCCTTCTTGCTAATGTTCATTTCCCCAAGGCATCAAAGCCCTCAGCTGTACCAACATGCTTCTCTCCACACACAGTGCTACAAGGGGTTCCCACATGCAGTGTCAATGACCTTACACCTATTGCATTCCCCTATCCAAATTAGAATCACAGTAGAAATACTCATGACCACCTCAGACACCCACTTTAGGCCTGGGAAAGTGTTGCCTAAATACTGGTAACTGTTCCCTTCACTATGACATGGACCTGGAGCGTGTCCCAGAAGCATCAGCATCTCAAGTGCCTCTCTGAAATGTTCTTGCTCAACATCCTTTATTTTCCTTCTCTTCCCCCTCTTCGTGGTATGGACAGGCAGTGGTCCTAATCTACTAAATCTTTACAGCCTTATGTCGCTATGGGGAACATTGTTGCCAAATGGGTGTTTCAGAAAGGCATCTCATTTTCGCTAGGAACTCCTCCCCCTTCCCCTGACCATTTTTAAAAAATTGCTAAATGTAAACTCTGATGCTTTGTGAAATCCTGGTTTAGTCAGGAAAACTTCTGGCTTACCTCTGAGTAACTACTAGGTTTTTCTGGAAGATGTAAGTAAACTGGAAAACATTTAGTTGGTTTTGTGTGCAAGAGAATGGATGAGGGTATAGTAGTATTGAGATTAAATCAAAGTGGCTACTTCTAGAAAAGACTCGCACACACATCTATATGTGTGGATTTTCAAAATTACAGTTAGCATCTTTGTAATGATTTAATCTAGGGAGGCTACAGTTTCAAAGCCAGGTGCTAATGCTAAAGCATTATAGGATCATTACTACATCAACACTCATATCAGCAGTTTGATTGTGTTTTCAAGGACATGACATAAACATATCAGCTCTTGAATCATAAATCTCTACAAGACAGAAGAGTTGCTCACAGAAATTTGTTTTGAAGAATTTGCATAGCCACTGCAGTTTCTAGGTATGAATGCGCAGACCCACGGTCCATTCAGTCCACAGCTTGGGAACAATTCTGGGTTTCTTGCTGATACACAAATAGGAGTTCATGAAGCCAGCAATGTTTAATCATCCCTGGCCAAGAGACTCCTGGCAGAGCTGTACTGCCCCATTCTCATATTTCTTACACCTCTTGGTTAGACAGCAGCTACACACTATTTCTGCAGGAGATTCTTGGCACCAGGGAAATCCACGTGGTATAGAAAGGTTGTAGCAACTCTCCAGAAGACCAACAGTTGTTTAAGCAAGCCTGATGGAGATATATTAATGTTTCTTTTGCATTGACTTATGAACACTGATCGAAACTTGGGATCTCAGTCTGTGTTATTATGGTGCTGTCATTAGAGAATTGCTGTCTACAATAGTGGTCTCAAAATGTTTTGGTTGTGTACCCCTATCACTAAAAAAATTTGGAGCACACACCCCCGATATACTTGTATTTTTTATTTATAAATTACATATATGTAATACCATGATATATTATGCACATTTATAAAACATACACAAACATAGAAATTAAAGAAGGATAAGCTAATGAAGCACATTTTAAATTTTATTTATTTATTTATTTATTTATTTATGGTACAAAATGTATTTTCTTGCTGCACCCCAGTGGATTGTCTTGCATACCCCTTGAGTATTTCAAAACCAGTGGTCCAGAAGATGGGCCAAAGCTCAAGGTGAAAAAAAAAGATGAAAATCAAGGAAAAAATATTTACTCTTTGGCCTTAACGTACTCTATGCAGGAGGTTCAAAACTTTCAAAATCTGGTCCAAGACTATGGAATTAATTCCCTCAGGAGCTAAGACTATTGCAAACATCATGATCCACATGTAAACAAGGTGCTTTAACCTGCCTTTATGACATAAATACATTGCAACATATACATTAAGGAAGAGCATCCAAATTATCAAAGCAAATCATCCTACAAAGGTCTCGCCTGGGGCAGAGGAAGGGAGAACAAAGGACATGTTGCTTAATGCAGTACTGGAAAGCAATTGGGTGTTGCTGCAATGGGGTGAGAACGTGAATAGACTAGCATGTGATAGAAAACTGAATTTGTTACTGTTTCTGCTCAATTAAAAAGCTGCACCACTGTGAATTAAATGTTCATTTCAGGTCAACAGGCATTATATATTCATTTTTTAATTGGGTACTACTTGTTTCAGATTCTTCTATTGTTTTCTTCCTTCCGCAGTGGCATCCTGACTGTGGAACAATGAGTAAATTACTATAAATCATTGGCTCTAGCTGAGTCTGGCTGTAAAATAATCTAATTTCTTGAATTCACTTCAAGAAGCTTTCTTGGGTAATGTTTCAGTAAAGCTGAATTGCTTTGTTGGCGCAACTCTAATTAGAGATCAACCTTTAAATTGCTTGCTTCCAAAATTAGTTCAAAGAAGTATTCTGAGTGATAAATAAAGTTAATACACAGGGCGGTGAATCCCAACCTCCCTGGAGGTACAGTACTATTTTACCTGAAGGGTGGAGTTTATTTCATCTTTGGTGCCTGGCTAACTCCCCATGTCATTGCATGAGCTGGGACTAATATGGAGTCAAGAATTTCTGTACCCCTGTGTGTCCTTTGCACAAGGGAAAGTACTACAGAAGACAGAGTGCACCCTCCCACCTCGTTTATAGCAAGTCATTCACCCAGGATCTGTTTTCCAGATGCATGGGGGAATGGGAAGAAACCAACTTTATACTTCCATTCAACACTTTCCTGATTATGACAAGAAAGCAGTCTATGTTTTTGCAGTGATTAGGGCTGGCTAGAAACTTCTGTTCTACGCTGGAAAATGTACTTTCTGGAGAAAAGTTGAAATTTTATGGGCAATTTTTTATTTTGTTACGACATCTCCATTTGGCTGGTGTTCCTCTCACTGCAGCACAGGGTTGTCCCTCTGACTGCCCTCGCTGATATGTTATGGAAGATGTAGTTTGACCAGCTCACTGTGACTGTGAGAAAGAATGGGGCATCTTGACTTGGAACAACAAACTTTCTCTAACTGTGGAGGTACACCACAATTGAAAAGGAAAGTTTAATGCTGAGATGACTGGAAGCAAAGATTTTTTCAATCTGATTTTTTACCCTGATATTTCCTAATCAAAAGCTTTATAATTTGTATCCTCTTCTTCTCTAGGATGTAAACCTTTAAACAGTCAAATACAGCTATTGATATATTTGAGTACAGAAGAGTAACAATTGATGAAAAATACAAGCAACTTGTTTGACTAGTATAACAATAAATAAAACTGCAGCAGAATTTACTTCTGTTAATAGATTCAGAGAATCATAGAATGGTTTGATTGGAAAGGACCTTAAAGATTGTCCATTTCTAACCCCCTTGCCATGGGCCAGGACACCTCCCATTAGACCAGGTTGCTCAAAGCACAATCCAACCTGGCCTTGAACATTTCCACGGATGGGGCATCCACAGCTTCTCTGGACAACCAGTTCAAGTGTCTCATGTCCCTCATAAAAATTTGCTTCCTTGTATCCAATCTAAACCTACTCTCCTTCAGTTTAAAAATGTTGCCCCTTGTCCTGTCACTTATAGACCCTGCTAAAAAGTCTCACACCACCTTTTTTTGTAGGCCCCTTTTAAGTATTGAAAGGCCACGTTAAGGTCTCCCTGGAGCCTTCTCCAGATTGAACAACCCCAGCTCTCTATGTCTGTCTTCACAAGAGAGGTCCTCCAGCTTTCTGGTCATCTTTGTGGCCTCCTCTGCACCCACTTTAATAAGTTTGTGTCTTGCCTATTGCTGAAGTCTTATCCTTGGTGATGACTAAGTGCTGGCTTCATGTAGGAAATGCTGAAATGTCAGCTTTCTTTGGGATCATAAAACAGGATGAAAAGGGATAATGACACTTCACAATTTCTTGAAGGAAGGGAGTCTGAATTTAGCTTGATGTAAACCAAGGTCTTCCTTGACAAGTTTTGCATAAACCTATCACTTAACTTTTCTCAGGTATTAAATGCTTCTTCTGAGGCTGATCTGAGTGTGAAGTAGGGCACTTTAGTAACATTTCCATAACATTGTATGTAATAGCTCAGGAAGTATACTAGCAACTTGCCTCTTGTCCAATCTCTCATAAATAATGCATGTTTTGTATCGAAGCCAATATTTTAAATCTACAACAGACATAAAAACCATGAACAAATGTTCATGTGGGAAAACAAAAATGCAAGATTAACTCTGTTAGTATGAACTATTTGAATCTTGAATATATTAAACCTTATTTCTGAGCAACTGTTAACTTTGAAAGTAAAAGGTTAAAGTAAAAAATAAGCTGTAGGAAGATGGCAAGTAGACTAAAAGATTTGTGACTAGGAAAAGTATGATGTTCTAGTACTTCTAGAAGCATGCCTGAAGAAATCAGTCAATATTTTTGAGAGTTGCCATATTGCTCAAAGGGCTGTTACAGAAACATGGCTTCTTTTTTTTTTTTCTTTCTGAAGTTCTTGGCCAAAACATCATCACTAGCCTTATTTGATTATATTTCTCAATTAACAAATGTGCTTGATGAATTTTTCTACTCTTTCGAGTGAATTAATTCATATTGGTGCAATGTTTTCAAGACAGAAGTACCTACAGTGAACTACAGTAACCCACGACTACTCCTGAAAATCTAACCAAAATTCTACTTGGCATAACTAATCTGTATGCCATGTCATTTAATCTGTAAATGACACTGAATAATAGTAGGATTTTACACAGTGGAAATTTTGCCTCAGACTTCTGAGGAAGAGTCACTGCTGAATGTTCCTGCAAGTCTAGTTTCATTTTGCCTTAACTCTTGTCTTAAAAAAAAAAAAATAAAAAAATCATACTGTCAAGGTATATAGGAAATTAAAAACATGCAAAATTTCATACTCTTGTTCCCTCATCTACCAACAAAGGTGGTTTCACACTTATTTACCGGAAGGCTTTTGGCCGATATGTGCAACTCAATACATGCAGATGCAGATTGAGCCCTTTGAGCTGTAACTGAATGCAGCTGCTGTTGGAGATGGAAGCACAGTCACAAGAACATTCTAGTGTTGCATGTCCTGGAGTGCATCTTAAACCAGATAGTGCTTATGGGGAGAAGAGGACTTTTTAGCTACTCCCTGCTCCCCTTCCCTTCTACATACACATTTACACATGTCCCTGGACATTGTTGTTGATGATGATGATAAATAGTTATTATTATGGCCCTACTGTCATGTTCAGGAAAAATTGCAAATTGGAGTGTCCTGTTGATACATTCAATGACATGAAGTATAGGTAGATGTTCTGAAAACAAGAAAAGATATAAACAGGCAATGTCTCAGCTGCAGTTTGATCCTTGTGTGTGTTCTTACTCTGCAGTGAATGTGAAGCACCTTCATTGCTTAGCATGTGGACTCACAAAGTTATCATTCAATGTCCCAATCTGTATCATAGAATAATGCTCACGAGCTGCTCTTTACATAGTTTACAGCAAGTTTTCAGCTCTATGTCTTTAACAAGTGACTGATGTTCCACTGTAATACCCCAGCTGACTTGCCAGCAGTGGGCTGGTTAGCCACTGACCTGCACTGTTTATGTTAGCAAGCTTCCAGGCAGCAGCAGCAACTGCTCCTGAGCTGGGAAGGTGTTCCTAGCAACCTTCTCCAGTGTTGTATGATTGGGTTACAGGGCTCACCTGCAGGTTCTGGAGGTGCTGTTAACACTGTCAAAGTTTCTGGACAGTGGAGCTGCACTTCTCTGAGGTTATGACCCTATACCAGAGCTGAGAATTAGCATGGACAAAAATCTCACAACCTTCATCTGATGTCTTCAGTCTGTCACATCACCAGCAAACCCATGTGACTGAATCATCAAAACTTGCCTTCAGAGATCAGGTATTATTGCTGACATGACCTCTTCATGTCCTGGATGTCTGATTTAAGTACTCATGAGTTACTAGGGTAGCCACCTGCAGGAACAGATCAGCCTCCTATTCTGGATCTGTGTGAGGCAGCAGGGAGAAGAGAGGTGTGATGAACCTGCAGAGTGTGTCAGCAAACACTGGTGGACAAGGAACCTTCTGCCCTGGGATCAGCAAGGGTAGATAAGCTGTCTCACAACACTTACTGTGCACTAGCTGCTGGGCAGTTCAGTTAGGGTAGATCCTTGATACTCTGCCAGGGTAAACTCTGCAAAGAGGAGGTTCCCTTCGTCCATCAATATGGAAAGGAGGTATTTTGCACAGGAAGAAGGCAGGACCTCAGCTGGAAAGAAAATATCTTCCCTTCCCTTTCTATTTTTCACTGTGGGCTCTTGCAAAATGTCTTCAGCAAAGCTGGCAAATTACATTTTATCTGTGGCATTCAGCTTCTGGTCTCCACTGGCATTCAGTGTCTGGCCTGTGGAGTCACAAAAAAAATGCCCTCTCTTTCAAGAAGAGTTTTGGCCATTGAATTAGGTCACATTTGGTTCAACACTTTTTAGGTAATACCACAGACTAGAAAAACCTGTATGAAATTCTCCCTCAACCCCCTTGTGCTAGCATTTCCTTCAAATAACATGGTGACCTGGGGCAGGGAGTTTCACGTAAGCTGGCTGTAGACTTGATGTGTCTTACCCCTGTAATTCTCTGTCTTTGGTCTTCTTGTTTCACATTCTGGCATCTGTGACACTCCTTAGCATTGACTAGTTTCTGCTTTTTATCTTGCTCACACCTTTGACTGTTGAATGGAGCTGGAGAAAGTCCAGACTTACTCCTGAGTGCCTAATTCTTCAAACCCAATCCATCTTTGCAGGTTTGGTTTTGGTTTTTATTTTTGGCTAATGAAGATAGTGATACCAGCATTGCTCATGATGATGCTTGTTATCTTCACAAAATCGTTTCTATCCTTCTTCTGCTCTTTTCCAAGCTCTTTCTTTTGTTTTCAGTCTTCTGTTGTGCACATGCATTTTGCTGCATTTTTAACTGTTATTCATCCTTCACTGACTGATTTCTTGTTCTGTTTATTGCCTGTGTCACAGAATTTGTCCTTCTTATTTTACTGGGTTGTCCTTGTCCCATATCCAGCAAAATTCCTCTTATAAAGACTTCAACAGGCAGAGTCAGCGTAATAGTCTCAGTAACAGTCTGTCCCCTGCAAGGGATCCTGAGACAAAGATCTTTGTCAGGAAGTGATCCTTGTGTCCCAGCTATTCCAACAGTCGAGTGACTCCCCAGACACCTTCTCAGTTTTGTGGCCATCTCAGTTCAAATGCAAAGATATATCTGGCATATGTCCTGTGACAGTTTTTTTTCTTCCATGGACGAGGTCTTTTACACCTTTCCTTTTTTCAGAATCTTGTACTTGAAAAAATTAAACTTTATTTCTGTATGTGCATCTGAATCTTTTCTGCTTTGTCTTTATCTTCCTGACCCAGGGGGATGATGAGCTCTTTCATTCCCCAAGAATCTGTAATAAACTGAACAACAGTTGCGTAATCTTCCTTCCTTCCTTTTCAGGTTGGAGGCTTCACAGTTTTCAATCTTCCTTCCGTGCCGTTTCCTCTCAGAAATCCCCTTGAGCAAGACTCTCTTTAAAAATATTTTACTGAAGATGTGATTGCATCTTCTTTAGAGCACTTCCTTAAATAAATTTCTCATTTATTCATATCCTTCTCAATCTTTCAGCTGTTACATTCTGTCATGGCCTGCTTATGTCCACCTTTCCCTTAGCTGCATAGTGTTTTTTCTCATAGATCACATCTTACATTTCTGACTAGTCCTTCTCAATGACTTGCACCGGTGAATCTTTCTCTGTGTGGTTATCTTCCCTTTCTTGTACTCCCTTCACAGACATTCCTCTAGTATAACTCATTCCAGATCTTCCTCAGGCTATTTTATAAGCTGTTGGCACTTGAGTCTTCTTTCTTTTCTGTCATTCATATAAGCTCTTCCACATCTTTTTAGTTATTTTTCACAAAACATCTGGCTTTCCTAAAATCTGCATACCGTAACATCCTTAGACAGTTAGCTGTTGTAGCACCACTGTCCACAAGACATTTACACACTGAATATCCTGCACTTGAAGTAAAATGTTGGCATGATTTGCAAAGGCTTTAATTTTTAAACTTGTAGGAATCAAGCTGTGGTCCATTGTCTACCACTGCCATTATCAGTATGCTATTTCTGGCAAATACCTTGAGGATGACGTCAATTATATGCTCATCAGCTGTGTCATGTTTCTGAATAGAAGAAGTTATAACTTAGAGAGAGCAAGTAAATTTTTTCCACATGCAATCACAGAACAAACTCTGCAAATTGTGCAGTCAAAACGGGGTCAGCTAGAGAGGTTGCCCGGGACTGGCCTCCAGCTGGGGTTTGTGCCTCCTGTCACAGCCCTCTGAGCCCAGGTTGTGACCAAGGGGCAAATCTGCATCCACCAGTACAAACTTTTATTAGAACATTAGTGTATACAACACTGGATTCTGGTCTTTGCTCTAACTTTTTCAAGTCACATTTAGTAGCAAAATTTTATCCATTTGATATTATCTGCTTCTTGTAAATTTGTGGGGTGTTTTTCCCCATAGTTTCTATACTTGTATTTAGTGTTGTCTTTTCTTGTCCTCATGAGCCTGTCTGGCTATGGTGAGTACTCTGCTAATGACACCAAGGAATGAAGGTCATTTTGCTGGTACTGAGAGAGTCCTGACTAGCATGTGGGACATCCACATACACTGATAGATAAAGTATAGGGCCAACAGTACAACCATGCCCCGCTGGAACAGTACATGGGGTCAAACAGAACTCTGTAAGACACTTTGAGGGCAGTAAATGACTTATTTAGGCAACTGAATTGAGTCCCTATTACTAAACCGATGTTTTTCAACCCTTCCCACTAGCTGAAATGACCACAAACATTTTTTTTTCACAAAATAACTGTTTTCTCCCCACTCTAAGTGATATTACTAGTCTATATTCAGCACACCTAGATTTTCTTTGCAGCGTCCGGACTGTAACTGCAGATACCACATCAACCTATCTGAAGTTCTTGCAGAAAGTAATTTTAGTCTTGTAAATATAGCAGCTGTGGGGAGCTGGGTGCTCCTGATCTGAACCTGTTTCCAGGCTGCAGGCAAGTCTTTATCATGCTTCTGGAGAAACAGTCTTCTTGCCTTTTGAATCCTCTCCCTAAGCTTTCACTTTTGCTCTAGCTGTGCATGCTGTGTATAAATCTGTGGTTTGCTAATTTAAACTGTTGTTTGTTTTTCTCCTTTGTCCTCCAGAATTTGCTCTGGGTCTTCTACCAGGCTGCAGAATACACATGCCTACTTTGTGGGAAAAAAAATTAGAATCCAAGTTTGTCAGGAGCTTTTTCTTTGCATTGATTCTCTCCTTCCTATTGCTACAGATGACATAAAGGGCACTGAGCCAAGAAGTAGCTAATATGTTACAAATGACCTTAAAGAGTTTCTCTCTTGTATATGTGTATAAATAAGTATTACAGAAATATTATATATATAATATATGTTTTCATTCCACATTTGATATTTGTAGGTCTGCAGTATATTTGAGGGTATGTCACGTCAAGATCTCTCCCTACATCAGTACTGCAGGTCTATCCTTTCTCCTCACTGTCTGCCATTTGAAAGGAGAGGAACCCATACAGACTGTCCTGCTCACCTCTCTCACATAGTGGGGATTGAGTGGAAGATTATAGAATTATAGAATCACTTGGGTTGGAAGGGACCTTAAAGATCATCTAGTTCCAAACCCACTGCCATGGACAGGGGCACCTTTCAGTAGACCAGGTTGCTCAGATCTCCATCCAGCCTGGCCTTGAACACTTCCAGGGATGAGGTGTCCACAACTTCTTTGGCCAACCTGTTCCGGTGCCTCAGCACCCTCACAGTAAAGAATTTCTTCCTAATATCTAATCTGAACCTACTCTCTTTTAGTTTGAATCTGTTCAAACTGTTCAAACTTGTCCTGTCACTGCATGCTCTTGTAAATTGTTGATGGCCAAATCTCAGCCTGACTGAGCACAGGCAATAAAAGCCCCCATTAGCCTGGTAAAGCAAAAGCAAAACAGGAAAGTGTGGTGAGCTGTGATGGCCTCTGGTTCTCCAGTTCTCTGTATAGCAGGTATCAGTTCCAGAGCAGAGCCTGCCTGGGAATGGCAGAAAAGATCATATGGGAAGTTACAGCAGCATTTTGCCGTGAAACATCTTTGCCGAGGAAATACAGTGTTGATGGGCTAACAGGAATGGTTTCAATAGGAATCAGTTAACATAAGCCTGAAGCTAAAGCTGGGCTTTCAACATAAATCAGCTGATATAGAAGCTTTTAACATATTTCTGTCAGAAGGACTCCTGTAGCCAAAAAGGGAAAAAAAAATGTTTGCCTGACCAGCTTCCCCTTCTGTAAATAGAAGAGGTCACTACTCGTATAATTAGAACTGAATGCAGGATATATGTTGAGATACACAAAGCAATATGTCTAAGGGGAATAATATATATTTAGTCTAAATCTCTGCTTAGAGAGAGGTTTAGGTCACAGACTTCACCAGGTTTTCTTGTCTGGAGTGAATGGCAGCAGATAGATAGGACAGAGGGATTTCTTTACCACCAGTAGACACACATTCTTGTGTACAAAACAGGTGTTGCCCAGCATTTCTGTAAATAAAGGAAGAATTTAATGATCTTTCTCACTGGAAAAAGCTGTACATAAAGCCTTTAAGCCTGACTTTCCCTTCAAGCCCCTGTAATGGCAGAAGGAGGGTGAGAGTTAGCCACCCCAGTCCCAACCCTGTGCAACAGCCTCAGATGTGACAGTGTTTTCAACAGAAATTATGCCTAATTCATTTCTCTCAGCAGCAGAAGCCTTTTTGCTGCTCTGAGCTGTTTTAGTGAGTTATAGTTTGAGGGCCTGCATATCCACCCTCCTGCTGTGCTGCCTTTCTCTTGCCATGAAATACATGCTGAGCTGCTGAGAGTGAAATGCTGGTCTTCTGCATTCTTGCAGTTTTTTAAGTGGAAAGATGTGAGCTGTCCTGGATGAGATTTTGAGGTAATCTTCCACTACAGGTCCCTCCAGCAAATTGTACAGCTTTATTACCAGATAGCTGACAAAGTATGAGTGGTTGTTTTTAAAGGGCTGCAAAAATGGTCTATGTGTTGTAGAGGCAATACAGTACCAGGAATGTGAGACCCTTTTCTTATGAAGTCTCTCGGCCAACATTCATCATAGGGAAAAATGTCAATGGCAGTGGTCAAGGCTGAGCAGAGCCATCCCAGGGGGTTCCTCATGGGAGCTAGCTTGCCAGGCTGGGGCTGCCCTGGCCGGCACAGTGGCTGAAGGAGTGTGTGGGGAGAGGGACCCATCCTAAGCAGCAGGTTTGGTGAAAACGACTCGCAAGGCTGTATATTACTGCTTTGCTCATAAGATGTCAGTGAAGCCTGGAACATTTCAATTTCTCTTTATGTATACAGGGCATGGGCGTGAGCCACAGACAAAATGCTCTTTATAAGGCAACGATTCTGGGGCAGCCAGGGCAGCACTGGCAGGGATGATCCGTGCTCTGCCACAGTGCAGACGTGGGTGGGTGGAGGAAACTCGCAGTCCCCTGCAGTCATTTCCCCCCCTCTAGGTAAAATGAGGGACTGGGTGAGGTGACTATAATGGGAGCTTGTGCATAGGCATTGGAGCAAAGTGGGGCAGTTTGATGTGAGGGAGAGCTTGGGGTCCCATGGATTAGTGTCCTGACAGCCACTCTGCAGAAGGAGCCAAGGCTGGATTGTGTGTGACGGAGCAAGAGAGAAAAGTAGATTGCAACCTGAATTTTTGGCAGCAGCAGAGGCTGAATGAAATCCTATCAGCATTGCTACAGCAGTGGCCTCTGAGCTGCAGAGAAGACAGGATCTCCACCACATTTGGAGTTAAATTCTTCCTATATGACTGACCTGCTGTCTTCTACTCTCAGCCTGTGCTCTGGCCACTTTGTATAGAGGGCCATACAGGGCACTGTTGGAGCCATTTTTGTCACCGACAGATCTGGATTGGTCCCAGTAACCAGAGTCTACTGTCTTTTCTCAAGTCCATTTGGTTCCAGTCACCCTCAAAGTTTGCTGTCCCTGTTGTGGTGGCATGGTTTCTCTGCATGCATCTGTGCTCTTGAGCTGCCCCTCCTCTTGCATGTCCTTTCTAAGGTGAAGAGAGTCCAGACCTACAGACTACCTGTTTTTCCCCCAGAAAATAATGCATACTTCGAAAGAAACCCACCTTACACCAAAGCAGAGGCATTTTTACTGAACTTCAGTCTGGCCTGAAAGTCTGTAAGTTTTTTGCAACTCCTGAGACTAACAAGGTGCTCCTGAACAGATTAATGGATGTGAGTCATTATTGAGGAGCTAAGAGTTGTTTGTATATGTACATAAAGAAATGCTTCCCATTTGTTATTACGTGGAAAAGTAATTATGCCTGTTTTTCACGTTAAAAAAGGGAAACAAAGAAATTCAGTTACCTGCCAAAGGTAAAGGCAACAATTTTTGGAAGAACTTGAAATAAGAGCTTATTTCTCATGACTTCTGAGTCCTCTGCAGGTAGAGACACCTTACTGTATGTCAAGATGTGGATCTGCTGTAGTTAAAACTGTGGATAACCACCCACTAACTACCCTAATGCAGGTGTGATGTGAACTGACAGTTGTATTTGTGTTGAATTACCCAGGACATTCCCCAAATCTTTGTTCGAGAAGCCTAGCCATGATGACCCAGGACAATAATGTTATGTCATTTGGGCAAGGATGGATTATATCTGATAAAAAAAAAAAAAAGTCTTTAGGGACAAAACTGCTTCTTCAAACTTCTTTTGAACATCCTTGAACTGGCAGAAGGATTTTGCACCACTTCAACACCTTTTGTCAGACAGCTGTGAGGCATTTGAGCTGGCTCTGGGAGCTCACCCAGTGGAATTAGAACCCCATTGAGTCACTGTTGGGTGTGACAACCCTGGAAGCAAAGGAGCAATCCAATGCCAAGCCTATCTGATGGTGTTTCCCATCTGTTTCTCTACCAGCGTGCAACATGTGACTCGCCACCATTTCAAGGGAAGAAAATTTCTGTGATCACCTCTATGTCTGTGTGCCCCTGCCATTAACTTCAGCCTAATGTCTGCTTTACCACACCTAGTACAAGGACATGTGTCTTGATATAAAATTATGTTCGTGCATAATCCAGTACAAATAACTTACCAGGGAGAGGAGAGAAATGAGTTTGAGTGGGCACAAGATCCTTCCTAGTGACTTCTGATCCTGACATCCGGGTTGCACAGCTCAGCTTGGTAGAGAGCACAAGGCTGGCAACCATGAACTGTGATAAGGTGTTATCTACACAAGACAGCCAATCAAGAAAAAAAAATCCTCAAGATGAAAGACTCATTAATGACACTACAAATGGAACCTGTTGGGGAAGAAGTGAGATAATGAATGCAAGGAACAGTGGGTTGTAAGGTCCATGTGGGGTTTTTTACAATATTTGGGTTTTTTATAATATTATAATGATGGTTTTTTTCAAGCTGTTCCACAGATATTAAGTTTTAGCTTGCAATATCCCCACAGATTTTGAGATAGGAAGGTGCTTAAAGTGTCCAACTGTATGTACTTAATTGTAAGTCAAATTAGCTAGCCTGTTTACTCAGGAAAATAAGTGTGCAGGAACGTTTACTGATGAAAATCACATGTTGTCAACTGAGTATGTGTTTCTTCTCCAAGCATAAAGCATTGAAATTTTTTATGTAGAACGAAGACACTCAGACTGTATTTTAGGGGGAAAAAAATGAAGGTTGACAGAAATATTTTGGGTTACTTCCTTCACTCAGCACACATGCTCCTATTTTAGGGTTTCTCTGGGAATAAAATGACACTGGAGACACCAATCCTTGTCTCACTCTTCACCTCCTAAGCAGAGAGAAGTGGACAAACTAACATTGAGTGAATATGGCCTGTGGCCCTAATTACAGAGTATGACAGCAGCAGCACATATAGCAGAAGTTTCCTGATGTTTGCACAAAGGAGAAGGAGTATCAGGTCAGACTTTACAATGACACTCCTTCAGTTTTGAACCAGGGCTCTGAGAGTGTGGCTTTCCTTCTTGGTGGTTACCGTTAGCCTTGAATCTCAGTTTAACATGCAATATACAATGTTCAGAGCTCAAAATGCTGCTGAAATGTCTGTCAATGGGGAGAGGTACTATGGATGGGAAAGAAGGAAGGAAGGAAGGAAGGAAGGAAGGAAGGAAGGAAGGAAGGAAGGAAGGAAGGAAGGAAGAGAGAGGACAGGAGAGATAGAGGAAGGCTGAAAGGAAGACTGGTTTACTGTTACTAGATTACAAAGACAAGTGCTTAGACAAGGAAATTATTTTACTGCTTATGCCACTGTAAGTATTTCCCCTCTATGCATCCTTGGATGGTGCTGATTTTAATGTCAAAACGACAATCAAAGCAGGTAACTCATGTTCTCACTGAAAGGACAGCACAAAATTAATTTAAAAGAGAACAAAACTGCAATTGCACGGATCCAGTATCTCCTATCTAAGTGTCTGAATTTTCCATCCAAACAACGTTAGTTTTAAATAGCTGGAGTTTACTGAGTCGATGCAGCTTATAAAGATCTTGAGATCAGAAGAAGGCAGAGAAGCCTCTCAACTACAGTGCCAGCAAGCTTCACAGCCAAAGCAGTGACAGCTGGAGGTGGGGATTGGAGGCTGCTGTCAGTTTTTAAAAGAATGATGCATTTGGAGAACAGGACATCATGTCAGTGGCAGAAAAGAAACAATCTTTTATCCAGTGGTAGGTAGTCTGACGCAGAAAGTAGCTGCATCAGCTGCACCTGAACATCAGTTCTGCTTTCCCATAAGCAAAGCAACCCAGCTTCCAGGCTATCGTGAGGATCCCTCTGATCAGCTTTCTAACCTGGTCCCACTGATTTCAATTGCTGTCTGGCTTCCAAAGGTCAGCCATGGGCATGTTCTCCCAGAGGGATCCTGCCCAGGTTGTTAAAGCTCTTTTCTGACATGAAGTTCAGTCTGTGAACTACACAGGTACTTAACAGCCTCTAATTCCTAAACTTTGAAGGACAGTAAGTGTATCAAGTTTCAGCTGTGGTCTTTCTGGCACCGGTGGCCATGATGCCAAATGGATGAAGGGGCATTTTTTTCCCAAGTTCCATCCATTGCTTGTTAAGGAGGTAAACAACACACCCATGCAGACTGAACTGCTACTGGGGCACATATAGTCCCTGTGGTATGTTGTCAGAGGAGAGGGGGAAGTGTTTGAACTTGATTATTCTCCAGTGATTGCATAGAGCGTCTAAGCAATATGTCACATGGATTGGATTCCTTCCCAGGGCCAAGTGCTTAAAGTTATGATGAAGTGGCACCTATATTCCACCTCTTGTTTTTTTCCTTCCCACAGAACCTTTCTTACAGGGCTTGCCAAAAGGAGAAGGCAGTCTCCTTCTCTGCACTTAAAAGACGTGTGGGCTTCAGTGCGAGCAGCAGAAGAAACTTCGTTAAAACAGGATATTCTTATTCACCATTCCATTCCTGAGATTTGATCCTTCAGTGTGTTTGCAAGGATAGCACTGCTGTTCCATGAAGCATTAATGCAATCAAGTAATTCTAAGGAGAAAAGGCGGGCCTTGAGCTCGAATGCATGCTGGAGTTAGGGCCAGCATTCAGGAAACCACCATAGTCATAGAGAGAAAGCAAACAAATTGCAGGAATAGATGGGGTTTGTGGCAAGACAGGGTGTCTTATGAATGCAAAGAAATACCTGATGGGGATATATAACAAAGACATAGTAATTTGACATAAAACATAATAACATGTCTAATATTCACATCATAACCTTATGACATATTATGTTATATTATGACATAAAACATACTAAAAAGACATAAGAATAAATAACAAAACCAGAGTCAGATTCTCATGAGTGGTAGCCAGTGAAAGGACAAGAGGAAATAGGCAGAATTAAAATACAACAAATTCTGAAAGAACTTTCCTTACTGTGACAGAGTTCAAACCCTGGCACAGGTTGCATTGGAGATATTCAAACCCCAAAGAAGCATTGTCCTAGACAATCAGTTCTAGGTGACTGCTTTGAGCAGGGGGTTGGAATGGAAGATCTCTCTGATTCTGTGGCTCTGTGAGATCCACTTCCCAAGCAGATGAAATGTGGTAGCCTCGACAGCACTGTATCCAGTAACAGCTAAATCATCACACTGAGATTCTAGAAGCCACAAGCTGAATGCTGAAAGGCATCAGTGCACACTGGAAATCCTGAATTAGTTATGTGATATAATGCTTAAATTAAATAACTTATGAAGAATCACAGTAAACAAGAGGTCAAGGATCTCTTCTGTCTCTATACTGTGGGATTTCATCACTAACAAGTAACACAGAAAAATAATAGGTCTGTATACTGATCAAAACATCATACAGCAGAAGTGGAAATCCGTGCTTTGGGCACTGTCATGGACTTCAGTATTTGTACACACAACTGTGATTCCTGCTTAGCCTTTCATGAAATAAAAGCAGTGAAAACAGCAGAAACTATTTTTTTTAAAAGATGCTGCTATGGAATATTGGCCTTAAAAGATTACGTGTGTATTGTCCCCGTGACTTCTTGGGTGCAGCTCAATGGAAATTCTGCGGTGTTTCAGTGCCTGCAGAAACATCATTAGATAAGGAAACCAGAACCTTTGGTGTGTTTTTTAATGATATTCTTCAATGAATGTCATTTTAATGGAGCATTAATATATAAATAAAATCTGTGTATCCTCATTTTTCACACTGTATTCTCAGGCTGAAGATCTTATTTCTAGTAATTTTTCCATGAGTTTTAAATTCCTTTCTGTATCTTGTCTCACCTTTGCATCATTCCTTAGATACCAGAGCATCCCATGAAATCTGATCCTGTTGGTTTTAATCTTTGACTGGCCATGTATGTACTGAATGGACAGGCAGGGCAACTACAAACAAAGGCTGGGATCACAATGGGGAGGCAAGTAGAGGCAGAGCTTTGAGGTTTATACTATATTTTTGATCCACTTTTATTTTATGAGAAACACCAAGACATTTTACATTTAAAGCCTTTAACCCTTACATGATTTAGTTACTTGACATTGGAAGTGACAAAGGGCCTGCCTGCTACTCCTAGATAGTTAAACAGAAGCATTAATAGTAATATACTTGTTTATAATAGAAAATCTTTCTTTGACAGCAAATATCTTTATGTTGAACTACACAGTGACTCTGTTGTGAATACATTTACCTCAGTCTTTCCATTACTCTTTGATGTTAATCTAGCATAATTGTCAGATATTAACCATAGTGTTAAGATAGATTACTGAGACAAAGACCATTAAAATAATCAATGTTTGATTTTAGACAAAAGAAACTTCAGCTGCCAGCTTTTGGGAGTGGAAGGCTGAACTCATTGAACACAGTGACACTTAAATTGTATCATTAACATTTATGGACTATTCATGTTTATTTTGTGCTGAAAGGGCCTATTTCCCTTCCAGTATCACTGCTAATTTGGAAGAACTCCAGCATCTGTATGAGCTCAGAGTCACTGGGGGAGGAGGAACCTGTGGTTAAGGCGCTGAACTGGGATTTGGAAAATCAGAGATTGATATCCTACTATATCTCAGATTTCCTGTGTAAATTCACTGTGTAAATTTCCTGTGTAAATACAGCCCAATCCAGAAAAGCAATCAGATGCCTAATGTGCAACCCAGGTAGAATTTGGCAGCCTGGATGCAAGTGGCAGCAAACCTGCTTCATCCCACAGCATCTACACTTCTGGGACACTTGTGTTTTTACCTGTAAAAAACTGTAAAGTTTCTTAGATGCCCCTTTTGGCTATGCTGGTCATTTTGGTACTATTTTATGCCCATCTTTGGGCTCCTGAACTGCACATCCCTATCCTTCAAAGAGACCGGTGTGATAGGTGATTGTGCCTCATCCAGACTGACCACTCAGAGTCAGCAGCAAGGACAGGTATTCACTCTAGAATGTAACCTGATGTAGGGCTGCTGGTGCCAGTAGTGCTTTCTTTAAATTAAATACCTTTGTCTACAATCCTTAATAACTTTCCCACAGGGTAGCAAACTACAAACATGAAGCAGTAAGGCACAAGCTTTTGTTTACATGACATGGTCAGAATAAAAGTCCTGCTTGTTTAAAGCCTCCAGCACCAGATATCCTCACCTGCTTTGTTTCATTCATGCAGACATCACTTAGGACACTTTCTAACTGGCCTGATCATTTTTCCTATCATCAGAGATTAGTGAAGCAGCTGTTTTTTAGGCAGTAAGTCTGATATTCAATGTATCAGAGGTGTTGTATGCAGTAACCCCATGCCTGTGCAGAGGAGGCCTCTGCTCCTCCAGAAATCTTCTCTAGGGACAACTGTTTTTTACAAATCCCTCCAAAACATCACCATGACAGTTCTGATAGTACATCTGAACTGCAAACTGCTGAAACCTTTTTACCACAGATCTGTGTGATAGGACTGCAAGGAATATCCCTGTCAGACAATTTTAGCAGTTACAGAGAGATAAAGCCTGGAGGAGAATGTGCTGTTTCAAATGCATGCACGTATATTTATTTTCTAATTTGCTAAGGTTTAAGATTATGTAGATATACAGCAGTGGTTTAGCCTGGAGTAAAGGCAGCTATGGAGGGTGTGCAAACATAAAAGGGTGTGTTGCTCTGGCTTCTTGTTTAGAAAAGTTATTAAGGTTTTGAGGTTTTTTTTTTTTTGAAATATGTGCAGCGGGAAGGATAAAGACTGGCAAGTTGCTACATAGAGCTTATTTTAAAGGGTCATTTGAGAAACTAGTGCTGTCCCCTGACTGCTCTTGCTGAATGCTTGGCCAGGCAAACAAGACACAGGCATGGAAGGAGAACCCCATGGCTCTCACCCATCATTGCTTCAAAGCCCTGCCAGTTGAAAGGCCATTGGAGCTGAGGAGCCGAAAGGTCGCTCTGAACTGCTGTGAGTGGGACAGAAAAGAGACACTTTGGAAACATGACTAATAATCTTCAAGTGTGTTATCAAAATTTGTTTTATTTTTTAACTGCAAATGCCCATGCACATTTAAACACTGTAGAGTAACACCCATGGCTTTGCACACGGTCTGAAGTTCTCCTAATTAACAGATGATGCGGAACAGGCTGGACATTAAACAGCATCATACACAAATGAGTAAACAATTAAATTATCATTCTAAGGACATATAGGTAGTGGACAAGCTTTCGGGCTTCATCGATAATTTCAAATTCTGTGAAAGAAGTAACTCCTGTATCCTGACTTCAGCAGAGTTGAGAGGTTGTGAACTCCACCCACTGGTGACCTACATTTTGGCTGTCTACTCAATCTCCTTGCGACAACTACCTACCACCAGAAGCCACTAGCAAATTACTGAGCCTGCATCCAACACTCCTAACACATACAAAACAGCTCAGTTTAGGAGTGCCTTGCCAAAATAAGCACATCCTCATTTGCTTGGACTGTGTGTCTGAAGGCAGAGGCTGTTAAATATTTCTCTGGAAGATGTTTTTTTCCTGCTGGAAGGTAAAAGGTCCTTATTTCCATGTTGATGTACTTCCAAACTCCATAAATTTAATGCAGAAATCCTTGTTCTGCAATACACATTGAAAAGCTTGACCTTTGGGTCTCTTTTTTCCTTACACAGAGCTAGGTGGAGCAAAGGCATCTTTGAAGGATTAGGACTGCGGAAAACCAAGTTCAGCATGCCTGAATTAAAGCAAAACAAAGCCCAGTACCTGAATTAAAGCAAAACAAAGCCCAGTGCACTCCCTATTTTGGTGTACCCCACTTGCCCCTTGCCTTTGCTGGGCTTCAGTTCCACCCGAGGTCTTTGTCCACACCTGAGGAGGCAGCAAGAGTCAGAGGGAAGACTGCCAAAGCTGTTTCCTTGGACCTATTGCTCCAGCTGTCAGCAGGGACAGGCTGCCATCGCTTATCTGGCTGCTAAATTCTGCACAGCGCCACATGTGACATCTTATGCTCATTTTGGAATGAACTAATGTGCAGCTTTGCAAATTATTCATATGAACATGTTTCTCTGCTTGCAATATATATTTTCAGAGCCATGGCAGGAAACTGGCTGCCCAAAGTCTTGAAGTTTGGGGAGCAGAGTGGGAACAGGTTCCAGTCAGGGATGTTGAATATCCTGAGTAACCAGTGGATGTATGAGTGTGTGTGGGTATGTACAGCATCTGGCATTTCTGTATTTTCTGTTTCCTGCCTAAGGGCTGGGTGAGGAAAGGCCAGGATTTGCAGATAGTTTCAAGGGTTCTGGCTGTAGGTGGAGTGGGCAAGTGGATATCCCGGTGCCTGGTGGTCTCTGGAGAATGGGTGAACAGACATACAGTTCTGTGGAGAAGAGGTACATTTTGCTGGAGACTGAGAGAGAGGGCATGTAGCTGGGTCACTCTGGAGGACAGAGATATGGAGCTAACGTGATTATTTTAGGAGAACAAGAGAGCTGAAGGTAATTTTTCAGTCAAAAGAGGATAGTGCTGTTCCTCTGATGAGACGAGTCGCTCTCAGGGCAGGTCTGTCTGTGCTTGGTTCTTATTGGAGGTGCCAACATTCCTCTCCCTGACTGCTCAGGAGGCAGCAAGGGAGTGGCTGGAGGCACGTGGCTTCTGCCTGGCTTCAGCTCTACCAAAGACAAGGAAAACCTCAAGATGAGATAACGCAGGTCTGATAGGGAGCTTGCGTATTTTCAAACTTTCTTTTCCCTCCACAAGATAAACAAAAGAAAGGAAAAAGGAAAGTCTTGAGGAAAAAAAAGTATAGGGTTGGAGAATACCATTAAGAATCACCATTTTCATTTTTTTGCCATTAAAAATATTGTTTTGCTGCTTTGAAAGAACACCAATTGTTTAATTGACCCCAATAAGAAAATGGATTTTCTATTATTTTATAAAAACCTGATGTGCTGACATTTTCCATCCTGAATTAGAATTAAAACATCCACAGTGAGAAAAGTCCATGTATTTTATTCTTCAGAGAACTGGGACTATTTTGAGGGAGGGGTTGAGGGAGGCCATAGTTTCATGTTACATTTTCTTTGTGAGCAATGCAGCCTTGGATGTGTTTTGTTTTGATTTTTTTTTTTTTTGAGCTCTTTTAAGCCAGTTAAAAGATTGGTTCAGTGATCTGGTTTGCTGTGCAGCTCTGCACACAGTAAATGTTGGCACAACTGCAAGGGCAACATGGGAACAGAGCAAAGGTGGGAGCAGACAGGCCTGTCAGCCAGCTTTGTCAGAGAATAAAATATAAAACTATAATATTTATGTTTTGAACCTCTAAGTGTAATGCAGTCATTTCTAGAATTAACTACGATGGGTGGTTAACAATACTCAATAACTGTCAAAAACAGAGGGTGGGAGGAGAGGAAGAGTCTAATCCTGAAGGAAGAGACCCAGGTCTATTTTCTGGGTATATTGTTATTCACTATTTTGGGTTGGGGCTACATTTTTTAGCAAATACTCCCACCAGAGTTCAGCTCAAGAAAATAGATCTGCTTGTTCTTTAAGGTAACCACTAATCATCTCAGGATGCAAGTAATTAATAGACTTCAGTATCCCATGACATTTTGAGAATTCAGTTTTGAATTGGCCTTAAATCTGCTATTGCGCTCGTAAGAGAGGCTGATCTGAAACAATGTTCCTTTATCCATGGGGACTTCACTTCTGTCCAAAATGATCCAAGTCAGGTAGCTGAAATAATTTGTGCTGGTTACTGTTGATATAGTAAGAGACTATGGATTAATGTTGCATAGCCACATTTTGAATAGCTAGGAGAACAGGTTTCTTGCATGCATCAGTTCATTAAAGGACAAGTTATAAAGGCAACTGAGCATGAATTATGATAAGGCTAAATTCCTGTCGTCTGAGTCACCCATAGAGGGAGGAATTCAAAGAGTCCTTGTGCAAACGTACAGTTAGCCAGAGACTGGAGGGCTGCCTGACGTGCAGTGAAGCAGCTGGGACTTGCCAAGGAGTAAGGACACCCCAGTCACATCTCTCTACTCTGATGTGGCCTCAGAGGCTCTGTCTCCCAGGGGTGCTTCCAGATTCCCACGGGCTGCACGTCTTGGTTATGTCCCGTTCAGCAAGGCAGAAATACACAGGCTAGATGTGAGCTGTGATGTTCTTCAGCAAGTACTCTGTCTGGATACCTGAGGAACCAAACCCCATGAATACAGGGGTTTCAGCCACTGTTAATCTGAGGTAGCAGCCAGAATAGATAATCTGCACTGTTCCTGCTGACAACAGCAGGAACAGAGACTCGTGCATTTGTCTTGCATTTCTTCTGCAACTTCAGATTACAGAATCAAGTTCTAGAGCAGCAGAGCACCTGGTTTAAGCAGTTATGTGCAAGTGATTTAAACGCCACCCAAGTCCCTGAACTTTCAGTAATCATTTATGAATAGGAAACATCAAGATCAAGGACACAAGGGAATGCAAGTCCATGGTGATCAGCTGGATGTTCTGTGTTTAAAAATGTTTGTAAGGAGATTTAGAGATACAAACCTACAAAAAATCACCTTGATCATGTTCTTGCCCTCAGAATTAAAAGAAATTAAAAGCAATGTCTAAATATGTATCTGAGTTCTGATATGAATTTTATTTGTTATATTATTATTTTGTTATTTTGTGTTCATTTTTAAATACAAATTCTTGTAAAAGAAAATAACTGATCAACATTTGCACAGGAGACCATTCCTAAATTAATAGCTGTGTATTCATCTTGCATGTCTCCCTTTGAAATCTGAGGCCTGAAAATAACTGTGAAGAAGTAGATCTATCCTGACAAGAATATTTGCAAGTGTAACAGCACAACTCTACAATAGAAATCTGATTCTCAGTGTAAAGGCTCAGGCAGAAGAATACTGAAATGCTATGAGATCTATTGGTTGATCAAAATATCACCTCTCAGATTTTTAATATTATAAAATTTTTTTCATTAGTGGTTGACTTGTAGAAATAATCAATTAATTATTTCATAGGAATTAATTTGTAGAGAAAATATGCATAATTGTACATTAATTTTTCTTCTGAAGTGTTAATTCTGACATGTCTAGTTTCTATGGAAGACAACCAAAATGAAATTAGTCTTGGACAAAGAAAAAAAAGAAGAGCAACAAATAGCAATCAAAATTTGAAACATTTCAAGCATTTCAAAGATATTTTATTTTTTCTAAAAGAGCTGCAAAGAATAGAGGAAGACTTATGTAACTTTAGTACTGCATTTTGGACATTCATTGTTATTTTAAAACTAATCAGAAATTACAAAGAAGAGGAGCTTGAAAATCTAATCTAAGAAAATTAAAATTAATATGAGCTGTAACAGTACACAGGACATTATATACACAAGTACTAAACAACTAACACTTTCAGTTTAGTGAATGTTATAGGGAATTTATGCATGTACATGTGTGTGAGTATTTGTAAATGTGTGTTTGGACACAAATATATATGTATATGCGCACATGTATTTGCAAAAAAAGAGAATATGAACAAATTATGGTGGGAAAAGTTGTTTAAAAGCAGAAACCCTAAGTGCAAATACGGTAGAAACAGTAACTTCTGTTCATATTTTGCTTATTACAGTCAAACCAATCCACCTAGAACTAAAGGAAATTGGTTGCTGGAGAAAAGCTATTATCTCAAGTAGAAAATGCAAGACAAACATCAGTCTTAGTCATACAGGTCAACAAAACACATTTGCTGTCCTGTTTGTGCAAAATTTCTCCTTCACTGATGTCCGAACCTAAAGGTACAAAGGAACCCAGGGCCACATTCAGGGGTCTGGAGGTCTTGAGAATGGCAGGTGTCTGTGTCCTGGCTCCCAATATCCACAGTAGTTGCAGTCAAACTGGACAGATGTGCTGGTGTGGGCAGACCAGCCGTGCACGGCCGACCAACTGGACCTGTTTCAGACTGGAGTTTTGAGTCCAAGTCCTCTTGACCTCACACTAAGCTGGAGAACCTTAAAGGCCGAATCTGTCTTTTCATCTGGCTATTAAGCTCAGCCTTAGGAAAGGCTGAATGCATCTGCTCCTGGCTTTGCAGCAACTTTCATCCGGAGCTCATAGCACGTCCATAGCCAGAGCTGTATCCAACCTAGTTCGTGCTGACCTTCTGTCAGGGGGTTTTTAAACACAGTTGGATGGACATGGCAGCCACTTTGATGTCTGCAGTTTTAATAAAGCTAGACACTCTCACTGGTACCTGAGCTGCAAGAGAACAGGCTGCGGTGTTTCAGACCTCATGTGGTTTTGAAATAGTTTCTTGTGGCATGTATGATATCACTGCAGAAACCGACTCCCTCAGGCTTCTTCTAAACATCAGTACTGCATGTGATTTCTGTAGGCAATGCCTCCTTCCTGTGGTCCCTGAGCATCTGTGCTACTGCAGTTGCATATTAATCTGAAATTTAAACATAGCTGATGCACAGAGGTACTCCTAAGCAGTCAGGTTGTTCCTTATGCTGCTTTCTGTCTGTATGCATCTGTATGTGCTGTCTCTCCTGTTTTGATCCTAATGTGTTAACCAGGTGGATGTGGTGTCAGGCATATGGTATGGTTTACCTTTGGCATCTGCTGGCAAAACTCACTTCCTAAGGATGTCTCAGAGGGGGAGTTGCAATGGACATATTGTTCCTCTCGGACACCGTGGCCTCTCCCTGCTAAGAGTAATTTTTCTGTTACATCCTTGGCAGAAGGAAAAGATAAAGCTCAGTGGAGTTGCAGCATTTTCACCCAAGCTTTATTTTTAAAAGCAGAAAAAAAAGGTAAATAGAAGATGGTTAGGAGGGCAGAGGATTTGAGGTTTTTTTCTTTGTTTTATAGTGCTTTGATCATGCTCTGAGTGACATCAGTGTAAAGTAAGGCATGAAATGCAGCATCTCATGCAGTGCATGTGCAGCTTTATTGGCAGCCAACAGATGATAACACTTGTCATGTTGTAAGACCTACTCCACTTTATGACCAGAAAACAGGCCAGAAGCCATGTTAGAAATGGCTGTGCCTTCAAGCAAAGCTCAACCACCACCTCTCTCCTAAGTGCACATGGAGCCACTCTGAGCCAGGTCTGTTCAAAGACAAGGCTGTCCTCGCCCAGAGCCCAACAAGGAGGAAAAGGAAGCTCCCTCAACCCACATACCCATGGGTAGCTGCTGTTGCCTCCCCGTCTTCTGTCTCCAAGCCACAGTGCATCATTCCTTCCTTCCTCCGCCTGCACAGCCAGAACAAGTGATGCAGCAGCCACCTCTCTGGTATTGGATGAGCTTTTGCTTGGAGGTGTGAAGGCAGTGGAAAAGGACTGGGGCATTGTTCCTTTGCTGGTCCACAGACAGTGTGTGCACAGCAGCAGCCAAATGCCACGTGGTTGGGTTTGGGTTTTTTTTAAAAAAAGCAGTTTAGTTCTGTTAAAAGAAATGAAAAAATTAATGAACACATTCAGTATGATTGCCCTGGAGGCTACTTCACTAGTTATGCCCCACTTCCGAATACTTTTTCACTTTAAGGAGGTGAGGGATGTAAACCTGTCTGGGAAAAGTCTAGTATGTGTTAAGCTTATGCTTCCTTCAGCATCACAAAGCTTTGGTTTTTTCAGTTCCTTAACACTGTACTTAGGTAAATTGTGTGTTCATAGAACTAGAGACAGCTTTGTTGTTACAGGGTGACCCCATTTCTTCATTTCTCAACATTTTCTGCTGCTAAAAACAACAAAATGTAATTACTAGAAATGCTGAGAAGAATTGGTGAGAAAGTCAGAAAGCAGTATAAAAGAATGAATAGGTTACTGGTCACACCATGAGGGTGAAGAATCTTAATCTGTACCTTTAATCCCTCTGTGCAACAGGAAACATTGAACCACAAAGGCATCTTTTTTCATAACTCACTTTTTATACTTTATAGTTTATTCAAAGGTGGTCATAAGTGGGAATGACCAGGGGACACTGAACTGACTTAAGATCTTCCCTGCTTGCCCACTTCAACTGCTTTGTCTCTTCACAAAGCAGTACCTGGCATCTCCTGACCTATCAGAAAGGCTTCCAGGCTGAAGTTTTGCTTTTCCAGCCTCAAAATTTGGCTAGTGACATCCAGTCTGGAAGTTTTAAATATTTGATCACTTGGTATTGTTCTCAGTTCCTAGCTCAGCTGATAAATATCATAGACCTGTTTTGGGGATGGATCAGGTTTATTGACTGAAGGAAGCTGTTGGACCCTGGCCACGTTAGCTAGGGAGCTGATAGAAGCACAGCCAAGAAAACAGGTGTTGCAGTGCAGAACTGTGCTCTGTCCTTGGCTCTGTCACAGAAACCTCATGCATGCTGCTAAAATAAGGCTTTTCCAAAGTGAGTGCTGGTGGTGTTTCTCTCTTCCAGGCTCCCTGCTTGAGAGCTGGCTGCTTCCGTTACGAAAATATTGTGGACATCACTGATTGCATCTCAGCTGTCAGCTGTGAAATGAGAAATTCACAGCAATTCTCTTTGAGGCAATGTGAAAAATGAATTAATTTGTGTTTGTGGTGTGCTTGGATAATAGGATAACATTTCTTCAGGATAGTCTGGGAAGAAATTAAGAATTCTGCCTTCAGATCAGGGTCTCAGTAGCGTGTAGTAGGCAAGGGGACTGAAAACTGGGGATAGACCGAATGTGCACGGGCTGTACCTCACCCTCCTGTTCCTAGCTGGACAACAATTCCAGCAAAACAGTATGTTCTTGAGTGACTAAGGAATAGACTGTAGTATAAATGCACTATCCTCTTAGTTCCGTCTACTATTTGTAAATATTTGGCTTTGCAGCTTCTAAAGTTCTTTTAACCATCAATTTTTTTAATGCCAACTAGTATTAAAACTCTCTAGATACACCAAAACAAACTTAACTTCTCATTTCAGTGAGGAAATAGCAATGCTATCAGTACTGGTGTCCTCAGGAAATAAACTCATGTGGAAAAAGGTAGGAAAATGTATTCTCTCTTCGTGGTAGGTTGTTAATTTATCTCTAAGTCTTCTGCTAATGGATTAAAATTCCTTTTTCTTTGATATTCTAATTGCCTGCTTCCACTCCCAGGAGACTCCAGCAGCCAGTATGGAACAGCATAGAGGAGGAGGAAGTAAAATGGGGTGGTACAGTTTACAAGCATTTTATAGCTGTAACTCATTAACGAAGAAGTCAGCCTCCAGTGAGTGGAACAACTTGAATGTTCATTTTGCCCTTGACATTTTTCTTACGCTGACACAGGCTAAGGTGATGCCTACTATGAATTTCATTGTAAGCCCGTTTGTGATTCTTTTTTTTTTTTCCTTTTTATGAAGCAGGATGTCTAGCTATCCAGTAAGTGGCAGCAAATGGCTTAAAGATTCACAAACAACAAATTGTTATCCAGTGAATCTTTGACCAGTGAATGAACAAAAGTCATGGATTTCTGTACATGACTACAGTGGGTGAAAGAGAAAGGACAGCTGTGCACTCTCCATGCTTGCCAACCCTCAAAGAGACCTTGTCTTTAAACTCTGTATCAGTAGAACCACCTCAGTTCACTAGAAGCTTTAGCAAAAATGATGTGCCTATTCAGTCTGGAAGAACTCAGGCTGTATAAACCAAAAGAAGATCTGTTAGGCTTTTTGGTGATGTTTTATTCATATGTCTCTTGTGGATGATGAGGAGGCATAAAACTGAAAAAAAAAAAAAAGGCAATTGCTATGCTAATAACCACTTTATTAGTGTTTTTTCAAATCTTAGGAAGGTAAGTAAATAAAAGAAACAGTCATAAAGAAATGCATCTCAATATCATAGAATCATAGAGCATACTGAGATGCAAGAGAACTATCAGGGTCATCAAGACCAGCTCCTGGCCCTACTGAGGACACCCCCAAGAATCACCATGTGCCTGAGGTCCAAGCACTTCCTCTGGCAGGCTTGGTGCTGTGACCACTTCACCAACAGCTTAATATCTTTCTTTTATTGTGGTGCCCCAAACTACACACAATATTCAAGGTGGGAGCAGAGTGGGACAATCCTCTCCTTCTACCTGCTGGTGATTTTTTGCCTGATGCCTCCCAGGACACGGTTGGCCCTCCTGGCTGCCAGGGCACTGCTGACTCATATTCAGCTTGCCATTGACCAGGACCCCCCGGTCCCTTTCCATGGCACTGCTTTCCAGCATCTCATTCCCTAGTCTATATGTGCATCCATCCATCCATCCATCCATCCATCCATCCATCCACTTGCCCCATCCCAAGTGCACAATCTAGCACTTTCCCTTGTTGAACTTCATGTGGTTGGTGATTGCCCAACTCTGTAATTTGTTGAATATTTAAATATTATATATTTAGAGTATAATATACTTATATTCTAATTATATATGCAATATATATTTATAACATAATAAAATATAATCCTGCTTCTTTTTACTTTCTTTTGTAAAAGAATAAAAACCAACAAAAAACCCCAAACAGGATTACAAGCTAACGTTAGTATTTATAAAATAAAAGGAAAATAAAACAAATATTTGCCCACAAACTGTGGCTAAAATGGCAGTTAATTTTCTAAAAAGGAAACATGAGAAAGGAGTATCTAAGAAAGAAGCCACATGTGGTAAAAGTTTTATGAAAAAAACAAACAATAGTATGTTGAAACAGCAATCAGAAACAGTATTCTAAGCATTCGCTTCTACTTCTTATACAGACTGTTTTTCAAAGTGGAAAGACATACGAGATTCATCTACTTCTGAGATGAAAAAACTCCAGGGCAGTGGGCTGGACAGCAGTGCAGGCCTTTAACAAACCATTCTAAGGTGTGCATGAGGTGACTGACAAATTTTGTGTGTCATTCTGGACATTCTCAGGTACAATAAGAGCAACACAGGAATAAATGCTAAGCGGGAAAAAGCTCTTACAGTGAAACACTGAGTGTCATTTGCCAATAGTAGGGAATGACCTTTTGTGGTTTTCATCCTCTATCCAGGCAGATATAGCTGTTTATCTGCCTGACACATGTAAGTGGTTACCGTGCCTGTTTGTGATTTAAAATAAGGCAGTGAGACTGACAGGGCATTGTGCCACCTTCGTGCAGAAGATAATCAGTCCAGCATTGTCTTTCTATTTAATGGAGTGCACACAGCTAAGGCAGACATATGGACAGCTATGAAGTACGAGTGACCTGAAGCAACCAAAAGGGGAGGCATGCAATGAAGATGATTCTATATGAAATGCCTCTCAAAGACATCTACTGAGATTACTCTTGAAATAGACGACAATTAATGGATCCTGTAAATCCATCAGGGACACTTGAAGCTGCTATGGAGGAGCAAGGGATTGGAACCATCTTCTGTAAGGTGGACTTTACTGTATTCAGCCACAATTTAGTTCTCTCTGGGTCTAGATGGTACAGTGTCTTCAATTTTGAGTGTTATTGAAGTCCACCTTGAAAAGAGGTCTGTTGCAGTCTAGTTCTCCCTTTCCAACTATGATAAAACAGTTTAGCATGACTGCATAATTCTGACACTTGGTTTTCTGCTCTACTGACAGGAGCAATTCAAGAGGTTACTTTAAAACTCTAGATGAGTAATGAGCTGACTACAGCCAAGATTGTCAGAAGGATCTGAGAAGAACCCAGACATTAAAAAATAAACAAAAAAATCCCAACCGCAAACCCCCTATGCCCAATGGTAAGACAGGGTGTTATTTTGTTTTGTTCTTAATAACCGAATAAGTGGCAGAGTCTCTGAAACCTAAGAGTTTGTTTTTCCCATGGTTGAGTCCCAGACTGCAAATCTGGGTGTGCTGAGGATATGCGAGAGGTAGCAAAGAAACATGCACCTGGAAGAGACTACCACTGAATCTAACTCCTTCTATCATAGGCAACCCTATCACATGCTCACTTATGAAGTTTTTCCTCCAAAGAAACAGTCAGTGCACCTTCCCTGAGGCTCTGCCAACAGCATGGGCAGCACTGTTGCAGCCCAAAGCAGAGGACTCCTCTGAACTTTCTGTTCTCTGAATCTTGTTTATAAACCTGTCCCTTTACATGATGGAGGTCTCTTTACCATTTGGTTGTCCTTCTTCCTACCAGGCAACAACACCAGGTACAGTGAGAGGAGTAGCACTGTCTGCTGGAGCAGAAGGCACACAGTGCCAGGGGGTGATGGGGATGGAAGAGGAGAGGCAAGAGAGAGCAGTGGAAGAATAAATCAGAAAACAAGGAAAATTAGTAGAATGATGTAAAATAGAAGATATAAAAGAAGACAAAGTCTCACATGGTCAGGTTGTACAAACTCCAGTTTATGGGTTTCTTTTACCTTGAAATGGGAGTTTCTGCTGCCATGCCTGAAGAGTTATGGTAGCTCTTCTCCTTATTTGTTCTAGTATGAAATCACACTGCATGTATACAGGTGAAAGGAGTCATATTTAAGATTTCAGAGGATGCCTAAATTAAACCTTGCAGTTTGGTGTTCACATTCCACTTTGTCTCCTGGGTATACATCAGTAGATGCATCCTGTGATAATGGTTTTCCTTTTCCATAGCCATTTCACAGACATGTAACATAGTTGTTCTGTAGTTGACATCTGTGTTAGATCTTGCTCCATGTTCCCAGTTTCGCAGCTGCCAGACCAGTTTTCTGTTTTAAAGTTTTCCAAGCTTTTGGCAAATTCCCTCTCCCTGCCCCTCAGCTGTTGCAATTACTGTCACTACTGAAGTGTGCACAAGAAGAAAATGTAGATTTTTTACTACGGAAAGAAGTTCCTTATTTTTCAGCAAACATGGCTGAAGTGTTGTCATAGTCTCTACTATTGGACTGCACTAGATAGTGCACTATTTCCAGTGTGATGTAGTCTTAAAGACCATAAGCAGGGCAGATTTGCTGATGCCATAAGATGAACCCTGAGGCTTCTTACTCAAGCTGTATTACTTGGTTTAAATGTTCTGATTCTGTCATACCAACCAGAATACACTGTGCTGTGCTTCCCACATCAGGCAGACTGGTATATAATTAACCATATGATGCATGAGAAAAAAGAGACATCAGAGTACCTGATGGTAAGTATAGATAATACTAACAAATTTAAAAAGAGTGCATATTCTGCTGGGACCACAGTCACATCCAGAGTGAGGGGCTGCTTTTCTCCCTCTATATCTATACCATCAGTAGTATAGTCTCAGTCCCTAAACAACAAAATCCATGACAAGCAGTGAAAACAACTGTACAATTAACAGCCTTTTAATCACTTCTATTAAATCATGGTTGCCAGTGTACTGTAGTGCCACTCCTACAGATCTGAGAGTTAAACCTCAAGCCAATTGGAAGCTTGCCCCAAGGTCTGTGCTGTGATAAGATGGCACTTGATCACATGGCCACTAGCCTATGGTTGAGGGTAGTTGTGGCTTTGTAGCCTCCAGCAATGACACAGGCCCTGGGAATCGGGAGTGCTGCTAGGGAACATCCACAACGCAGCACTGTAGTCCTTGCTGAGATTCCCTGGAAGATAAACAGGATAAGTATTAAGGAACTACACTGTTTTCAAAACTCCCCACTTAATCAGCTTGCTGAACAGGAAAATTCACAGTGCTTCCCACAGCTGCAGACAGTGGCAGGCACTTTAGCTCAAGCTTTAGCCTGCTTCGCTGAAGAAACTGTCATCTCCCAGTTACTGTTGAATCTATCCAACCATATTTCAAAGAAAGGCTTGCAAAGAGACCACAATCCATAAGAGTTTTCCATTATGGTAAGGTACTGTGCAAACGAGAGACCCAAAGTCACCTCTTTCCCCATGAGGACAGTCGTCACCAGCAGCCCTTCAGCTGTAGCAGAGCTGCCAGGGCTGCAGGGCGGGCTGCTGGGGAGACAAACAGATGGGGGGGAGAGCTATGGGAGGATGTTGCTATCATGGGAGAATTTCAGCTTTCAGGATGCAAATCCACCGAGAAAGCAGGATTCATTAGTCTGCTGCTTACAGGAAACTTTCTGAAGTTGTTCTCACAGTTTTCTCATCTGCAACAGAGGCTGAGATTTTATCAGGAAAAAGTAGTAAAGACAGACATTTAAAAGGCTTGGGACTGGAGGTTAATAATCTGCCTGATCCTAGCCATGCCCAAGGCTTTCTACACAGCCCTGAACAAGTCACTTAATTTTTCCATGCTTCAGTTACCTAATTTATAAAACTGGAATAAAGATACCTTTTATCACCAATTACCTTCGGTAGCTCTTAACCTTTCTTAGTCAGTGCCAGATATATAGCCTTTGACTACGTCTCTTCATAAACTTGGTATCAGGTTCCTACTTTTGGAAGATAATTTGCCTTTCTGTACGAGTATTTAAAAGAATGACATGTAGTATTGTTGTAATTGTAAATTATAGTATTTAAGAAGGCAGTGATAAACAAAAACAGTTGAGGAAGATTAGTCCAGACCATACTGTCCAAGTCAAGTCTTCTTTTTTACTCAAAGGAAGATCCACTCCCTACTGAGATGCTGACTATAAGGTCCTCAACCGAGGAATAGAAGAGAGTAGCCTTTAATTGCCAGAACCACCCCACTGTGTGTGCCCTCAGGGGAGAACAGATTTACCTAATAGCTGCTTAAAGCTCATTCAGCCTTTCAGGGGCTTAAGTGTCTCAGGACGACCTCAGGAGATGAGTTGTCACAGCCACTACATTCTTTCTTTCCCCCTTTTCAACTTGGTGCTTTCTCTTGTGATATGTTTTCTCACAGAGGCTGTAGGTATTTTGCAGTGGCTACGTGGGATATGATGTACACGCTGGTTTCAGCAAAGGGTCTGTCTTCGCCTCCCCCCTGTCCCCAGCAGTGATCATCACCAGCCACGTGGCCTTAAGCTGGCTGGCTTTTTTGACTTCATATTCAGGACACTGCAAACGACTACCAGATTTCAACTCCTCCTTTCTGGATAACAACCGAGGCAATGACTTTACTATCTTACAATGTGGCATATAAGGAAAAACTCTTCTAAGTTTTCCTTTTCTCCCCAGATTCTCCACCACCCTCACCACGTTCCCTCACTAAGTTCCTCTTTCAGAATCAAAACCTCAGCATTTGGGGGAGCACATGTCAGAGTACTTATATATTCTGACAGCTCCTTTTCGTTCTAGCGCTTTGCAGCTTACCTTGCAAAACCAGCCCCCTCCAACACAAAGGTCAAAAATGACCAACATGGTGAGGGCCAGCACAGAGAAATGTGCTTCCAAATAAAATCTTTGCGTGTCTGGATTGCCCCAGATTCAGCCAGTCACCTTTTCTTCCCTGGTTAAGTCCTGTATCCAGAAGGAACCTGTGCACCTGTAGGAAAGATCAGGACAAGCGCCAGGGAGGTCCATATCTGCAAGACGACAAGGCAGTCAGAAGTCCCATGGGAAGTCTGTTGGGGCAGATGCCTTAGCATCCCGCAGGACCACTCTCTTTATTCACCTTCCAAACTCTTCAGCCAGCAGCTTGTGCCCAGCAGGTATGCTCTGTAAAGTATCCCCTCAGCTTTCAGGTTTGGCAGCATTTCTGAAAGGGTTCTGCTTACCTTTCCCCAATAAAGCTTTGCCTCCCTGACTGCAGCACGGAGCCCCTAAGGGCATGTGCTCTCCTGAGCCAGACTTCACCCTCCCCTACCCAGCAGCTATGCAGGGACCTTCAGCTGCAGTCTTAAAAGAACAAGCTAAGGAGCTCCTTTACTTTGAAAGAAAAAGATCCTCATGAATATTCCTGCTAACCTAAGGAAAAGTGAATATATATCTTTTGTCTGCCTCAAACCTTGTACCAGGCTCACTCTGACTACTCACTTGTACCAGGAAGCAGAGATTTGGGTGGACTGGAGTGCTGCATCTTGTGCAGAGAGAGACCAAATATGGCCCTTATCCCTGAGTCCTGGGTAACCTTAGGACATGCAAACATGGATTGGATTTTGTGGTTGTGCTCATAGGATAAGGACTGAACTGCTTCGCTAAGCTTCTCAATGCTGAAGGAACACTGAGCCCAATATAACTTTCATGGTGAAACGTTATTTATGCAGAGGATTAACAGATCCCTCAGATAAATGTTTGTTTTGATTGCTTATCTGCCCCAGGGAAGGGCAGAGGAGAAACCCACATGCTTTTACATCTAACTGCAACAGCCTTTTCAAAGAAAAGTTCAGTAGCATGTCTGGAGTTAGACCACAAATGTCTGGTTTCTGTTGAATACACTTACATTACATGACATTTTCCTACTAGGCTTTTATTTTTTCCTTACCTGTAGTATGATTGCTGGGTTTGGTTTTGTTTTCTACTTTTCAGTAATGTTACACTGAGAGTCACCTACCCACTCTTTTGGTGATGGGAGAGGAAATAATTCGTCCTTGGAATCAGTTCAGGCTTTGCAGCATTATACACAAACAAGAGTATTACTGCTCTTTTTTCTGGAAGTGAAGCTGCATCTGTCAAAGGCACCTGGCCTTCTGAGGCTGGCATAGGTAGTCTCCAACTCTCTGCAAGTGCTTAATTTGCCTGTGTTTGGAGGTCAGCCTGCTTAATGTAATCCTGATTTATTTAGGTTCTGACTCCTCCTTGATCTTCTCTGTGATACTAGATTTTCTAAGGATTTATCCCAAGACATCATATGCCAAACAAAGAAGCTGGTCTATACCACACTGTTAGATATGCTCTGTCTGGCAAAGGGTCTCCATTTCCTGCCTTCTAACACATTTGCTGCTTGCCAGTGCATGATCTTCCTCAGCTTCACGTGTCTGAGAAGCAACAAGAGCTTGTCATGACAGTAACAATGCTCATCCATGATAAGTGGACAACTGTTGGAAGTACCGGGGATCTCCAGGTCCCTGTGATGTTAGAGAACAGAGAGCAATGACAGAGCACATGGTTGAAGGTGGCCTGTCAGGTAACACACAAGTGAACTGGAAGCCTTGCCCAAGAGCCCAAGGTCTGCGCTCACTGGTCATGTGTGAGAACTGAGGGCTAAAGAGTTTCTGGGTTATCACTTTTCTTTATACAGCATGTTTATTATAATCTGTCAAGGCTGTGGACCAGTGCCAACAGTTTATGCTTCATTTTGTTTAAAAATGGGACATAATGGATGTCAATGTATTGAGTGTTGGCACTAGCTGTTTTAACCATGGTGTGGTAAATCTAAAAAGCATTGCATTGCTATTTTCAACACTGAGAGACATTTAAATAGATGGAATTTCATGGTTGCTTACTTGTGACATGCATTTTATTTGAAAGAGTGTAATATGCTTTTGGCAGTGAGCAGCTATAGTAACAGCATCTGCTTTAAAGGTCATCTGAATCTGATAGTGCCTTTTTGCAAGATCTGTGTCCGAAAGCAAGAGGATGTTGTTTAGCTTGTGTACATGGTCAGTTTTCCACAGGTGAAGAAGGACATAATGAAAGTTCCTTGTGTAGGAGATACACAGTTCCCAGGGGCTGTCCAGGCCCTCAAGTGCTGAGTGTCAGGAAGCACACAGAGCCAGTGATGCTCGGTGTAGTGAAGCTGACAGTCTGAGGCCGAGCAGTTCTGTCCATATTCAACAGCTGATGGTGGCACACATATTCCTAAGGCAGCTTCTCCATATAATTTATGTAGGGTGAAGAATTGGACTGGACTGTTTTGCTTTAAATATACCAGAGATATTGTTGGAGAGACCATCTGATTATGTGCTCACTGCAAAGGGATCTGGGTATACATCCTCCAGCTGACACAACACAGGGTCCCTTTCTTGATATGCTTCTTGACCCTGTTTTCCTCTCCTCTTTTTTTTGGATGAGGTGTTGTCTCATAACTAGGATTAAAAGGAAGAAGGAAGAAACAGATGCATGCATAAGTCTGTGATATATTCAGTAGCCACTGATATAGTTTTCAACTGTACTCTTTCCTCTGCTTACTCAGAATTCTTTCCTCACCATTTAGTATCACCATCCCACCCCACAGGTATGTAAACATCTTGTCCTCACCCAGGAGGGATAAGGGAAGGAAGTAACAAATAAACGAAGGAAGGTGGGGGTCCTGCTCCTGCTCATCCCTTACTCCATCTGTCCCTTACCTTCTGCCATCCAACAGCTTCCATGATGCAGAAGTCCGTGATCCCAGGTGCTCTCAGTCTGGGAAGCACTGTCAATAGAGGCAATATCTTTTTCTTGCAGCTTTCAATGTGATGCTGTCTTCTGCAGAGACAACAGCTGGGGGTGGACCCTAATTGTGACCAAGCATCACTAGCTCCATCTGCTGCATCTCTTTCCTGGCTGCACCCCTTCCCTTTCTCCTGCAGAGAACTCCTGTGGGTGTTGAAGCCCACTGGAGATGTGCAGTGGACACTCCAGCAGCTCCAACAGGTATGGTTCACCTCTGGTAGCTTTGTGCCCCTGGCTGAAACCTATTTATGTAGATCTGTGTGTCAGAAATGGGCCTGACCTTTGGCACAATCCTGCTCCTTTTGAGTGGAGGAGGTGCTCAAAGCCCTGAGGACCTTTAGCAGCCCTCAGGTACCGAGATCCTCTCTGACAGCACGCTAGGCTTGTCAGCAGGACAGCAGACAGTCATGACAGGGGAGTTGGGAGTTTATTAGCTGGACTGCAGGAAGAGGGCTTTGAACCTCTGGACTGTGGCAGCCCAAATGATGGAGAAAAGGTGCAGAAAGGAGGTGTCATCTTCTCACCTACTTAGGGATATGAATAGCAGAGCAATTCTGCAGGTGAGCTGCTTTAGGTGTTGGGCTTTTCTTTGTTCCCAGGAATGCTGCACAGCTCCCTGGGAGAAACCCTCCCACTTCTGAATTTCAGAAGGTTTTAAATTCACGGATCAGAGGATAATCAGGAAGACCAGATGCCTCTTTGTCTTTCCCCTCTTCTCCCCCTTAGTAGCTGAGATGAATTGGCATGGGAGGCTGTATCTGCTTTTTTTTTTCTTCTTTTTCAGGTTTGTTCAAATGAAGGAGCTGGCTGATATTTCATTTGCTGGCCTCTCCCTTTCTCCCCCCCCCCCCCCCCCCCCCAAATGCACCAAAAGACAAGAGCTTGTTCTACTCCCCAGTTTGCTCTCCTTCCAGCTGAGTGCTCTGGTTCCCACCCTCCCTGGGGCTGGTGTTCTGCATGGACAGACAGCAAGGGCCAGCACGCTGTCAGCTGAGCTCTGGTGCTGCACCACATGTGATCTCACCAGCATCACACTGTACCTCACGTACACTGGCCTTCTTGAGACACGCTCTGTTACAGTTTATCCTAATTCTCAGTATCTATGCCATCTTCAGACCTGGGCACAATTAACCAAGGCCCATGCTATGCTCAATTGGGTTCAAATTTAAAGGATAAATTTTAGATGAATGTATCAAAAAGTAGTAAGGGACATATAGCTTTGCTGATACCACAAAATTACTGTGTACAACAGGCTTGCTACATGTGTAAATCTATTGACTGGAGCATGGTGACAGTGTTTCCAATTTACTGTGAGATCCACCTGTGTGAATTCAAGGCCTTGCTGCAAGTATGTGTAAAAGACCACCTGGATATAAGGGGGCATCCAGCTATGTGGAGTGGGAAGTAATAATCATCAGATGCAAATGCTAGAGACATTGTTCTCCCGGGTGTTGTTGGCTGATGAATTTACTGGGTCACAGCTTTGGGATCCAAATCTGCTCCCAGTATTACAGTTTTGACTGGTTCTTGTGCATTTCAGACAAATCCTCAATGGCAAATTATCAACTGCTCTATTGCTGATAAACCTCAAGGTATAAATAAATAAATCAAGGTATAAACCTCAGTGCAGTTTGATTCCCTAGGCCTTATCTACTATAAGAGCTTCTGTTTTAGATGCAATATAACTTATCAGTGTAAATGTATTAGGCAACAGCCCTAGTGTAGTTAGTGTGGCTGATAACAGCAAAAAAAGGCATACGCATATGCTGATCTTGTTTTAAGAAGTTGCAAAAGCCAGCACATATTACTTTTTAAAGACACAAACCGAATCTGGGAAATGAGTGCCCACCAACCTTTCTGAGAGGAGACCAAGCTTTAGCTTGCAAACCATTTGGGGCATGAATCCTCCCTTCTCTCAGCCCCCAGCACAGCAGAGCTGTATCAGCGCTGCGGTTAGAAGAGCCTTCAGGCTGACTAGTCACACCGCAACTTGGGTTTCTTCCATGTGAGCACTTAATTAGATTGAACTCTGCTAATTTAAGATAACAAGATAAGGTTAGCTCGGTTAAGTGTATGTGGTGTTTTATCTGCTATCAGCGGTAGGCTCCCCTTTGTCTTTTTCTCTTACATGTGTTTAACTTGCAATTCCCCACAAGGTGTTATCGCGCTCACCTGAATGAGAGGGAACCGGGAGCTCCAGCTCTGCAGGGAGCAGGCAGCCCTGGAGAGCAGGCAAGTCAGGGAGCTCTCCGCAGGCCTTCAGGGGGGTGACAATGGCCATTGTTTAAAGCCAGGTGGGGAGCTCTTTGCCATGTAAATTGTGCTAGATAACACACATACATACATGCACACACATCTATCTAGCTCGACCCAGTTCTGCACTCTCAGGCTCTTGAAAAAAAGGACGTTTTGAGCTTATTTGTTCTTGATTTTTTAAGCCTTTTGATACCAAGTTTCACACTCTGTAGTGAAGACAAAGGCAAAATGATTCAGCGATTCAAAGGAAGGTGAGATTTCCATCTATCAGTTACTTCGAGGAGCCAGAGACATAATATAATTGTTAAAAAAGGAGGGAGGTGATGTAAAATCATAGGCTGGAGACATCAGAGCTGAGTATTTTTACAGTACTAGGGATTTGCAAGGTAGGAGCAGTAGCATGTCCAAGTGTGTAGAAGCCAGTGGCTCTGACTCACATGAGGGCTCAGGAGCTCACTGCTCTGCTAAGCCAGGGAATAGCTGACCTCAGGGTACGTACCTGCTGTTCAGTCTGACCGAACCTGGAAACAGCCACCAAGATTTACTCTGAACCTGGAAACAGCCACCAACATTTCCTCCAGAAGCTGGAGATGTGGCAGTGTTCCCTGATGAGCAGCACCTCCTGGTTAGTGACACGCCATTGGGACCCCATATCTGCTCTTCTGTGCTGGTGTTGAGTTGTTCCAACACTCAAGAAATCAGGACAAACTGCAAGTGCTCTGACTACTGGCTGTGATCTCATCGCATCTGCCCTGACCTGCAGGAAGAACAGCATTTCCCTAAGCTTCATTTGCATTTTAAAACAGCTGACTTCAACCTGCTCCATGGTTTGAAAGGCAGAAGGGAGAATAAGGATACAGGGCTCAGGTAATGCTGTTCCTCTGTCTAGAACAATACAGAGGGAGTGAATCAGCATAGGTGAGAGAAAAGTCATTCTTGCTTTGTTGTTCTTGTTATATTTATTCTCATTAGCATTATTCTTAGTAGTATTATAACCTATTATTAGTATAATATTATAATTACTATATATTATAACACATTAACAGATATAATAACTCATATTTTCATTCTGTTATTATACTGTATTATAAGGTGTTATTATATAATTAGCATTATTATAATTAGTATAATTATTTGTACTATTAGTAATATTATGCAGAAAAACTCTGTGCCTGAAAAAGTTCCCCTCCCCAGAAGGGCCATTTCAGGTCCAAGTATAGCAAAAAATGCTGAAGGTATGCAGGGAAAATGTTCTCCCTTCTGTTATGCACTATCTCGTAATAATAATTTGGGGCTTCAAATATGGAGCATAGCCTCCCTCAATCCTGCACTAAATAAATACTAAAAAGAAACAGTCTCACCTGTGTCGAGGGCATCTGTCCTGCAGAGAGAGGACATTGTTTTGAAAAGCTATCAGTGTGCCTTGATTGTAAGTACCATATTCAGCTGAATACTTGCACATTATTTTATTAAAGTTTTGGAATTCGTTCAAGGCAGCCTTTCCAGCCTCTCATGCTGTGATTCATGCAGGTGTCCCAGCTCATTTAGAAATCAGTCATATCTGAGGTCAGCCTATCTACAAAATAAGGTACTTGGCAGATACTGGCACCTCAACTGTTGTGAATAACCTTCTACTGCAGATCACTGATAACATATATAGCACCTCCGAGCTCATTTTGTCATGCTGAAGGTCACTACTTATTTTACTTTGTTCTGTCTTTCTGAGGTTAGAATCTGTAAAAATACATGAATACTGTAATGATTCATTTTCCCCATCTCCATAGCTTCCTGAAGCTCTCATCTTCATAGGCTTTTTCACATGTGGCAGACTGAGGTCTTGACTCGCAAACTGTCCACATCTCCCTGGCTGACGTGCATGATCCTCAAGTATGCTTATCCCACTCCCTTAAAATATAGGCATTGAACTCTCTCTTACAAGTTTTCAAAAACTTTTGATTTTAACCTTCAGTAGATGCAGTGATCTGCCACCTAGTATCCACATTTTGGGGCTAACTTCAGTAAATGGCAGTGGCATGAGAGAGATTATGTGTATAACGTGTTGTCACTATCACATTTATCTAACAATAATCAGATTTTTGTAATTCTGTATTCATTAATTAATCAATAACTGAAGCTGTGCTGCCAGATAGCATTCTCTTTTTTGGCTATAGAACAGTTTAAAGGGGGTTCATGAAGTCCATGTTTGGCCTTGGGGTATTGTAGTTCAGGAGAAAAAAGTGGGTGCTGTAAACTGGCAGTGTTGGCCACAATGAAAGCTGCCCCTGCTCTCCTCTTTGTCTGCACTGAATGGCATCACCAGGCATGCAGCAGCCAGGGAGCATCGAGAAACAGCCACAGCCTTTCTGCATGTGCAGCAAAATGCTACACTGAGAATAAATATTTGTCATAGCCTACAGGTCCTTCTAAGCTGTAGATGAAGAAATAAAATGAATCTGGTTTCAGGAAACAAAGAAATTAGTGCTACAGCTAGTATTTTCTTGTATTTATGTACCACATCCTCATGTAATTTTTGTGACAGTTTCCAGCATGTTCCCCTGAAACATGAGAATGGGGGTCAATAAGTATTAAATATTGACATAGGACCTCGGTACTAATGTCTGACCTTATAACTAGCCTAAAATTGGATATTTAATAAACATCATGAGACAGGGGAATCTCTTCTAATAGCATCTTGAATCTTTAAACTGTGGCTTCCCTGCTCCGTTTCCTGCAATGAGCTCTCAGCCTCTGCAGATATTTGTCTAAAGCATGAACTTCATGCCAATTCTCTTTCACTTTTCAAATACTGTTTGTTGCACAGTTTTCAGTGCATTGTCTTTTTTAGGTTGTTCCTTATTGCCTCTTATTCTCTCCTTTCCTCTTCCCCAACTCCATCATGGTTTTCTTCCTCTTCGTCTTCTTTGTCATTGACTCCTTTATTTCCTTTATCTGCTTCTGCTGCTTCTGCTTTTGCTCCTTCTTCTTCTGCTTCTGATTGTTCTGCTTGTGCTTCTTCTCCTGCTGCTTCTTCTTCTGCTTCTTCTGCTGCTTTTTCTTTTCTTCTTTTCTTCTTTTCTTTTCCTTTCCTTTCTCTCTTCTTCTATTTCTTCTTCTTTTTCTTCTTCTTTTGCTGCTACTCCTCCTTCTTCTGCTTGTTCTCCTGCTGCTTCTTCTCTGATGCTGCTTTTTCTCCTTTTTCTGGTTCTCCTTTTTTTGTCTTCTGCTTCCTCTCCTTCTGCTTCTTCTGTTTCTACTTCTTCCACTTCTGTTCTTCTTTCATGTCTTCTGCTATTTTGCTCTTCTACTTGTTATATGCTTCTGCTGCTTCTTCTCTTTTCTTCTGCTTCTTATCTTGATTCTTCTGTTGCTGCTTCTCCTTCTTCAATTTCTCCTTCTGCTTCTTCTGCTGTTCCTTCTGCTGCTCCTTCTGCTTCCACTTCTGTTTCTGCCTCTTCTGCTTCTCCTTCTTTTTCCTTCTGCTGCTTCTTCTCCTTCTGCTGCTTCATCTGCTTCTTCTTTTTCTTCTTCTTCTTCTTCTTCCCCTTCTTTTTTGCTTCTTCCACTTCTTCCTCTTCTTCTCCTTTTTCTGCTTTCCCCCCCCTTCTGTTTCTTTTCCTTCTGCTGCTTCTTATTCCTCATATTCTTCTCTTTCCTTTTCCTCAGAAGGCCTTGCCCACTGTCACTCAGGCTATCTTCGTTTCCTGGACCACACTGAAGGAGCAAGCTGATACTTGCTGATACTTGCCCAGCTCACTGCTGTGGGTCCCCCATGGCCACACTGCTTACTATAGGACATCTGTATCTTGGGTTGTATCTGGGTTGCTTCTGAGGGCAACTCAGCTGTGGGCTGCCTGCACACACAGTGATCCTTCTGATACACAACACCAACTCCTTTCTAGAGGAGACTTCATAACTTGTCTGACAGAGATCAGATCAAAATGGCATTGCAAAAGATCAGGTGAGGAGTAAATCTGTTGGACACAGTAGCTACATCATCAAGAGAAAATAGACAGTTTCTTGGTCCTGAAGCCTGACTATCTGCACCATTACACTGGGACCATGCTGCACTCATGGTTTGGCCCAGAACAGTTTGTGCTATCCCAAGGGGTTCTTGTGAGCAGATGAGGAGCTGGTGCAAATCCCCAGCAGACATTTTCCCTGTAGTCACCCTGATCTGAATATGATCTGGATAAGAGACTCTTACAGCATGGAGATAACTCATCCTGCACAGCTAGTTTACTAATTTCCTAGTAGAGCTGTAAACAGCATTCCCAACCTAGGATGCCCTTCAAATGGGTATACACTTAGCTTTTGCCTCTGAGCTGGGCCTGTGTTACCTTCTGTGTAAGTAATAAGCTTGTCTCCATCAGCATAGACAAAAGATGAGCTTGGACTCAAATGCCAGCTTGGGACTACTGTAGAGTACAGTGTGGCTATTTCTATTTTCTCCTTCTTCTGAATATTCCCTCCATGTTCCATTTCTGACAACTTTCTGCATGTTTCACTACCAAGTTAATCTTAGAGTGGAAGAAAGATGTGGTGAGATGTTTCTAGTGAGCACTATTTTTCCACAAACTGCATGAATACTACAGGGTCAGCACATAACATTATCAGAAGTGTGTGAAATGTGGAAATCAGATGTGGAAATGTGAAAGTGCCCACTGGTAGATGAACTATTGGAGCTACTTTAGTGGGGAGTTATGCAATAAACTGACTCATCTGAAGGTCAGGATGCCACCCAGAAGGACCTGAACAAGCTTGAGGAGTGCATCTCTGTGAAATTCATGAGGTGCAATAAGGCCAAGTGCAAGGTCAGGGCAACGCCTGGTACCAATACAGGCTGGGGGATGAAGGGTTTGAGTGCAGCCCTGCCAAGAAGGACTTGGGGGTTCTCATGGATGAAAAGCTGGACATGAACCAACAGTGTGTGCTCCCAGCCCAGAGAGCCAACTTCATCCTAGGCTGCACTAAAAGAACGATGGCCAGCAGGCTGATGAAGATGATTCTGCTCTGCTCCCACGAGACCCCAAGTGGAGTACGGTGTTCAGTTCTGGGGTCCTCACCACAGGAAAGACATGAATCTGTTAGAGTAGATACAAAGGAAGGCCACAAAAATGATCAGAGGGCTGGAGCAACTCTCTTGTGAGGAAAGGCTGAAACAGCTGGGGTGTTCAGCCTGAGGAAGAAAAGGTTCCTGGGAGACCTTATTGAGGCTTTTCAGTACTTAAAGGGGACTTATAAGAAACATTTTAGTAGGGCCTGTTGCAACAGGACAAGGAGTAATGGTTATAAACTAAAAGAGGGTTGATCTAGACTAGATATAAGGAAGAAATTTTTTATGATAATGGTGGTGAAACACTGGAACAGGTTGCTCAGAGAAGTGGTGAATACCCTATCCCTGGATACACTCAAGCTCAGGCAGGGCTCTGAGCAACCTGATCTAACTGAAGATGTCTGTGCTTATGGCATGGGATTTGGAACTAGATGACCTTTAAAGCTCCCTTCCAACTATTTTATGATTTTATGAAATTACAGAAGTAATTTCATAAATGAAGTCCGTGACCTTCTCATGTTTGCATGGTATAACTTGTTGAAGCTATATTTGATGACTTCTTTGCTGTACAAAACCTTGGACTTCATTGGTAAAAACTGCTACTTTCTACCAAAGCCTAGTTAGTCTAATAGTGGATTTAATAATATTAATGCAGCTTACCTGGAAAATTCATGAATTCTCATTTCTTCCCCTTAATGGCTGACTTTGCTAGTGTGGTGAACAATGGGATAAGAAGCACCAGCTAATGGTCTTATTCTAAGAGAACCTGTCTACCTTCTCTTAACTTAGATGAGGAAAGTTGTTGCTAAAGATTTTACTGAAATCTTGATAGAAACATGATAGATAGGATGACAGTGGAGACTGAAAAGTAAAAACTTAGTGCCAAATGAAAGCCTTGAGGTGAAGATTAGTGTGGTTATTAAGGCACCACATGGGAACCTAGTTATAGTCTTGCTTGGTCAGTTTTTTTACTGCTTCTCTTGAAAATATCAGCTTCTGTTGTTGGGATCATGCAGCTGCCTGCATCACCTCCTTTTCTGAGACCCTCTGAGTGGCTCCAAGTGGAAACACAACGTAGAAATACAGGGCAAGGGAGAAAGTGAGATCCAGTGTGCCCACCCCTGAGGCAGGAGTGTGGACTTGCATTTGTGTCAGCACCCGTGATGACATTGGCACAGTGTCGTGATTTCCACCGCAGTGACCCTGGAGCAGCCCTGCACACCGATCAACACGTCAGCTGGTCACACACAGTGAAAAAGCCATGGGGGAAGGAAACGGGAGAACCATTAAAATAAACATGACCAGAGAAGGATTATTGCAGCATAAAATCTTTGTGGCTGATTTTAGCAGGGGAAGACTACAACAGCAATCTAGTTACATCCCAGGAAGGAAGTATGTCACATGCATCGATCTTCATGCAGAGAGGCAAGTGGCTCAGAGTGGGTAATGCATACATATAAATAGGTCCTTAAAGTCTAGGCTAGTGCAAGCTCACCTGGCCATCTATCTTAAAAATGCTCAGAAAGTAGTTCTAAAAATACCACATGCAGTTGCTGTGGGATAAACTGAAGTTAAAACTTCCATTATGTTCTTGTATATGAACATTAAATTAGTGAGATGAACACTCATCCACTAACAGAAAGGAAAGAAAGTCCCTTCTTTGCTCCTAAGGCTGAATAAAGCAAGACTGGAGACAACATTCACACACAGAACTGTGCATAAACTGTGGAGTTTGAGTAAGGGAAATGAGATCAGTAGCAGTTGTTAGGTATGAGTCATCTCTTCACAGTTTTTTGGACCATGGGAGTGAGCAGTATGTTCCAAGCAATATGCTTACTGGAGTAAAAAATTCAGTCACCACAACCTATTTACATCAAACAATATTATTGTGGCTACAGCCTCCAGGGAAGAACTGAGCTGAAACCATAATGCAACTTTTGATAGCAAATAGAAGTAAATAGAAAGACTGAGAGGAAAACTAATTTAATGAATATGGTTCATTTAAATATTTATAGAATAAATCTCACTCCAGTGTGCAATCTACTGAAAACAAAATATGGCTCTCTCCTGCTTAAAATATGAGGTGGGTAATATTTAATTGAAACTAAAAATGGTTATTATTAGATCATGTAAGGTTGTATTGCAATATCTAATTTATGGCTTCTTTAGTGAGATACAGAATGCATAGCTAAGCACCCCAGCTTCCTCTGTGGTGTACCAGGGAAGAAGTAGAGAAAGGCAGAAAGAAGAAACTGCATACTGATTTGCTCGGGTTTTTTTGTCAGCTGCAATTTATTGTGAACCTGCAGCTTTTTTGTTCCTACACATCACACTGGGAAAACCTTGCTTAATTTAGTCTAAATTTAATGTATTTCAAGCAGTCTTTTGCCTTGCCTACATTAGTGTTTTTGTTAAGGAATGTGCTTTTGAAACAAATTGTCCAGTTGTCCCCACTTACTGCATCTGTGGTAGCATGCTTGCAGGCTGTAAACTGAACTCCTTTCAGATTAAATTAAACTATGAGATGTGCTCCAGGAGCATATCTGATATGTTTGAACCACAAGTGCATGTTCAGCCCATTGGACCAGATAAGAACTCAAGTAACCGTCCTAAAAGGCAGCTAATGTAGATGTCAGGTTTTCAGCATGAGCTGTTTCACTCTGCTGATCGCTCCTATAGTGCTGCATTATTGTGATGCAGACAGAGCCCTTTTCTGAGGTCACTGCAGGCTGCTTGGACTGAAATGTTTTTCTGCTTCCCATTTACCACTGGCCTACAGCTAGCTCTCACCTTCATCAGCATTCAGCTGCCTCTCCAGAAATATTATTAAAATATAATAAATCTATCTCTATAAAGTGCAAATTAAATATTAGCAGACAGATGACAGGTAGTGAAAACAAGCCATCACTATGGAAATAATAGTGAGAACCAACACTTTATTGGTTTATGAGAAAAAATCTTTAAAAGTTCAATATGTGCCTGTTCACTTCCCTTTAGCTGCATAAACACACTTTGAACACTCCCAACAATGTGGTAAAACAGGAATACACAGTAGACCAGATATCTGGCAAATCCCAACTATCCTGCATCAGTACAGAATCACAGAATATGCTGAGTTGGAAGGGACCCACAAGAATCATTGACTACAACTCTTAGCCCTGTACAGGACCATCTGCAAGAGTCACACCATGTGCCTGAGAGTATCATCCAAACACTCCTTGAACTCTGTCAGACTCGGTGCTGTGACCACTTCCCTGGGGAACCTGTTCCAGTATGCAACCACCCTCTGGATGAAGAACCTTTTTCTAATATCCAACCTAAACTTCCCCTGACACAACTTCAGGCCATTCCCTCAGGTCCTGTCACTGGTCACCACAGAGAAGAGATCAGTGCCTGCCCCTCATTTTCCCCTCACGAGAAAGTTGTAACTGCAATGAGGTCTCCCCTCAGTCTCCTCTTCTCCAGGCTGAACAGACCAAGTGACTTCAGCTGCTCCTCATATGGGTTCCGCTCGAGGCCCTTCACCATCTTCGTTGCCCTTCTTTGGACACTCTCCAATAGCTTAATATCTTTCTTATATTGTGGTGCCCAGAACTGCACACAGTATTCAAGGTGAGGCTGCCCCAGTGCAGAGCAGAGCAGGACAATCCCCTCCCTTGACTGGCTGGTGATGCTTTGCCTGATGCCTCCCAGGACACGGCCCTCTTGGCTGCCAGGGCACTGCTGAGTCATATTCAGCTTGCCATTGACCAAGACCCCCAGGTCCCTTTCCATGGCACTGCTTTCCAGCATCTCATTCCCCAGTCTGTGTGAAAATCCATGGTTGCCCCATCCCAGGTGCAGAATCTGGCACTTTCTTGAACTTCACATGGGTGGTGATTGCCCAGTCCTCTAATTTGTTGAGATCCCTCTGCAGGGCCTCCCTGCCTTGGAGGGAGTCAACAGCTCCTCCCAGTTTTGTATCATCTACAAACTTGCTTAGTATCCCTTCCAGTCCTATATCCAAGTCATTTAGGAAGATGTGGAAGAGCACAGGGACTAAGATGGAGCTCTGTGGAACCCCACTAGTGACAGGTTGCCAGGCTGATCTTCTCCCATTCACTATTACCCTCTGTGCTTGACCCGTGAGCCAATTGCTCACTCATGGCATGATGTGTTTATCCAGCTGTGGGCTGGACATTTTGTCTAGAAGGATCCTGTGAAAGACAGTGCTGAAAGCTTTACTGAAATCCAAGAAGTTTAAATCAGCTGGCTTCCCTTGATCATTTAAGTACGTTACCTTGTCATAAAACAAAATCAGCTTTGATGAGCAGGACTTTTCTCTCATGAAGACTGTGTTGTCTTTCAGGTGTTTTTCAATACTTCCCAGAATAATCTTCTCCATAACTTTACCAGGCACTGAACTTAGATACCTGTATATCCTCAGCAGTATCAATATGCTACATAACCAAATGCTTCTCTAACTCAGACAAGCAGGGCTATGTAGCTAAGTTGTGCCTCAAAGTGCTCCTATAGCCCAGTTTGGCAGCTCCTCCCCTCTCTGTCCCAGCTATCATTTTCCACACAAAGAAACATGCTTGGTGAGACGGAGCGGGAATGCCTTTGTACAGAGCCCATCCTGTGGGTGTGCTCGGCGTGCTCTGAGCAGATGGTGTCCCTTTCGTGGGGATGGTGTGCAGAACCTGATTTCACAAACTCAAGCACTTCAGTGTAAGGCTGAGTTGCTCTCCACTGTCAAGGCAGAGCACACCACGGCACGCTCTGAAGCAACAATTTAGGTGTTTGCGGCAGGATAAACAGAAAAGGAAATGGAAGCGACTCCTAAAATCAGGAATTACCTTGCTTAGCTGGAGCTGTGGAGGTGGAGCAGGTTCCAATGAACATGATTTCAGGGCACCTCAAGTTTCCAAACTGAAGCCTCTTTAAACTCACTGCATGTTAAGAACAACACAGAAGGAAATACAGAAATAGCATGCAGCAGTACATGCTTCTGCTTATTTCACAATAATTATCCACTATAAAAGTTCTCTTAAGTACTAATGGATCTTTAATTACCAATCACACAAGTGATTAAAAGTGTATCTTACTACTCTAGTAAGGGGCTATTTCAGTTTGAAGTCAAACAGCCTTCTATAGGCAAAAGGTGGAGACCTCATTAAGAACAGTGGGTGAACTCTGTGGGATTTCTCTAAGATGAGAGAAAAACAGCCCCTGAAGAGTAGGAACTTACATAATACATGGCATGAAAGTGTATCAGGAACTAAAACCTGGCCTAATGGAATGAGTGCAAATGCTGAGGAAAGCATGTTGGCTGCTGGAAGCATATTAGAGGCTGGAAGCCAGGAAAAATAAGGAAAAGTGATGGAGAGAGTTGCTCTGGGACACATCTCCTGGAGGCAGAAAATTTGGGCAAGCAATGCTGAGAGGAAAAATCATCTTGAAAAGAATGAGCAACACAACTGTGTGCTATTCATTTCCAGGTCGTTTTGGGGACATAGGCATGCATATACTTCCCTGTAAACGAACAGGAGTGCACAACCAAGAATAACCTTACTCACACAATGATTTTCTCCTCTTGCTAGAAATAAACTCACAATGCCATTGAGTATTGAAACAAAATGGTCATGTAGTAGGAGCATGTTGGACAGCCGGGTCCTGCTGCATCAGCTGTTCTGTTGTACCTGGCCCCTCATGCACAGGAATGCAGGTGGAGCAAGGTCCCATCACAGACATATCTGGGAAGTCACCAATCTACCTCTAATCAGCATCTTAGCTCTGGAGCTGGTGTCTTCTGATTGCACATCCAGGCCCAGGACTGTCTTCAGTGAACAGGAAGCAGTGAAGCAGCAAGGTGTGAGAAACTTCACTGCACTTACAGGGTCAGCTAACTGAGCACCCTGCCTGTGCTTCTCATGAAGCCAAGGGTGTATTTCTAAAGAGTGTCATTGAGGTACACGAAGATTTCAGTTTTCAAGCCTTGGAATGCAGCCAACAGGGAAACTTTCTGCGACAATGATCCTCCCTGTATCTCCCAGCTAATGACATATTTCCCTGGGCAGGCAGGATGATTGAAGTGTAGTCTTTCTAAACATTATTTTCAGCAAACCATTGGGAGATACAAAGAATTTCCTGTTGAAAGTTGAGTTTGTTTGGTTGGTTTGTTAGGGTGCATGGCATTTAACATATTTTACAACAGTCTTTTACCACAGAAGGGTGGGAACAGAAATCTAGCTAATTTAGGAGTAAGCTTGCTGAATTTGTGCAGGGACTTCGATGACGTGGTTGCTGTAACAGCAGAGGGCTGGCCTCAAGCCTGTTTATAGCACCCCCACGATCTTCCTGCTGAAGTGACTTTGAGGCTAAGCTTTCTGGCAGTTTACATGGTCTTGACCTTTAAGATCACTTGTAGGTCACTATTTTCAGGTGACACAGTACATGTATTGCTCTTCATGGCACAGGCAGGAAGCTGGGCTCTCACACAGACATAATTTTGTTACCTCATGAGCAACAGGATCCACTAACAGTAGGGACCTGAGTGGGGGTTTCCTGAGCATCAAAGGAGAACCTCACACCAAAGTCATCATGAAATAGCTGTAAGATGTGGCCACCCCAAAAACTTTCTTCAGCCCTGTGCACTGAGAAGCAGAAAACTGTCCAGTGAGCAACAAATAGTATCACCTGTAATCTTTGTAACTCATGCCTCCTCCATGGCTATCAAACACTGTATGTCTTTTCTTGCTTAAAAACTCCAATATTGATGACTGAGCTCCAAGATCTTGTTTCCCTGACAGATAGCTGCTAGACAGATTTGGGCTGTGTTAGTGCTTGGTGTTGATACCAACCACCTAGTTCCCCTAGATGATGAGTACCATGTGTTTACATAAGCTTAACACCATTTGGTTTCTCTGCAGCACTACACATTCACCACACATACCTGCTCAGCTGTTACCCTCACTATCTCTTCCCATTCCCTATCCAGCATGGCAGGCAGACCTGGCTTGCCTCTTATTTTTGTACAGGCATCAGCACAGCTGTGAACAGGCATTCCCAAGTGCACTGTGTACAAGCAAACGAAAAAGCAAAGGGGCACTTGTTGTGGTGTGTGGACCCTAACTACCATTGCTGCTCCAGTCCATATGTTTATCCCATGGCTCTGTCCTCCATCCCCACCAGCCCCAAGATGTGATGCTGGATGAGTTACCCCGGGGTCCATGTGGAGTTGTCTGACTCACAGGCTGGGCGCTCCCCAGGTGGGGCTGTGAACACACATCAGAAAACCAGTTCAGGGCTGGTTGTGTTAGGATGACCAGGTCAAGTCTCAGAGACAAACAAAACAGAACACTTCTGGGTCCATGACCAGCCATGTCACATCCACTCAGTAGTTCCTGCTTCCCACTAGGGCTGTCTTTGGCTACTTCCCAGCCTTAGACCCTGCAAAGACTCAGTTCCCTGAGGCTCATTTTGACATAGTCAGCTTCTGAAAGCAGGTAGCAAGGATCCTTTTGAGTGGGCTGCTGGGGAATTTCCAGGGGATGTAGCTTGAGCACAGTCTGCCAAGCAAGTGGTCAAGGCATCAAGGTACTAGCTGGGTCAGCACTCATGGAATGTTTTTCTGCCTGCTGTGTTGTCCTCATGCCTGCAAAGGTGGCACAGTGCCTGCCAGCCTGCTGCCAGCTCCCTGTCGCTGCCAGGTGTTACTGCCCAGCCAGTGTTACTGCCACAAGGCATCCACTTCTTGCTGCATTTTCAGTCACTCTTTTGTGGAGGTATCTGTGATATGTTCACACTGTGGTCCCTTTGGCCAAAGTCTTCTGTGCTTAGAAAATAAAAAAAATCTTTGAACTTCCCTGGGAGCATTTATCCAGAACTGGAGGTGGTGAGGGAATCCATGTAATACCAAAACAGGAAGGACATTGAGGTACTGGAGCAGGTCCAGAGAAGAGCAACAAGGCTGGTGAAGGGACTCAAGCACAAGTCCTATGAGGAGAGGCTGAGGGAGCTGGGGCTGTTCAGCCTGGAGAAGAGGAGGCTCAGGGGAGACCTCATCACTCTCTCCAACTACCTGAAAGGAGGTTGTAGCCAGGTGGGGGTTGGTCTCTTTTCCCAGGCAACTATCAGCAAGACAAGAGGGCATGGTCTCAAATTGTGCCAGGGGAGGTTTAGGTTAGATATTAGAAAGAATTTCTTTACAGAGAGGGTGGTCAGACATTGGAATTGGCTGCCCAGGGAAGTAGTGGATTCTCCACCCCTAGAGATTTTTAAAAAGAGACTGGATGTGGCACTTAGTGCCATGGTCTAATAACCGCAGTGGTAGTGGATCAAGGGTTGGACTTGATGATCTCGAAGGTCCCTTCCAACCCAGCTGATTCTATGATTCTATAATACTCCAAATATACCTTTTCCTGTTCATACCTGTACCACATGCCTGTGAATGCCTGATACAAGATCTTGTCCCATACGGGAAAACTGGAGCCTCCTGATCTGTACAGACTACAGCTTAGGCTGAACCTCTGAGGTGGATACTCTCTCTAGCTTATATGTAGATCAACACAAATGCATTTGGGTTTTGGGGTCACTGCACTGTAAGGCTGCTACTCCAGATGTGTAGCTCCTTGTCAGTACGGGGTAGTGCCTTTATCCCCTGTATGGCAGGACTTACTGTACCTTGCCCACCCTTGCATCACTCCATGTGTATGGTATGAGTAAGTCAGAGCAGTGGAGGAAATGTTACTGAAGTGGCCTCACAGGGCAATTTGCAAAGACTTACGAGAAAAGTGTCACGCTAAAGAGCATGGGATTTGCCCAGGCTCTGCAGCAGGTGTATAAGTTCAGTGCTCTTCATGCAGCACCCTCAGGTTTGACCTGTCAGAGCACTCTAGATATGACTCATGATTGCTCACAACACTAGTCATCAGCAAGAGGATTCCTTAGGTGCCCTTTCATGTGGTGTGCCAAGTTATAACTCTGCAGAACTATCAAGATATTGGCATTCAGGAAACATGAAGAAAATTAAGGCTTTGTTTAAAAATACAAGACAAAGCTAAACATGCTAAATATTTGCAAGGCTCAGGTAATTTCAGGCGTGACCATGCAAACCATATGCTGCATAATAGTTCTCTTGAAAAGCCTCAGCAAAATGTATTTTAGTTTTGGATTCAGCAAACTGTTACTGATATAATTCAGTCATAATATAACATGGTCCAAAAGAATATCACTGCCTGCTCACTTTCAGGATAACACTAAACATAACCCTTGCCATTCGGCCAGGAGTAACTTATCTTGGGAAAACCCCAGCTGTTTCAAAGAAAACTAAAATCATGTCCATATGATATAATAACTTTCACTAAGATCGAATCTGGGAAGTTTTACCTGAGTCTTGCCGGGGGTAGTCCGTCTCAACACCAAATGCTCATTTTCCCATAGATGTCTCCAAGGAAGCTATTTCCAGACCTTTCTTTCCTGCAAATTTATTCATGTAGGTAGAGCCCTGAAGGCCAGCTGGGTTAAATTCTTATGGTCAGACCTTGCCATAGTGACTTTCAGCTTTGTGGTTTACTTACTCTCTGTAAGTCCAACAGAGAAGAGTGCTTAGTAACAAACTCCCATCTGCCAGAAGTGGGGTGGGCTCTTACGCTAGCAGCATGACACAGTCCAAGCCTGCTCACCACATGGAAGGAGGGCAAATAAACTGGGGGTTGGAGAAGGAGCAAGAATACACATTTAAATAGGATCTTCCTCTTTCATGTAAATGAGCTATGAGGAAACAGATCTGTTTGAGCATAGTTGATGGAGGTCCTGTTTCCTACAGGGTCCTCTGTGGAGACCCACTGACCATTCAGATTGTGTCCACAAGGACAGTGATGCGCACAATAAATCTAATGTTTTTAACATAAATGAAGTCTGTTTTTAACACCTTGTTTAATGGTACATTTATGGCAAGAAGAATAACTGTAGCAGAGGATAGAAAATGCTAAATTTAGTGACAGACTTTTCTGTCAGTTGGAGTTCTCTAAGTAATGAAACTGTCACCTCTAGATGCTCATCCCTCAGAAAAATGAGCAGTTGTATGAAGCCTGCAGACAAGAAGTGGTGACAAGAGCAGCTCTTGGCAGGGAGGCCCAGAGAAAGAGTTCTTCCAGCATCTTCACATCTCTGGCTTAGGAATGAGGGGAGAAGAAGAAGTGAAATTCTGCCCACCCTACCAGAAAGTGGTGACATCATGGCTGTGACACTGTTTGCTTCAAAAAGGGATAGAAAGAAAAGCCATAGGGACATTGGAACCTGTGGATGCAACTCTAGCACTATTGGTGAGTGTTACATCACAGTTTTACCAGAAAAAAATATGAGCTTTACCCACAAATCACAAATTATCATTGGCTGCACTGTAGGAAAACCCTTTCTGAGCACTAGATTGCAACTTGCATATACCAAGCAATGAATAAAGAGAGAAAAACACATTTCCTGTGCTTCAGGTAATGCTGAAATTCCAACTAATAAGTGACAGATAAGGAGACTTAAAATGGACTTTCATAGAAAACAAAAATCTTGATTCTCAGTTCCATAGTTAGCTAGCATGAATGACAGCACTGACATGAGGAACAGGTTGAACATAAATGGAACATAACCAACAGCAACATTTGAAATGACTTCTAAAAATGGGAACAGGAACTACAGAAGGTCAGGGAAAAAAATTCAGTACTCTCCTGATGATGTATTACTACCATGTAAAATTGGCTTTACCCACAAAAAATGTCAAGCGTGTAAAGCACAGGCAAGCCTTCTGTTGAATTGTCAGCTGAAACAAAGGTCTTATTTAGGCAGAAAGAATTTCTGTCAAAACAAATGCCTGCAGTTTTACCTATCTTACTGGGCATCTTTAATGGCCATGGATTCCTAACCATAGGCCAGGAGCCTGTGTATAGCACAAAGAAAACTGCATTCACTAGAAAGGAAAATGAAGCCTCAACCTCCTACCATTCTGTAGGCACAAGAGAGAAGATGCCTTCTCCTCCTGCAACTTTAGAGGTAATCCATTGACTAAGTAACCTATCTAGTAGTCCAGCTACCATGTTACCATCTGGCATGGTGAATGATCTTCACTACCCAAGTCACTCACAGGCTGGAATTCTGCTTTTGTTTTGTTAATGATGAAGAGTGTCATCCTACAGCTTTGACGGTCATTTAATCCAACCGGGTGGAAATGCTGCCTCCTTCTGTTCTGAACCTTGATGCAGCTCAGCTCCAGTTATTTGTTTTACTTAGAGGCAAACAGGAGGAGCCTCATCAGAGGTTACTCAGCTCCGAGCTGTCATCTGCACCTCCTGCCTTAGTGCCTATAAAACAATCCAGCAAACGCACTGTAGACTCTGGGGTGAAAAAAGAGCCTTATTCAATGCCCCAGTGCTGATCCTTGCCACCTTGGCACAGGGAAGCCCTCTCTCCCCCTTGTTTACACAAAATCTTATTTCACATGAAGGAGTGACAGCTGTGAAAGTATTGTGCAGGAACTCTGGAGAGAAAGCTCCAGGCAGAGTCATTTTGGGGTTGTCCTGCTTGCTCCCCGGGGTGTGCACAGAGCCCACTTACAGCTCTGTAGCTCTGGGCAAACTGTGTAGGAGCCTGCTTTGTAGCCACTCTTCCCTCTCCTCACCTGCAGCAGGATCTGAGGGCTCTCACCTGCATCTCCAAAGGGTAATTCACACTTGGGAACCACAGAATCACACAATGGGTAAGGCTGTAAGGGACCACAGTGGGTCATCTGGTCCAACCGCCCTCAAGTGGGGTTATCCTAGAAAAATATTAACGGAATTAAAATGTTAAGACAGAGTAGAAGGAAATGCAGGTCAGACAGTACTGTCTTTACCTACTGCCAAAAGTGGTTGAAGCTGACAACCCGTAAACACCAAGAAGCATGGAAAACACAAGTACTGAATAACAGTATATTTTCAAAACATTCCACTACATGCTCAATAAATGTCAGCTGCACAACAAAGATGCACAGTGCTGTGTATTTGTAGCCAGACTTGGAAGTGAAGAAAAATCTAATCATTATTTGTCCAGAAAAGGGAGTTTTATCGACATGCTCCTTTTGACTTACCACAGGGACTGAAAAGTGGAAAGATAACTGCAGCCTGCCCAGGACACCCTCCAGGCACAGTACAAATGAAACATATTCATTGGGCACAGCATTTCAACTGTTTAATTTTTTTTTTTTTTTGAACTGCCAGCAATGAAAAGTGCAGCTGGGCTCTGAGAACCAAAGATCACAAAAAACCTTGGAACAATAATGTGATGATAAATGAAGTAGAAATGGACAATAAATCACAACGGATTAACAGCAGGAATAATGCCTGTGACCTAGCGATTATCAAATTATGTGAAGTCATTTGCTGTGAAGCAATTACCTTCCATGGTATTTCCGATTCTTGCAGTAAGTGGCCATCTCTATTGATTCAAGATACCTCTATAATGTCAGGAGCTAAAAAAAGCGTTTCCATGCCTTGGGAAGGTGAATTCTGTTAATACATTACTAGCAAATACTGCCACAGAATATGGGAAAAAGCAACAAGAACACTGGCAAACGCCAGGGCCAGGTTTACTACAACTGTGTTACTTACACAGCAATGCTGAAGAATATGCTGACCATGCTGATTAATTTATTTCCAGTTGTTACCTCAGCTTTAATCTTACACTTGCTATTGTCTTCAGCTGAATGATTTTAAATTGTTCTCTTTTAGGTAGACCATTAGAGGGGAATCTCCGTACTTCTGTATTTGTGAAATGTTAGCCCATGCTAAAAAGATGAGTTGCTTTAAACCAACTATTTACCCAAAGAAAAAAAAAAATCAATAAATGCAAAGCATGATTTACTATCACCCGTGAAAAATTTACCATGTTACCTTCTTGTGTGAGAGTATTAGCTAGCATCTTAAGAAAAAAAAACAAAACCCTGAAAAAACCCCCCTGATGCTTTATGGTACCAGGTTAAGCACAGAGATGAATCTCAATGTACTTGCCTAGTTTGTCCTTATTCTCTTCAACACAATATCTGCCATAATGAATGGGAAGAATTTGCAGACAATTTGCAGGCATTCTGCTAAATGCAGCAAGACTTGCCTGAAGTCTGCATGTGCACTGGCATGTTTATCACTGTTATGGTACTGCTAGGGATATGTACAAATAACATATCCAATTAATATAGTAAGGCTGGGGAACTTTGCAATTTTTGAGGTTATGTTAGCCAAAAAATAGTTTGATTGTGCAACTCGTTTGGACATGAGCAAACATCATTAGCAGCTATGCTAATGAGATAATTCTTTGATTATCTCTTATTTACATGAAAAGGGACTTGGTACCATATATAAAGTAACAATATTAGCTCAGCAAGCTTTTGGAAATGTGGAGGCCAGAGGGAGGCCTGAATAAAACTGGAGGCTTAGGATATCTCCTTGAAGCTGTGAGGTAGGAGACAATTTGGCTGGAAACCCTTCAAAATTAATAATGGTAGCTGAAGTCACCCAGCACTGGGTTCCTCTCCATCAGCTCAAGCTCTGTGGCAGCCAGGGTACTGTGGTATCAGGCCAGCTTGGGATACTGCTTAAAAAGAGTATTTCTAGTGAAAAAAGCATGCATAAACCCTGACCTACAGCTTGAAGCTCTAGGTCACTGTACAGTCCCTGCTTCATAAAGGGACTGCTTCATAAAGCAGGTGGGCACTCAGTATGCCCTTACATAGGAGTTACATTTCTAAAGGAACATTATTGTGGTTGTATGTGAGCTCTCAAAGGCCCAGGTTGGATATAAACCAAAAGTATTTGTCACAATGAATTTGTCCTCTTGTTTTCATCCAAGAAAAAAAAAATCTATCAGAAAATGCACTGGACATACATTTCAGTCACTGGACCACAGATCAGGAGCTGGAAAAGTCTGATAAAACCCCAAAACCCAAATTGGCAAGGCTTTCTAATAAAAAACATTATTGCTCCTATCTGCTGCAGCACTTTAGATGCCTGAAAGTCATAAAGTCAAAGCCATTAAAATATTGCAAAAATAAATGGAAGATAAAACTTATCTGGGCAAGTTAGTCAGAGCATGGTGCTAGTAACACCAAGGTTGTGGGTTCGATCCCCGTATGGGCCATTCACTTAAGAGTTGGACTCAATGAACTTTGTGAGTCCCTTCCAACTCAGAACATTCTGTCAAGTCTGTGAAATGTGATTAAATCATTGTGCCAAGCCAAAAGCCTCTCCAAATACAGACTTCTGAGAGGATTTATCCAGCTTCAGAAAATTAGAAGTGCTGGGGACGTTCTCATGGCGTGTACAGCTCAAGGTCAACTACATCTCTTGATGTGTGGAAGCCCTTTGTCCTAGAAGGTCAACCTTTAAACTACATGCCTCATCAAAACCATTTTTTTAAAACCTGAATACACTATGTCTTAACAAGGTATGGACTACAGTTTACCTTTTCTTTAACCTTTGCCTCTGATTTCTGCAGGGAACATCCTGCTCTGAGTTCATCTTTTTTAAGGCTTCTCTGTCCACAAGCATCAGCTTTGAAATGGAGCACAATATGCTGGGAAGGGAAAAGCAGAATGGAACATGCTTGACAGCATATAGAGCTAGAAATTAATAGAGCTGCCTAAGATGAAGCTTTAGCTGTGTTGAGAGATCAGCTGTGGGATGAACCACATACAAATAAATTGCTGAGGAAGCTGGGCTGCAGGCACTGATTAAAACTACGTCTCTACTACACCCTACAGTTTTCTGTAGAGTTATTAGAGCTTTTTAGAGCTTGGGTGTCAAAGGGAACTGATACAATACCTGTAGGCACAAAAACAGAAAGAATTTAAGTTAGTCCTAAAGGTACACCTGGAAAACTGCTGACAGAATTGTCCACATTCTCCCCAGGATTGGATGTCATAAAAGACACCCACCACCTTTCCACATCTTGTTCATTTTTAACTGAGGCTTCTCTGTACAGACCAGGTGTGGTCTTCAGTTTTATCATCTTGTTATTGTGAAGTCTGTGATCTGCTCCAGGGATTAATTAGAGCGGGTGAGGAGGCTGTGGTCTGTTCTCTGAGACTTTTGCTTTAAATATTGCAAAAGTTTACTTTTAGAGCACATGAACATGGAAGGGAAAGAACCGTAAGGAAGGCTAGACAGCCAAGCTCCATGTTCTCCTGGGAAACAGGAAATTTTAAAAAGAAATAATTAATGTGACAGAGTAGCAAGGTCATTCTAAAGATGATATATGAAATATAGGTTGATCAGCAGACTGTCAGCACAGCTATGGCTGAAAGTGTAATACAAGAACAGACCTAAACTGCAAATTAATTTACATACTTAAATCTGTGAAAACTGTGTGGACTTAGAAGAGTAATGAAACTTATCTCATATAGTTGAATAGGGAAACTGATATTAGCCATATTAATGAAATATCACTTTTGATAACTTAAGCTGCATCTTTCCTAATCCTGCCAAGAGAAGTTAAGGGCTTTTGTTCTCAAAGAAATAATAATGTGGTTTTAGGGAAGAAACGCCCAAGGAAAGGGTGTTGTTAAGAAGAAAAATATTTGGAATAGAGATCCTGCTGATGAAAGATGGGAACAAATCACACAAGGAAGAAGAGATAGAAAGGAGCAGCATTGTTCTTCCGTTCCTTCAGCAATCTCTTCTGAGATGTCCAGACCCTTATTTGGGAAGGTGTTTGTGTTCTCTCAGGTATCCTTACTCTTACACCCTCTATCAGACTTCAATATGGTACCTCCTGAATCTCACAGGCATGCTCTGTGGGCTTAACTTTCATCGGATAAATGGGCTACAGCATCTAGGGTGGAAATATAATCCTGCCACAGTTGAATGTGTTTACTGTGAATTGAGAATGTGGAGAGGAGAGCCTGCTTATTCTTAGGGTGACAACCATCCTTATGCACCTTCAACCTGCTATTAAAAAGCCTGTAAATATACAAAAGGCATCTAGAATGGATCATCTGAAGTATTTACTAGCACTTTCATTTGGACAAAGTATCATATAATTTCTTCCAAAGAACATTCTTTCACAAAGAACATTAAAACCTCCTTTGGCACAGCCTTTAGGGTGGTTAATGATGTGAACGAACATTCCTTTAGGCTACGTAAGGAGGAAAAGAGTAAAAAACATCTAAGGCTCCACTGCTGTAGCTAATGTGCTATTCTGTTTCCATGAAATAAAAACAGACCCAGAAGAGACAGAATTTTAGCTTTGTTTTCACCAGAGGACAGATTTTATCCAAGGCAGAAGGGGCTCAGAGAGAAAGGAAAACACCGGGAACAATAGGAGGTGGGGAAGAGGCAAGACAGGAACTTGGCTCTTGAATTTCAGATTGTCTTGGAGGGCTGGGCCAAAGGACTCAGTGCCCCTTGGATGGTAGGTTTCCTCACATCCCAGAGGAAAATGGTGAGCACAGTAGTCGGTTCCTGGGCTCCTGTTGGGTGACTTTACAGCCCACCCACTTGCTAGGCTGGGCCCATCCCACTGCCCCAGCCAGAAACAGGGTGCTGAGGGTACCAGGGCAGCTCTGGGCAATGGGCACCTCCCTGGGGATGGGGACAGGCTGAGACATGGGCATGGCTTGGTGGGACCCATGGCCCACCAAACAGGGCAGGGCTGTGGGGAGCTGGAGGGCTGCAGGGGTGGCGGCTTGTAGCCTGGGGCGGGCTGATGGGGGTCCTGGGCCCTCGGCGGGTGGGGGGAACCCAACGTGGCTGACAGGGCTGGGTAGGGCTGTGGATGCCCTCAGGGCTTCAATGCTTTTATCACCTTCATCTTCTCTGGAATTTTTAAATTTTTCTGTTTCTCTTGAAATTTTTCACTCCTGTCTTCTAGTCCTGATGAGTGCTTCATATGTTGGCAGGTGGTTCCTTCCCTATCCCACCTGGGCCACAGTGGGGCTGGAGACAGTGGGTGCTGCTTCAGGTGCCTCTGAGGTGGTGCAGGGCCAGCAGACCTTTGGTCTGAGGCAGAGGGGCCCCTCAAAAGGAGGGCATTGGTGTTAGCAGGAATGATGGGAGGAGGAATGACAGTGGAGGTATTGACACATGGAGTTCCAGTGGTAGCAGTGTCAGAGCTCTACTACTGTGGAAATATGATAGGGATAATATTTGAGGGAGAGAAGGATTATTCTGAATCACAAAGCTGCTTATTTTTCCAGTTATTTCAAGTGCTGTAATAAAAGCAATTGCATACTCTCAGCAATAAGGTAAATGAAAGAGTAAACAAGGAACTGGAGTGACATCAACTGCAGTGTGGTGCCTGCACTCCCCCCCTTATATCTGCCCACGTAATTTATTTATGCATTTGAACTTGCTGCATTTCCCCATCCTTTCTCCCTACAACCCTTGCTCCCCACAGGGCTCTCCCTTTGCTTTGCTGCCTGCTCCCCCATGCTGTCTCTGGCTGCCTGCCCCTTCCTGGCCTGGAAGGGCTGGACAGGGTTCCAGGGCTCCCAGCCCAGCTGCCACCGCTCCTGGGAGCCCTGGGGAACACTTCATAGGTGGCCATGGAAATTTTGCAATGTGATAGTTTTCATGGGAAGGGTGGTTAATTAAGTCATTAAATACTTTCTTATCTCTACCAGGCAAAATTAGAGAGTCATCTCTACTGGAAGTGTTTCAGAAAGAGCTTCAGTGCTGTTTTCTCCTTGTTTCTCTTTCACACAAAGCCCAGCATTTTAAAGCACTGATTGTTTCACGCTGTAAAGTAGCTTGTGTTAAGTTTTGGTTCATCTTGTGACTGACTGTACCGATTCTACCTTAGCATTTCAGAGCATCACAAAATAATTTTCTCCCTTCCTCCTTTGCTGCTGCATCAATGATCAGGAGAGCATAATTATCCATTTGGATGCTTTTACCTATTTTACAAAACAAAAAGTCTTACCCATGCAACACAAATATTTTAATTTGAACAATTAACAAAAACCAACTTAACTGGAACCCACTGCCATGATTTTTCCCAGTGAGTGGTTTGGCAAAATGATGGCAACTGGAGTCAGTGATGACTTGGTTTATTTTTCCAAAAAGGACTGAGCCTGGCCAAGTCAGTAGTGTTCAGGATTCAGCTTAAACTGCTAAAATGACTTTTCAAACAAGGGTATGATGAAAAAGCTGGGAATATTATTCTCTAAAAAAGGAAAATATTGTTCCTTATAATGGTAGATCTATTGAGTTTTTATTGCCTTTGAAAATCATTCAGTACTTTGCAATACATATTGGAAGAATTATATCATATACTCTGCAACACGTTTGAAACTTTAATTTTCATTGTTTTGTGAAACATTCTTCTTATTTAATTATTTTTAATAGATTCCTCTGTTGTAAAAGTGTAAAGTAATTTTCAAATAGGATTTGTAAATAACTTAGTTTTAAATTAAAATAAAATATGGTTGAACCCCCAGACCCATTGCTCCTAAAATCAGCACATACATTTTGAGGGATAAAAGGAGACAGTGTGTCTTTACCTGACTATAGAATTTAAAATAATTAACTCTAGTGGCTGAAAGTTCTCATTTTCAGGTTTTCTCAAATGCGAAGGAGATATTTTCTCTAAAATGCTATTGTAAACCAAAGGTTTAAATTCCTCACAACCAAATAATTCCTGGAAGCTTTAAAGAAAACACTAGATATTGGAACACATTCTACAGAATTTCAAAAATGCAAAGTAAATCTCATTGGCTTGTAAGAGTTATTTAAAGCAAAAAATATCTCTATTTACCTCTGGTTTTCTTGGGGGGAGAAAAAAAAAAGAGTGGACCTGGAAAAATCACAGTGCTCTCAGACAACACTGTTGTTCTTCTCACACAGGTATTGATCTGGTGGCATTTCAAAGACTGTGGGCTTGTGTGGTGGACTTCATTAGATCCTTTGAAGTTTCTCCCCTGCTGCATTTTTGTTACAAATTTTAATTTCTGAGTGTGGTATTGCTAGCCTCAGAATATTCATTATTCCTTGCTCTGCTATTTTGGTACCTTATACATAAACTAGATCTCAAAATTAGATTAAAAAGTAGTCCTTTCTATAAAGATAACCTCATGAAGAGCTCTTTTACTTACTTGTTTGTTTGTTTACTCAAGGGCCCATCTTTAGCTGGACTTGCCAAGCCCTTTTCCCTTATAATTAAAAGGTATGTTTGGAGCGAAAGGCAAAAATGTAGTGGTTTGTTTATTTGGGAGAAAATGTTAGATTTAATTTAGCAGATTATATTCTTGAAAAGGAGCAGGGCCAAAAATAGATCCTGAGCCAAAATCTGCCTTGAGCTACATCTTGCTTAAGCACCACCAGAGCTGTGCTAGGAAGCAGGTCCCTGAGAAACGACAAAGGTTGTGGTGGGGCTGTGTTCCATCTCTGCAGGAATATGAGCGAAGATAATAACCATCCTCTGATAGCTAGAAAAACAGGCTTTGGTCTGCTTTTCTGCCAGCTTCAACATCTGCCCACACTGAGGGAGAAGCTGGAGAATGTTCTCTGCACACGTGGCATCTCTACGGTGGGGAGGTTCCCTGGGCATGTGACAAAACAGCTGTGAACGACTCTGGAGAACTGGGAGAGTGACCACATCTGCGGCAACTGAGAGAGACCAGCTGAAATGACCACTCTGATAAAATACACTGTGTGCTTTTCACAGTCATCTTGAACCAAGCATGGAAAGTTCACAAATCCCTTCTCCACAGCTCGGTCCCATAGGTGGTTCAAATACTTAAATTCTGCTCTTGGGGATACTCATATGAACCAAGGACCTGAAAGATTGGGCTACCAGTTGTCACGTAATTTAGTCTTAGGATCAAGATTCTGTATGATAAGGGTCTTGCATGGTCTTAGGGTACCTCTGCAATGCTGACAGATGTGATTGAGCTGGTGCTGTAGGGAGGAGAGCACACCAGCTTCCTGCTCCAGCCACTCTCGAGTAGCACTGTTCTGTGAAACAAATAGGGACTAGTCTTGGAAAGGGTATAAGGTTAGCAAAGGGTAATAAAATGGTAGAGATTTTCATGACACTTAGATTAGCCCTTTCCCTTTTTTAAAGATACAGACAACATACCTTGTATATATGACAACAAAAATATCCCATCCCTACTTACCTTCCTTCTCAGCTCCAGGTCTCCATGAACACAGCAACAAGGTAGAGGTTGGGATGGGGAAACATGCAGACAACATGAATCTTTATTCTCTCTTCCTAAAAAGCCCAAACCACAATTTAAAAATTTCAGTTACTGGGAGTCATAGCTGCATATTTCAGGAAATGAGGATATTTCAGTGAATTAGGAAAATAAAAAGGAGAAAGGAAATAAAAGATTTCCCAGTGTTTGTCATCTACTGTGCATTGCCATGATTCAGCATTCCCTTTTTTTGGGCAGAATGAGATGAGAAGAGGGCATTTAATATTTTTAGGGCTGGACATCCTACTGACAGTAGTGGCCAGTACACCAAGGGGTAGTTCTCAGCTGCTCACTGACAGGGAGCAACAGCTATTGTTGAGGGTACTTGTGTTCAAGCTCTGCAATTCTATAATTTTATATGTTTGATCTGTTGTTCCTCATCTCCATCCCTTTTTTACATAAAGCAAAACATTGAACAATAGCAGGTATTAAAGGAAGAATATAAACCCAGAAAAAAAACTTAGATACTATGTAAAGTACTTTTCTGGTCTACAGACATTTGCAGCTTGGGACCACCTTAGATAGAAGGCGTGATTCATACTAAACAGTATTTGACGGTTTTTTCTTCCTTTTTTTTCTCCAATTCCTCCCTGAACTTATAAGAACTTCCTAGAGTCCTGGTGTCCTGTAACAAGGAGCTTTACAGCTTAACGCTGTATGGCACTAAGAAGTACTTTCCCTTGTTTTAACTGTTTTTTTTCATGCCTTGTGATTTTTTGTGTTCTAAAAGAACAAAAGAAAGTTGTTATCTGCTTTTATGTTCTGCATCAACCATGATTTTATCAGCCTCTGCCATAAGTCCCCTGCCCCTTAATTTCTTTTCTCTGAGGAAGAGATGACCTGGAAACTAGAAGTGTATGAAATCCTCTCAGGTACATTTAACAGAACACACAGTCACAAAGTGTCTCCTTGTAAAAAGAAAAGCAACAGCCTTAGTTTGCACTACAGGGTCTTCTTTCTCAAAGGAACGCCTTTGTTCAGGGTAACACTCAAATTTGAGTTCTAAAAGCAAGACCTTGACCTTCTGCCAGTCTAGTTAAACCAGCTTTACAAGTATTATAAATCCTGGACTGGTTCAAAGATTTTGAACAACTACACTTTGTTTTGAATCACAAGCAGTAACAGAACTTTCGTGCTGCATTCCCATGACTACTTTAGTGATAAATTTAAACTTTGGAGAAATAAAATGTTACTCTCAAGGTTTTTAGATAAAGTATCTATTTCATGAAAGTATTTTTAATGTTTGCAGCTAGTATTCCTCCTCCTGCTCTTCTTTCTGTAGTATTAATTGTAGTATATTTCCCAACAAACTGCAGCTGCTCTCCAGTGTGGGGTAGGAGAGGTGGGGGTTCTATTTTGCAGATGTGTTTAGGATATGCAGGAATTTGAAGGTGTTAGGAGGACCTGGTGCTATTATGCAATGGTTCTAATGCCCCACCTACAGGCCGGGAGCTTACCTTTAAATCTCCTTTGTATGAGCCAAAGACTTCTGCATTTCAGAGGCAGGGGTATGTGCAAGCAGTGTCTGACATCAGTGGAATTGAAGACCTGACAAAAGATTTTATTGCTCTTCGGTTTGGGAATAATTTTATGTTGGAGAAACACTTATCTTGCACCTATAAATCACAATATTTGGTTCAACTACAAGCATTTTCCTGCATCACTTTGCACTCCCGGGTTATTATGGTTACATTTGCAGGTGCCTAAGACAAGTCTGGAAAATGGCTTTCAGAGGTGTAGTAGACAAAACTAGCCCTTGCTGCCCTGCAGCAGGACTTTGGCATGAGACCCCAGAGTGAAACCACACTTTATCTCAGACATAGCTGAGAAGCTCAAGGACAGAAAGGAGGATGGGACCAGCTGGGAAACACTAAACAAATCAGCCTACACACTCACACCTCATTCTACTTAAATGGCCTTGAAATGTGTTTACAGACAAAAGAGCTGTGAATTGTGCTATTTGGCTGTGCTGGGAATTAGCATAAAAAAAATCAGCATAGAAAGCCTGGGTTAATTTATTATCTTCACAAATCATAGCAAGTTATTTTGCTTTCTGTGAAAATATTATTTCACTAAGAAGCTTTTGATAATACAGCCTTTCTTATGTAGCATCACATTTACTGTTGTTCTTATTGTGGTAATAAGCAAAGTGCAAGGAAGGACCACATTGAAAAGCAAAGCAAAGCAACAAACCCCTCTGACTCTGGAACTGCTTGCAGAGCAGAACTGATGACTGTATGAGGAATCTAATCATGTCCACAGGGGAGATAAAATGTATTTCAGACTCAGACAGGGCTCTAGCCAGGTGCTCTCATTACTGATAGACAGATATTCCTTTTGCCAGATGAGGAGAGATGCCTGTGCTGCCCTTGGCTGAGCACACTGGCAGGAGGCAGCGGTGCACAGAGCACAGTGCACAGAGCACTGACACTGCACTGTGCCTGGTTCTGCTGACTGTCCACGGGTGCACTTCATGTGTTGGTTGTTATACGGTTCAGAGCATGTTGTCTAATAGGCAAGAAAGCTTGCAGAGTACAAACACCTAGAACCCATTTGCCTGCCTTCATGAGCAGTTCTCACCCAGATAATCCCTTAGACCTCCCTTGCTTATGCTTCTAATTAGACTTCTAGTTCTATAGCCACAGAACCAGTGCAGCCTCTGCCAAGAATCAATAAAATGTAAAGCAGTAGGCAGCCAGAATGCAGCCCATTAGATAAAAGATTTCATGCCAGGGTGCTTTCCTGTATCAGCATACCATGAAACCTGAGAACAATGTCTGAAAATCCCTCACTGCCTCTAGGGTCTTGCATATACGTGCAGTGTCCTTGGGACATGGTTTTCCAGAATGGGATGTGATGTGATTTTTAGCATTGTTATCACAGAAACTAAGCAACCTGGAATGAACCAGCTTCTTACCTTGCTGTCTCTCAGAGCTGTGCTGCTCCAGGCAGAAGAGATCCCTGCACAGCCTCGGAGAGAAAACATGCCCACTGCGGCTGTGAGCCTTTTCCCAAACTTCCATTGTCTCAGTGTAAATCACTTTTATTCATTAATTTAAATGTCTCCACAGTGTACATGTTACCAGTGTTTGCACATTTGCTGCTTTTTTAGTAGGTGTGCTTTAGGTATACTGAAGTTGGATTCTGTTTAAGCACAGGAATATTTTTATGAACACTTTGGGTTTCTCATGGAGCGTTCACAAAGCATTTTCTGGACAGCCTTTGTATGGATTATGAATGCACCTTGGCCTTGTTCCCCAGTCCAGGGACAATATTCATGGGCCACCAAAAGCACAACAGGCCCCACTGCTGGTTCATAATACAGTCAAATCTGCTGCACCATAGGATGTATGCATTCCATATAATGTGTCCCACACGGTAAGGTTTTCAGAGGGGACATCAAAACCTCTAGGAAGTCATTGAGCCTTCACATCCCAGCCATGGCAAAGTTCTTTGCTTTTCTATGTGCTGTGCAGGATGCAGAGCACAATTATGATCTGAAATAGGTACTGCTCTGTAGCCTTAATCTTCTAGTTAATACATGCTGTGTGCATCTCATTTTCCCAGGTGCTTTCAGTCTTGTCTTCAGAGATGAGAGTTAAACAAGTTTTGCTCTGTGAGGCTTCTTTGCTTTCTGCAGGAGAGGAGGGGTACTCTTATCTCAGGATAAGAGCAGGGTTACCAGCTTTGTTAACATGCATCAGACAGGAGAAGATTTTATGGTGCTTTGGGCTCCCACACAGTGAAGATTAGCCTATGTATCAGAGGTTCACATGACCCTGTAATCTACATCTACCTGCTCTGTGGCCTTCATTCTCCCTTGGAGAAAACACCTGAGAGATCTAGAGATGTAAGCAACGGCATTTAGTGCCCTGACACCATTACAGCATGAAGACCTGCCATCCTATAGCTGTCTGCTGGCAGTTTGAAAGTGTCACAGCCTAGCTGAGCAGTTGGGTGGGGTGGGGAGAAAAGAGCCCTTCAGTTCGTCCCAAAATCTAGAGTGAAGTTACTTGTGCTATGTATCCCATCAAGATTGCTGAGCAATTGGGTGGGGTGGGGAGAAAAGAACCCTTCAGTTTGTTCCAAAAACTGGAGTGAAGTTACTTGTGCCATGTATCCCATCAAGACTTGATGAGCAATCGTGTGGTATGCAGAGCACAGCACAACATAGAGAGCACCGCCGCACTGAACACATTCAGGGTGGAAAATCCCCAATGCGTTCCTAGGGAAGCAGTGAGAAGCTCTTCTGTAAAAGATTGTTGTTCATGGAGATGCTTCGTTTCATGTCAGATAGTATGAACCTGACAGAAATAGTTTTGAAAGTATGTCCACACAGGTATGTGAGGCAGCCTGGAATCTGAATAAAAGCTTGCCCTTGGGACAAACTCTCCATGCATATGCCTCAGTATCTGACCTTTTCACAGTGTTTTGGGGGGAGACATTCACAGTAGGAAAGATGATGAGGGAGAATTCCTCTTTGCAGCACTTGGGGGAATCATGGTTGTGCATGAAAGCTGCAAAGTTTCTGCCATTAATAAAGAAAGAAAAGTAAGTGAGACAGGCCTTGCAGCTGGTTCCCCTCTACCTTGGCTAATGTTTGTCTGGGAGCAGGGATAATCATTAACTGCCCCAGAAAAGTTTTATGACGTCAAGGTCACAGAGCAATGGTGCACTGAAAGACCACAGGAGTGCAGCAAAACAAGTTTGCTGGTGCTGGGGAGAACAGAGCACCTTATCCATGAGAGACAGACTTTATAGGCACACTTATAAAGCTGCAAAGTTGCATCCAGGTTTGCTCCTGCAATTCTTCATCTGTGCTGACACAGCACAAGGATGTGAACATTAGACGTCCTAAAACCTATTTTTTATTATTATTATTTTTATCCCTTATTGCAGTTCCAGGGAAAAATTAGCCCTAAATGTCTAACTTTAGCTACCACCTGATAGATTTCTGACATCCTGGTCTCGTGGTCTTGTCTTCATGGTCTTCTTTTCCTGACCAGACAAGGTGCTCCCTGCTTTCTGGTTGGTACTGTTCTCTGTGTTGCTGGGAAGATTAAACCTACTGCTCCCCCACGAACACCTGGCAGCTCCCTAACTTGCTGTGATATTAATTAAGCTGCTGCTTCTGGCTGAGAGTAGAAATTCTCCTCCTTTCTTCATGCCCTTGAGCACATGCAGAGTCTTTATCTGAGGGCACTTGTTTCTTATAGTCCACAAAGCACAAGCAAGGCTTGTCCTCTCAGTGTGGGACTCCTATTTTGACCCTATTTCTCACAGCTCAGGCTAGGTGATGATAAAGAACATTTGAGGAGGAGGAAGGCAGATTCCACCTCCCACGGCTCAAACTCTGTGCCTTCTCCAATAATCAGATAGGTCTCAGCCTCCTCTAAGGACATCCCCTCCCCTACCACCCTGACTGTAGGAGTCAAACTCCACCTATGCCTCCCTGCAGTGCTGACATCCTATTTCCAGGACAGAGTTCTGCTGTTTTCAGCTGTACCTGGTGCCTGAGGTCCCTGAGCAAGGGACAAATCTGCACTACCCTCTGCTCAGGGCTTTGTTCCACAGACATCAGACCAAGGTTACAGCACATTCCTCCCATTCCCCTTCCTCCCTCTTTCCTTAGAATATGGCCTGGTGTATGGTATCTGTGTGCAGGTGCATTTATCCATCCAGAAAGTCCTCAGTCTTAGCATTTACAAACTTAAAGGTCAGTTCATCTCACTTGGCATGAGCAGGAAAAACACACCAACCTTGTAGGAATACTGATGTGTTACTCTACATAGTTTACTTTGTGCAATGTAAGTACGATCTCCAAGTCTTCAAGGCTTGCACTCACCTGCTTTTTTGTTGCAAGAAAGATGCAGCAGTTAAGATTCTGCCAGCATGCAATGCCCTCATATAATGCAATTAACATTTTGACCACTGGATGTTACTCTTGCTCCAAACATCTGCAGGAGAACGCAGGGTAAAGACTTACTGGCAATGCAATCTTCTAATTTTTTAACCTAGAATCTAGTTAAATCAGTCAGCAACCTGTGAATAGGTGTATCATCTATTTATTGCTTGCCCATTATCTGAAGAAAAATAGTAGAAAGTTGTTATTGGGATATAAAGGAATATCTACATCTGGCAACATGCAAGCAGGTGATTAATTGTAATGGACTGAGATTTTAGCAATGAAGAAACAAGCAATTTTTCAAATCATTAGGCTTGGGAATTCTAGCACATTGTCCAAGATAGTCAAATGATTTTGTATGCATTATACCAGTGGTGCTTGAAGTCCAGAAATAAACCACATTTTTAAGGCATCTTTGACCACTTATGCTGCACTTTACTCAATATCCCACTTCCCCTAGAATAGCTAGTAAGCTTTATGTGTAAGCAGGGCCTTTTAATTTTTTTGTTTATTATTATTGTTTTTATTACTTTAATCATATACAAACATCCTTGAACACTTCACATTCTCTAATTATTTCACTCTCTACTACATGCCTCACCCATCCTTCCTGTATGCCTCCCACATACTTTCTTCATGCCACTTTCACTGATGTGAATCAAAGTCTTCCTCTCAGATGAGCACAGTTGCTATGGTTGAAATACGCCCAAAACAATTCCTCATTTATTGATTGATACCTCTGTGAAATACTTCCTTTGTGCATACTCTGCTGCAGGAGCTCCTGTTTTCATCTTCCCCAAATGAAAAAGCCTTTTAAATATGCGTGATCATTTTTTCACCCATAGGTGGACACCATATGTGTGGATGATAAATCCTTCTATAGGTGGACACGACCAACACTCTATATATGCTGAAAGAAATTCAGCTGCAGGTGGCTGCACGCTAGCTGTACACAAAGATGGTTCTGCAGTCCTTGGTATTTCCTTTTGATTCCTCACATACTGCAGGAAACATCCAGGAACTGTTCCCCCAGCAAGGCAGTGTTTTCTCACAGTATCATTTTAACTGTAGACCCAGTAAATAATTTACATATTGTTGTATCATTCCACGGTTCCAGTAGCTGCAAGTAGGCATCTAGGAGAACAAGTTTTGCACACTTTTCTGAGATACTCATGTGATCTCCAGGCCACTTTGCCGTATCTGAAGACATACCTGGCTTGAAATCAGAGGTAAAAGTCCTGCTCAAATGCAAAAAGTATGAATGCTCACAGACAATACTCAAATAGGGAACTACTCAAGGGGAATTCACACTGCCTGTTTTATCTGCTTAATATAAGTGACTAATACTCCTAAAGAGGTGAGCCAACTGGTACATGGCAGAAACCTAATCCAGAAAGAAATGAAACTCATGATGGAGATGCTGATTTTATGAATGTGCGTGGTTTCATGTGTGTTGAATGGGAAAGGGAAGGCTTCATCACTGTGCATGCCAACACAGCATAGAGTTATTAAAACAACAACAACAGAAAAACTTTCCTTTTTTGACTCAGTGTTACCACAAAGTGGCCAGCCAAAAATTCTGAATTACTTTCTTTACCTCATCCTAATAAATTCTTAGAGACTAGATACTGAAAATAGTTTATTTATCAAAATTTCCCTCGCCTCATTTTATATATGGTAGTTTCTATCTTTTCTCTAAAAGACTGCTAGTGGGCTCATGGGATATTTTAACATAGATTAGGAGGTTCAAATATGAAGAAAACTTTACATGTCAGTTTAAAAAACTCCCACATTTTCTAAGTCTGCTTGCTTGCTAGGACAGAGCAGTCTACACCTTTTGCTACAGACTTGCCTGTTGTCATGATTTATACACTGGATTAACATGAAGGATAATAAATTAACAAAGTGTAGCTCCATAGCGCATAATCCTCAGTGCTTTAAATTAAAACTGTCCGCTGTGGGCACAAAAGTGATTGGAGCAGAACTTTGCCCTGCAGGCATATTTTTCACCACCCCATCTGTTGCCCCAGATACTAGGGATGGAAATGCCCATTTTGTTAATTTTTCTTTCTTTTAAAAATGGTTTTCTTATCTTTTCTCTCTTGAGACTTTTCCAAATGACATTCAAACCAAGGCATGGAAGTGGAATGCAAGCTACAAGCCAGAGCACTATAAAATATTCAAAGAAGAAATATGTGTGTATTTAGGTCAAGTAAAGCAAGGGATCCCTGCAGTCACTTATTTTCTGTGGCTCGAATGCATTGTTACTGCTTAGTAATCATTTGCCTAGGATGCCTTCTTCTTTTAGCTCTCTTCAGATAAAGAGCTGGGTGGCCTGACATTTCGTCCCTGGAGTCTTTTCCGTGTGATCTGCCTCCATCCCATGTCAGTCCTCTTTCCAACAGTTTGAGGAAACAAACTTAGCTTCCTGTAACACAGAGTAAGGCAAGCAGGATACCCAGAGTAGAATAGATGGAGTTCAAAGCAGCAGATTATCCAACTCCTCTGAATTTAATCAGGAGCTGATTACTTTGGAATTCCCCATGACTTAATCAAGGTGAACTCTTGGACAGATTAGCTCTCAAAGTTTTACAGAGAAGTATCCCACTGCAGGCCACAGCAACATTTACAACAGCTTTATCTACTAGAGCTTTGCTTTTCCCTATCCGCTTCTTCTCTCTTGGACCATTATTTCCTGCTACAGGCCGGGGAAACTTCTATTCTGGGAGAAGATGAAAACATGGGAGACAATTATTGTGAATTATTTGCCTTTCATTAAACCCATTTGATCCTCCATTCTGGCAAAATCAGGGCCAACATAGTCTCTTTCGAGGTTACCTAATTGTGAAAAATTCCTTACACACACACTTTTGCCTCATTTTTCTGCATGTATTCTGTATGTGAGACTGCAGCAGTGACAAGCCTCTTTGCCATACCTGAACATTGCTTAGAGCAACCAATATGTGAGAATTCAAAAAAGTTCAAACTGCTAATTTCCCACAGCAATTTTCCAACTGCTAGATCAGTAAATATACATAGACATGTTTTTAAGCTTTGCACACAGAAATACAGGTCTAACTCAGTGAATTTCTGAAAGCCGAATGATTGGACGCTCTTGCATTGATCATTTCATGTAACTTTTCAAGTTTCCTGAAATATTCCTGAGTTGTATTATTTTACAGCTAAAACTTTGCAGTTACTTCCTACCCCATATAGAAAGCCAGCATGTACCAAATATTGGTCTTGACGTACACAGATTGAACAGCAACATCCAGGCTTGAGGTTGTACCAGCTGGTGCTGAGAAAGAGCTGTTTATGGGGCATCTGTTGGATCTTAGCAATGTGTGGAATGAGGATGGGGGAAAAATGTCCCTAATTTTCCCAATCTCCCATTCCATCACAAACCATGATGCATCTAGAAAAGAAGAGCCCTGGACATTCAATCATTTTGGATCCAGATTCTCTGACAGTGGTTACTTCAAACACTCATTTGGTCATTCAGCTCCATACACCCCTAGGACACTTCTGTCTCCTGGAGGAGTCCCTGAAACTCTTCAGGGCACCATGTCTGAAAAACTGCTCTCTGGTGGGATCAGGTCCCTGTAAATGTCTCTTTCCATCCTTAGAAGCAGATAAGAGATACTAGATTCCTGCTGGTTCAGGAGGGAATCACTGGCCTCCACAAGCAGGCAGGTTGCTCTCTCTTCCTAAGGCAGACACTGAGAAGCTATTCCACCAGTGAGGAGTCCCATGAAGCATCAGAATTAGCCTCTGAGTCAGGTCTCCCTGTCTGATTCTGAACACTCTCTAATTTTTCCTTTCTTCAAACCAAACTTATGCTCCATCTCATTTACAGCATGTGACTGCTCACCTCCAAATTGCTGATATTTAAGTAATGTGACAAACACTGAAAAATCAGCATATTCAATACTATAATTGGGCCCTCTCTGGCTCTCAATGTGCCTGCTACCTTCACCGTTACTTTCTTGTCACCACATACAATTATGCCTGCACACAGCATAAAATGAATAAAATGAAGGCACCCACATAAATCAGTATTTTTTTCTTTCCAGATGTGTCAGCATTTGTATAGAACCTTCAAAGGGGCAAGGGAAGCTACTGAACTGCCCATCCACTTCAAGCCTACCTGGGATGCCTGTCCTTACTTGGCATTAAAGTCACATTAACAGCCCAGCCCCTCCAAAGTGGCAGATATGTTTAGTAGTGGGAGCAATAGTAGCAATAACATGTATTTTGTGTGATTTTTCACCAAGGATGGACCAGTTCCTCTAAATGGATTACTTGGTCTACAAGGATAACCCCCTGGGTTTTCATACTCCCTGCAAAGAGCAAACAGAATGTTAAAAAGCTCTACTGCTATCTGAAACTGTTTTGTAATCCTCTAGATGGATTTTTAAAATTAAAATACACTTGCTTTCTTCTTTTATTGTGAAGTCAGTCAACAATTAGTTCTCTCCTGACTGCTATCTGTCCAAGGAGATTAGGAGAAGGTCAAGAAAATTATGATTCTAAACAGGGATGGAAAAACTGAACCTCCTCCTTGCCAGGACTCTGGGTAAATCCCCTTCTGGAGCACAGCTGGCTATGTCCAAGGTCAATGCCTCTGCTGATAAGAGCTGTGGTGAAGAAGCACAGAAGCAAAGGCCTATTCCTCCTGCCACCTGGGAGCTGCTTTTTAGCTGCTGTACCCCTGGCCCCCACATGTGCTACATTGCTGCTGTGCTGCAGTGCTGACTGTGCCCTGGCTCTGGCTGCTGTCATTCTGGCCCTGATCCAGCTCCACTGGCTCAGCTTCCTGACTTTCCCTTGTATGTACGTGTCTTGCTGCTATGGACTTGCTTAGTGACCACCTGGCTGTGTCTGATGCCAATTACTGCCCTGGACCTGATCCTGCCCTGGCTTCTTAGCATCCTTGGCCCCTTATGGGTGAGGGCTCTGCTTTGCTGGCCATGCTGCCGTGGAGGAGCACCGAGGTCCTCACAGCACCCTGACTTGCTCTAGGGCTTTCTGGAGAATGACTTAACCACGTCCTCTAATATTGCCTCCAATTCAAAACCCAGCTGAGACTGAATTGGCCTTGTGTGGCCACATGCTGAATCTGTTTCTGCCCAACTCACTATTTCCAATGAGTAACAGCAGATTTGTCAATATTTGTATTGCATCCCCAGGAGAAGTCAGCTTGTTTAAGCTGAAGTCAATATAAACTATACTGATTCATGCTGGCTGAAAAATCTGTTCACATTCTCTAAACCCTTCAGTTGAGTTAAAATCCCTGCACATTTAGAACCAGAAGTATCTTGTGTTTAATATCTCTGTGTTAATATTTTCCCATTATGTAGATCAGAGACTTGGGGAAACGACATTAGCGCTTTCCTTCAGCACCATTTATAGCTTTTGACAGCTTCCTGACATTGATAAAGCATGTTATAAAAAGCAGAGTTACCAGGCTGAAGACACTGAGTTATGTTTTTATTAAAAGCATTATTCAGCTGTCACACAATGTCATATGTAAATACCCTCATGAGCTTCTAGAAAAGCAAAGTTGTATAAGCAAGAGGTCTCTGTTTCCACTGTTGCCTTTGCTGTAAGGATACCACACCAGCGGAAGGAGAAGAGAATGGAGGCCCTGAAACTCAAATCCACCCCTCCTGCTTTGTGGGTGTTCCTGGGTAAAGGCACAGGACACATAAATTCTCAATCTGTATGAGAGAAGTGTTACCTTCGAGATGGATATCTCAAAAATTAAACAGATAATTAGAACCACTATTTTCACTCAGTTTCTCATGTGAATAAATGCTCTCAAATTGATCTGTTTTAAAACTCAGCTTTGAACTCAGTTGTGATGCACTATGTGGAGATTATTTGAACATCTCCCATTGCAGTGTGTACCTCATGAAAAGCAAGGATTTTGCATACTAGACTCCCCATAAGAGTCCTGTCTTGTGGAGGTACACCCTGACTAGTTCAGGGACTGTTTATGCATAGCTGTGCAAGGCTGGGGCTCATCTGCAGTCTGTATTTATGCTGCTCCATGGGTAGATTTTACAATCTGCAATTCAATTCCTTGCTTTACAAGAACATAACTGAAAATCCCAAAGCCAGGTACTGTAGAACTGACCTGGAGTTACTGCAGCAATGAGCCACGGCAGGTCCCTCTACCTGCCTTGACACAACAGGGTGATGGACAGCAATAGGGTGCCACAGAATCAGAGAAAGGAATAATAGAATCATTTAGGTTAGAAAAGACCTTCAAGATCATCGAGTCCAACCACTGACCTAACAATGCCGATTTCACCACTAAACCCTGTCCCTTAGTCCTTTGTCTGACACATTTTTAAAATACCTCCAGGGATAGTGAATCAACCACTTCCCTGGGAAGCCTGTTCCAGGGCTTAATAATACTTTCAGTGAATAAATTTTTCTTAATATCCAATTTAAACCACCATAGGGTTTGGAAGCTGGAAGGCTGCAAGCAGTGCATGATTAAACAAGAAGGAAAGTCACTGTCAGCAGACCAGGCTGCTGAACTCCAGTGCCTGTAAAAACACAGCTCCTCTAGGTGCTCCGAGAGTGGAGGTGCTCTGAGGAAAGCCCACAAACATCACATGGAAGGTTTTCCCTGTCTTTGTTAAATTGAACATTGTCCGGTGACAGTGAGACAGCAGAATTTTAGTGAGGTGGCAGTTGCTACAGAAACTGGTCACTGGAAGAGTCACACAGTTAAGGCAAGTGAAAGCCAAGGAAATCATCCATGTCTAAACTGATTTCCTAAACATCCACACCTCCTCTTATTGTGTGCACTTATGTGCAGAGAAATGGAGTGTGTAAATAGGTGTAATATTTATCATCAGCCAATTTGAGAGGTTTTTTTTTTTGAGGGGGGTGCAGGGAGGGAGGAGTGTACATCCTCTTTAAAAACAAAAGAAATGACCACTTAGAGACAAAGCAAGCTTTTCTAAAAGGTCTGTCTTCCCCTGCCCTTATTTATTATTTAGTTCTTCGGTTGATGTATTTAATACTGCAAGGCACTTAGAGACTCTACTTTGAAAAAAATACACTGCGCAAAAGCAAGCTTCCTCACAGCAACAGGATACCTCTTCAAATGTTGTCTTTTCACAGTTAAATAAGCCTCTTTATTACTGCTGTGTTTGAAAAGGGAAAAAAAAGTGCAGCATGTCTTTATTTTCTCCAAGATGCATGCTATATGGGTAGCTCTATTCCTCTCTCATTTTCTGTTTTGATAGCAGAAAACAGAAAACTTCACACCAGCGAGTTGACTCTGACTGTAACTTGGCACATAGAAGGAAAGAATTAGCTAAACTATCTATTTGCTCTTAATGCTGAAATTGCCTGGAGGCGCAGAGCCACGTACTGATTTACTTCATAAGTCCTGAGGATAAACCATATAAGAGCTGCAAAAGAAACTATGGGCTTTGTCCTAGGCTTTTTTAAGTTGACAGCAGTAGATAATACATTAAGTGGAAGGCACACTGGAGACACCATTATGCACTATTATCACAGGAGGAATAAAAATAGAGTTTAGAGAAAACAGTGACAAATATTAGTTCTTCACCCAGGTAAGCAGAGTCTGGCTCCAGGCAGAGCAACTAAACCCTTCACATGCCTCTTTCCTTCACAGCAAATCAAAATACTGCTCATAAAGCTACTGGGAAAATCTTGATTACATGATTAATTTTCATGGACCTGTGAATTGTTGGACATGCTGCCTTACAGCTTTTGAACTTGCACACTCTTTTATATCCTTGAATTACAGAACCTCAAGATCTCTCTGTGTGTAGAGGCCTGTCATGCATTGACTTCTGTTTGAGTGGAAGGGAGTACATACAAATCCTTTCAGCAGATGAAGGAAGAACAGGCAACCAACTGTTTTCTGAAACTTTTTGCATGCTCCCAGGGCTTTACAGAATGGATTAGGAGCTTGCCCTTGGTAGCGGCCCCTTACTGCAGTGCACAGTGAGTGGCATTAAATGTAGCACGTCACTGCTTCGAGCCAGGAGCCCAGTGTAACCACCTCGGAGAGATTAAAAAGGGCAAGGCTGTGACCAAAGTTCTGGGTTACATTCTGAAGTCCTGCCCTGCAGTGTTGTACATCAACATCCCTGCAATGACTTTCCCCCAAAATAAAAAATGAAAGCCACCTTGCTAACTGCACACTAGGAACACCTGTCAGCCTCTGTTACCATGGAGGTAGCAGAATGCATACTGAAACTAAGTCTAGCTATTGGTCTTACTCATACCAGAAACTCAGACTATTTATTTAGTGAAGTAATGGAACCGAGAAATGTGTAATGCAAAAATACAATTTTGGGAGAGTAGGGGGAATTTTTAGGCATGGAAGTTTCACAGCTATTCACTCAGTTCACATTTATTTATTGATCTGGAGACCTGCTGCTGCTGCAGTGAGGACTGAAACTGGAGCTCTCAAACTGAGCACATCCTCAGCTGCAAGAAAGATTTGAGAAACACAAATTTGGAATGAAGTTGTAAATAAATATGTGTGGCCCAGCTAGTGCTGTAGGAGGGTAGGGCACTACTTTAAGAGGTATAAGGTCTCCTTTAGGTTACCGGTCATAACTGCACATACGCTGTTTGCCATCAGCCAGCAGTGTTGCTTTATTGCAGCTTACATGCACAAACCTCAGCGAATGCATGGGCAAATAAGAATACCCTCATGCTTGCATTTAGTACACGTACCAATGTATAATTCAGGCACAAAGCATACAAACTTTTGCAAATGAAACAGTACTGGCATTTTCTCCTTGAAGGAAAAAAATTAAAATCAAAACCCACTCAGGCTGGAGATGGCAGGTGTCTGACTTTGCAGAACCACACCTGTGCCTCCTTGCTGTAGATGAGCAGGGAAGTGGCTGCCCCAGTTTTGAGTTCTGGTGGAGGTTTAGGCTCCCTGAGAAATCAGATAAACTCTGCTTTTAAATAAGTAGATATATGGTGGAAAAACAAGGGAGGAGACCTGTTTTATTTGTTTTGTTGTGGCTGAAATTGAAAGCATGGTCTGCCTGTCTTCTCTGGGTAAATGTCAAGGCAGGATTTTTGCAAGGAGTTTCAAAGTGAGCTGTGTAAGATCAGGTGGAAACTAGGTTAAGACACTGAGTTATCTACTTTCTGCTTCTCATGTGCTGGAAACATTTTTAAGTGAGGTGGTGATGGAACTGCCTACTGACAGGGTAATGGCAGCAGGGAGTAGACAGTGTTACTAGTAAATATTAATGAGATGAATGAAACTTTAATTTCAGTGTTTATGCACTAATTTGTTGCTCTTGTTTTAACTTTACATTGTCTAGGTCAGTGAAATGCCATATTAATGAAAACAGCTATATGCTGAGAAGCTTGAAACACAGAAGGACTCTCTTCAAGAAACTAGATGCTACATTATTGAGGAACTATAAGCCTTGACTTTTTGTTTGTAAAATGGGGAAGGAAAAAATGTCTACTAAGGGTACTTAAAAGACTGGAGTTCTACTGCTCATGTTATGCAGGCAACCAGGCTTCTGCATTAGTCTTCTTCTGCATGTAAAATACATGAACAATTTGCAGCACTTTTAGTTAAGTGGGTCATTGCTTTTTTCCTCCCTTGTAGCCTTTTAACTGGACTCCTATAGATCTTCCAACACCAGATTTGCTTTTTTTGTCTGCTTCTAACAAATTATAAATAATATTTGTGTTTTAGTTTACCGGTTATAAAGTGGACCTGGTAATATGTAATCACCTCACAAGAGTATACTGAAAATTAACTGCAATTTGAACCTAGATCCTCTGATTCTTAATTACCATGCAGTAACTGTACAGCACTGCAGTCTGAAAAATAATTTAGTATTGAATTACTGAAAACATGACCTCATTTTATTCCTAGTATCACTTTTAGAAGGTGAAAATGTTCCATTTAGTCTATTTTCTGAAATAAAATAATTGTGACTAACTAATTAGCAGCAGTTAATTGACAGACTTAGTTTAGCTAAAGTTATATCTACAGTATATTTACTACAGCAATAAAGGTGCTTGCCGCAGATGGTGACTCGTGAAAAAGAAAAGACTGTGTTCCCCAGTCGATATATTTATGTCATAACTGGAAACAACTTGAAGGCTTGTGAGCACTTTATTAAGTCATTCCCGGAGCTATAATTGAGCAAAGGAAGTTGTGGTACAAATGTAAGTAGACAATGAGAAGTTAGAAACATTTCTTCTGCTCACAAGTGAAAGTAGCAGAGGTGAAAAGGTGGAAAGAGGAGAAATACAATGTATTCCTAAGATATACGTTTACAGCAATCATGCATCTGTGTGCACATCTATGTCCAATTTCTTGTAGCTCATGCAAAATAAGCCTTGTTACGAGTTTTGGGGCCTTAATTAAAATAAGTGCGTAGGTGCCCTTCTTTCGTGTGGAAATGATGAAATAACCAGGAGATGGGAAAAATCCAAACCCATACGGTGCTCTAGCTCTCCCCCTAGTGCCTCTGCAGCAGATTTAACACGGGGTTGGAAATCTTTTCTGTTGTTGTTTTACTTTATTTTTACCTCGCCCTGAAAGTCTATTTATCTCACATTTGCTAGCAGCTGTACAGAGTAGGTGTCAAAAGCTGCCACAGATGGGAGGCATGAACTCCCTGCTAACAGCCTTTTGCCTGCACCCGGTCGGGTTACAGGAAACCAGCCTTGTGTAGGCAGGTGTCATGAAGCCTGTTCCTTTGTTTAGTTCCTGTAAGGATTTCAGGATTTGACCCAGGACAAATAACAGTCTCACAGCTAGCTGACCACTGTGCAATGCTCATGGAGCTTTCTCTGTGGTGGACTATTGAGCCAAAGACCTCTGGGTCCTTTTGGAGGCAACTCCAACAGCCCTGCCCTAAATGTATTGACACCCAAATGTGTAGAACTGCAGGGTGTTCCTCCTCTAAAGCATTTAACCAATTCAGAATTGGTAGCAAAAGTAGCCTTGGACTTGGAGACATTTCAAGAAGTAGAAAGGCATCCACAGGTATTTTCAGTAACGTACTGCACTTGTCTTGTGGTGAGGCAGGAGTCTGAGATTTTAGAATCCCGCTGGGCATCTGCTTATCTATCCCAGTGGGCACATAGGTATGATCTTGACCTGTAGACACTAAAAGGTGTGAAGGATTTATTTACCACAAAAGGCTTTTAGCAAGAAATATATGAGTCAAAACTATAAACTCCTTGACTTGTGAGTCAGCTAATACCCAGCCTTAAAAAGGCCCTTATACGCTCAGATTCTCTTTTTGATATTACAGTTGATTTGGCATAGCAAAATCTGCTTTTAGGGATTTCTAATGCTTCCTCATTCTTCATAGGTGGGCCATATTGCATAGGAGTTCTGATACAATTTATGCCCCTCTTTGCCTGCCAGGACTTTGATCCAGCAAGTGCTTTCAGGGTTATGCCTGGTGCATCGGGCAATAATATAGAAGGGAGGGAGTGTGCTTGCTTGTCTGTTTTCCCTCCTTTAATATCCCAGTGATATTCACCTGGGGTATGATAAATATAGGTTCATTACCGTTTTTATTTACTTGTGTTACTGATGGTTCAGTATGTATATATGTCCTCTGCTAAAGGAGATTTGAATTTGTACTTTTCAGGAGAGCGCCCACTCTAGAGGTTACGAGGAAGGGGCTGTGAGCTGAGTCAGAGAGCAGTGTGAATATATCCCTGCCATCAAGCACGTTGTGTGGGGAGGAAAAACACCCTCTGTGTTTATCTGCATCACACTGAATATTTATTAATGGCTGAGCAACAAGGTTTTTCTCTCACTAAAATTGCATGTCACACTCTTTTGTTCTGTGAACTTCTTCTTTATGCAATTGGAGGGACTGAACATCCATGGCAGAGTGCTTTCCCCTGAGCTTGGGATAGTTTTATGAGAGGTAAGAGACTAATTCCCAGCCCAGAGGAGGTAGGTGAACACAGGTTTAGCCTAACAAAATCCTTCTAGGCTTTCAGAGAAGCCAGGCTGATGGTGCTCTCTTGCTGCATTGTGAAATAAAATGTAAATAAATTGGTCCTCTTAAATCTATACTCTTCAATGACCTTGGCAGTATTACTTCTTTGAAACCTTGGCTTTTATTCACTTCTGACTGCCTTGACTGTTATTTTCAATAAACAGCCAATCTGTGGAGAATGTATTTTAAAACTGGGCTCTGGCTCCACAGAGGGAGACCAAGCCTGTCTGTATGGCAGAGCACTGGGAAGGCTCCAGTATTGTGAATGTGAAATGAAATGTTTCATACAGCTGTAATGTGGGCTGCTCCTGTGTTTGCTGCTCTACTCGGACTCCCATACAACAAGCTTTCCTTGCGCAGGACAGGCTCAATCCCATTCTGGACAAAGTATTTTCAAGTCCTTTATTTAGGTGGTTAGCCCCAAGCTTGCCTTCTATAGAATCATAGAATGGCTTGGGTTGGAGGGGACCTTAATGACCGTCTAGTTCCAGCCCCCCTGCCATGGGCAGAGACACCTTCCACTATAGCAGGTTGATATACATGTACACGTTTGTTTTAATTTTTGTAACTGATTGGAGGAAACAAGAAGTCATGAGCACTGAGCTAAGTACACTCCTAGTCCCATTGTCCTTCACTTTTGTCCTTTTTCATAGAGACAACAGGACCTTCAGGACAGATCCAGTTCATGGATTTATATTCTGTGATCATAACTGGAGTCCATAGTCCATATCCATAGAACTTTTAATAGGCTTTGGTTTGAGTAACAGATGCTCATTACAACAGTTCTATCTCCTCACTAGCCAGGGTTATGTGTAAAAAGGCAAAGCATCATTGTATTTGGAGATGGTGGGTTTTGAGTGTCTCTCTTGAATCTGAAATCTTTCTGGGCAGGGCACCTGGTGACCTGGCTAGGATCCAATCCCACAAGTAGCCCCATTGCCACTTTGAGTGGGCCACAGCTGAGAAGGAAATTGAACAGCAGAGTATCCTACAGGGACTGGGAAGGGGGGATTTCTAAGTTTAGACACTGAATTCAGCAGAATGGGAGCAAGACTGCGTACATTCAGGCTACACCTGCATTGGACAGGGCATTCCTCAGCTGAGTGGGTGATGAGTGAATCAGCAGTGGCTCACTCCTCTTAGGCTCAGGTGGGCTGGTGGGAATGTCTAGCATTCTAGCATATTAGCAGAGGGTACTGAATCAGCTGTCTAGGTAATAGTCCTTTCCTAATCACTAGCTCTTGCTTTTTCAGATGTGCTGGTGAAATATCCCTGTCCTTAAATGAGGCAGTGAGATGCTGACAGTTTCACTCCTCTGCAGCTTGGTACTTGACAGGCATTTCAGCACTGCCAGGGCTGCTGCTAGTGTAAAATAGCTGCAAAGAGGGGGGCAAATTTTAGTGCTATAGATATTCTTCCACTGTGATTACAGATAATGTATCAGCTGCTCAGTGGGAAAGCTTGGAGCTTCAAGTCAAGTACCGTGAGGAAAAAAAAATCTATTACTATTTCTTTTTTTAAAAAAGCAAATGTACCTCCTCAAATATCTATTGGAATTTATTTTTTAAACAGTCATAAAACATCGCTTAGCTATGTGGGTTGAGTCTGTGTTGAGAATCATATATTTGCAAAAATTAATTTTTGTGCTATGAGATGAAAAAAGTATAAACGTGCAGGGATATATTCTGATTGACATCCTATTTTTATGGCACCACTGTAACAACCTCCTGCTGGAGCTATGCAGATCCTAGAATATAAACAAGCTTTCCTTTACCCTAGCAAAAGCTCACATTCCTCAGCTGCCTTGTAGATTGAAAAATACCTGGATTTGCTGCTGCTGTTTTTTATCCAAAGCAAGGACATCCTGAGTTGGCACCTCCTGACTCTCTATTGTGCTCTGCTTTAGCATGTGACTGTGTATACTGAATGCTGGTGACAATTTGGCTATTCACACAGCCCCGCCGTGGAGGCCTTGCTGCTTGTTCTGCACAAACATCGGTCTTTTTGAACAATCAAATCCATAGATGTCAAGTCCAGGAATTTGAAAAGGGTGAAGTAAAGGATCTATTTGGTATCTTAATATTCTTGGTAAGGCAGCCTGCTGAGCAATATGTGTAATGAAAACTTCTCTGCACTTAATGATATTTTAATAGAAAGAGCTCAAATTGACAGTTGCTGGTTTTCTTTTCAGCTGTTGAAGTCTCTTAAGTGCAGCCACAACACATCGCCCTACCTGGTGTAAGTGCTAGTGAGTCTCGCAGGAGAATCACCAATGCGAAAATAAAATCACAGTTTAATTTCCATAATGCAGTGCAATTTGTGTGGGCATGTACATTTTGATAGTATAACAAAGAGAGAGGAGATTCCGCAGCAGCACAAAGGTGCTGGAGTGTGTTCAGAGAAAGGCGATGAAGCTGGTAAAGGGTCTGGAATACAAGTCTTATGAGGAGCAGCTGAGGGAGCTGGGGTTGTTTAGCCTGGAAAAGAGAAATCTCAGGGGTGATGTTATCGCTCTGTACAACCAGGTGGAAGGACACAGTAGACAGGTGGGTGTTGGTCTCTTCTCCCAGGCAACTGGTGGTAGGACAAGAGGACAAAATCTTAAACTGTGCCAGGGGAGGGTTAGATTGGACATCAGGATGAATTTCTTAATGGAAAAGGTGATTAGATATTGGAATATCTAGGGAGGTGATGGAGTCACCATCCCTAGAGATGTTTAAAGAGAGACTGTATGTGGCACTTGGTGCCACCACTTGTCATGGTGGTGTTCTTTCATAGGTTGGACTCATTGATCCCAGAGATTTCCAGCCTAACTGATTCCGTGATTCTGTGAACTGGATCTCTTCGGTGGTAGCCTCCTCTTGCCCATCGCATCAGCTGCGAGTAGCAGGTTGTTCTCGCCTCTTGTCACGCTGTCCGTGCCAGGCGGTGTCAGCCAGGGCATACGGCAGCACCAGCTGCCGGCGTCCAGCACCGAGGTTCAGGGGCCCTGTAGAGCCAGGAATACAGTCGGTGAGGTCCTTATCCGGGGGAGGGCTCGGGGGCCGCTCACCTGTGCGGGGCGGGGCTCGCTCACCTGTGCGGGGCGGGGCTCGCTCACCTGGGCGGGTCGCGGCTCTGACTGACGGGCCGCGGTCCCGCCCCCGGGCACGGGCGGTGCCTCCGCTGCCAGCCAGGCGCCGGCGGGGCAGGCGGCGGGCGCGGAGCCGGGAGGGGCGCCGGACGGTCGTGGGGCCGCCATGGAGCCCCCGAGAGACCAAGGTAGGGCGGGGGGCGGGCGCTGCTGCCGCGGCGCCCCCGGCGGGTGGCGGTGCCTGGCGGTGCCTGGCGGTGCCTGGCGGTGCCTGGCGCTGCGTGCGGCGCGCACGGCGGTGGCTCTCGCAGCCCTTCGCCGCTCGGCCCGGACCTGCCCTGCCCAGCCCAGCCGGCCCGGGCGGATCTGCAGCCCGGGGTGGTGCGGAAGGAGCGCCCCCCGGCCTGGGCAGGGCTGCGCCGACCGTCGCCTCGGGAAATGCGGAACCGGGGGGCGGGCGTGGAGTACGGGGCGGCTGCCGGGGCCCCCCCGCCACCCCCGGGCCCGGGATGCATGGGCAGCGCATCTCGGCCTTCCCGCGGGGTGTGGGGGTGTGAGTAAAGTTTCTGCTTTCACCCTGGAGTAAAAGTAGAGTGCTTCCATTTTACGAGTGTGCAACTTTTGATTGACCAGCGCCGTTCACAGGGTTTGTTCCCACTTAATTCTCTCCATCCCGGGGTTGCTCTGCAGCTGGCAGCTCCATTTGGGCAGCTGCTCCTCGACCCCTGAGAGGTAGCAGGTCTGGCGCCTCTGTGGCTCTGTGGTTTGAGGAGGGCAATGGTGTGCATTTTGCCTGGGAAGACTGTTGTCCTAGCTGCCGTGGCTGAAACGCTCTTCCTAAAACTTAATGGTTTATTTAAAACAAAAACCCTTGGGACTACTTACCCAAGAGAGTAGTTGGTGCCTTGATGAAAGCTGACCTGAATGCAGGCAAACAGGATCTCTTGCCGTGAGTTTCTTCCACAGAGGTATATTATGTTTATCCTACTGGTCCATGGATCAGTTGGAGTCTTTTACATGGTGTGGTACTGAGCTACACACCAGCTGCTTTCCACTGGGCGAAGTAAGGCAGGCTGGGGTCACTAAGCTACCTGCAGTAAGTTGTCAGGGCTGCTTGGCCCAGCTCAGTGTCTGAGCCCTTGGGCTGATTTCATTCAGGGTTTTCCTGTTCAGAGTACTCGGGATGGCAGAAGTGTTCACGTGTTGTGGCTGCGGTGTTGGAGACACGCGAAGTGCTGGGAATGTAACCCCTGACTCTGTGCAATCGAGTTCTCTGCTCTGCCAGATGAGCTGAGGCAGGCACCAGCCTTGATTTGCTCTCAGTTAAGTGTTTCGAGGCTTGAGTAGTACACTTGTACAATTAGCAGTGACTTCTGAGTTTCTCTGTACATAGAGAAAAGGGCAAGTTATCTTTACCCAAGCTGAAGATAATCTGGGGGGCGGCCGAACCTCCTAGGGCAGGTTCCTTCAACCATTCTGAAGTCCTGTGTCTATTGTCAATATATATTTAAAAAAAAAAAGAAAGAAAACAATCCCCAAAGCCTATTCATGGGGACTAACAAACAGAATTGATCAGCCAGAAAACAGCACAACTCTCAGTTTCATCAGAATTTTAATTCCAACTGCAGGAGCATTAAAACTGATTCAGTATTTGCCCAAAAGTTTTTTCTTTGCGTTTGAGCCCATTCTGTTAAAAGACAAATGTCCCTGCAGCTGCAGGATCTTGAATGACTCTTGATGGGAAAGATCTTTTCGAAAAGCTTTGGTGACAGTGCTGACACTTTTAAGGGTCTTGTTTTGCTATTGAACTAATTTTTGTTATAAATGCTGCTTTGTACAAAGGATACTGCACCTCAGGATGTTTATCAGAATAGTGTACCTAGTGTGATGTAACTGACTGCTGTGGAGCAAATGTGGTGCAACACCTTCTTCCTCTACCTTTTTTTTGGAGTGATTATGCTGTTTTCTTTTCGTGGTGAGGTGAAAACCTGCGGGTATAGTGGTAAAATCTAGAATAGCCAATGTGCTTGTGCCTGTTAGTTAATGGCTTCTAATACCCTGCCAGTTAGCCCTCAAAGACCACTTTCCCTGGCAAACTGGAGTGCTTGCATCGGAAATTGTGCTTGATGATAGATATTATTACTGACTAAAGCCATGTACATGGTTAAAGTCCAGGCTGCCGGGTCCTGTCTCTGGGGCCTCCTCTAACCAGAAATTAATTTGTTTAAAAGTGCGAGTCACTCTGTTGTTATGATAGCAGCTTTCTCAGCTAGTGAAAGTTAGGAGGTGGGAAGAAAATCTGTGTTAATCTGTGGTAAAACTGCAGCTAGACAAGGCTAACCACCCTTGTGTAGTACATGTTTAAGTCTTCCTTCTCTCTTGAGCAGTCAGGTTTGGCAGCAGTCCTTAAACAGGTGTTACCAGCCTACCATCAGCAGCGTCAGAACCATCGAGCAACTTTTCACTTGAAGTGTCCGTTTTCAGCTAAGGGATGTTTGGACTGGCTGAATGTCTGCACATGGTGCTCGGTGCATTCCGTATACTCTGGAAAGAGGACTGAAAGTACCCAGGGCCTCTTGTTCTGTGATTGCAAACACCAAAGCAGTAGTGTCAGCTCAAGCCAAATGGATATAATGTTATGCTGAGATGAGAAGTCCCTTGTTCTGTTGCTTTTCATTAACTTGCCATGGACAAAAATCTGATCCACTGCATGGACTTAGTTGCTGAATGGACTAATAATTGCAGTTGTGCTTTCACAAAGATTCTGCCTTACTCTCTGCCCTGCCCTGCCACCCCCAAAGAAAAAAAATCATAACAGTACCTGGTTTTGCTTGCAAAAAGAGTCTCTCTGTGACTTGCTACTGTTACTGCTGGTACAGTTCACCGCTGGAAAAATAAGGATGAAGCTGCCCCTACAAGGGCACTGTGCCACTGAGCAATGCCACAAAGACAAGCAGCACAGCACAGTTATCTAGTAATGCTCCATCTCTGATGTTGTGTTCAGGGGTTCCTCTTATGCTTCAGCAGCTCTTCATTTGTGTAACCTGATGTCTTTCAAAATTTTCAGCCTTTGCGGTACTTAGAAGGAGTCTCAAAACACTACATGTGATTTCTTGAGCGACTTTGTAAGCCTTTCTTCTCCTAGAGCCTTGACTTGCAGTTCTCAGGCTGACAGAATGGACTTGAGTGTTCTTTTTTGTGCAGAAAGAACTTGTTGCTGGCAGTAGGACAAAATTTCCCCCATTGTCCTAATGGACAAAGCTGCACCTTTTCCTATTGCTTTATTAGTTTTCTTATCAGTAGGTACTTGCAATACTGTAGGTATGATTTTTTTTTTCCCCTTAACGTGCAGTTGTGAAATCAAACACTTGCAAGTAAATATGAGTGGACTGCTGTTTTTGAACTGCAAAGGAAGAATGATTTCACTGATCTGAGCATCTATTGCAGTGACTTGAAGATGGAAAAAAAAGGAAAAAAATCTCAGAAGAGTTATATGAGCAGGTCCCTTGAACAGCAGCAAGTTTTCCTTTCTCTTGCATGAAAAACTGTTGGTGGGGGAAATCTCCTTGTTCTGACTCAGACTTAGGGCCCTGACTTGATGGAGTGGCATTATGTGAGCTTTTCAGTAGAGTTGCTGTCCTCCCCTCTCAGCCAGTGCATGAACGGGGTACTGAAATGCAGGGGGTCAGTGCCCTGTGTTGGAGGGACGCTGAAGCCGCTGATGCACAGCTGTTGGTGGGTGGGCAGCTGGAGGCTGGAGCAGTGTCAGCTGTTCCTGCCTTCTCCAGTGCTTGAGCACTGAAGGGTAACTTGAACTCTTCATTCCCACTTGCACTCACTTCAGTAGAATATGGAGGAGGGGACCAGCCCAGCGCTACAGCTGTGGAAAGAATCTGTGTTGTGGTATGCATAGATCTTCTGTCCCAGTTCTGTGCAACCAGCCTGGTCACATGCAGTCAAGACAATCCTTCACTCAGCCAGAGTAAGGTCTACTCTCAGACCTTTCAGTGTAAGGAAAGCTTAGCTAAGGATCTGTGTCCTTTGATCCTCCAGTGAGGCCAAGCTGTAACTGCTTAGAGCTTTTAAAATCACTATGACATGAAATTGATGCAAGTCCTTTTGTTCCAGTTTTCTACACTTTGAAGCAGCCCATGGGTTCCCCTTTTTCTCACTGCAAATGCCCACTGAAAAAATGGGAGACCCTGTAGGCTCATACTGACTTTGCTGGCCTAAAATGAAGTGCTGCACCCTTCATTTTGACTTAAGAATGCACTGGCACAGGCTGAGCAAGTGCTGTGCTAGATCTGAGTGCTTTGTGGGTAAAGTGGGAACAGCTGGTTTTCATGGCTGAAGTTGGCTGCCATATGTTAACACCTCTCCTGGCCTGGGCACAAGTGCTATTGAGCTGCTATTAGCTGTGCCTGGAGGCTGCAGAGTGCAGCCCCTTCCATCTGCAGGGGCTGTCAGTAACCACATACTGCACTACTCTGCCTTGGGAACGTTATTCGTATTCATTTTCTTGCTCCTGTCTACCTTGTCTTTTTTTTCCCCTTGTCTTCTACAGCTGCTAAATACAGCAGCCTTTGACTAACAGCCTCTGCTTTGTGAGCCAGATGTCCCAATAGTCCTGGGAGGAGCCAGGTGATGAGGGAAATGAGTGTTGGGGCTTCTGATGCTTTCTGCTATGCACTGACCCTGTTGGGTGAGGACACCCCAAAAGCTGCTTTGGCTACCCTGAATGTTGTAAAGGCTAGGGTGCTGGGTAGTCTTTGTCCTCTTCCTTCACAAGAAGGGGTCCTGGCAATTTTCATTGGCTGGGATCCCCACAGTTATGAGGAAGAAGTCTTGTGGGGAGTCAAGGAACTAGATTTGCCATGTAAAATCAGTGAGCTGTTTGTGGATTGCTGATTCGTGAGGGTGCTGGACATTGCTGCAGGTAAGGAAGGATATTTGCTGTATCTCTTCAAAAAGTGATATTCCTGTGGCAGCAGCAGGAAGCCAATGTTGTCTTGACCAACTTTCAAAAGAAAGTAGCCCAAACTCCTCCCTTCTTAATTTAATAGGAAGAAGCAACAGTGTTTGTTGCTGAGCCCTGTGCAGCAGACATCTGATGGGTGTAGGGTTTTTCATGCTTTTAAGAGAAGCCTCCAGGTAGGATGATGATGACCCCACTGTTGCCTCTGGTGAAGTCTTTGTTATATGGGCACTTCTGATTTGAGATTTGCTCAAAGCTTTGGGAGGAAGGGAGGTATTTACCCTTGTTCTTCTAATATCCTGCAGTGAGTAAGCAGAAAAATGTCAAACAAAGGGTGACTGAAAACATTAAGCGAGATTAAACACTAAATTGAAATGCTCTTTTTCAGCCACCACTGTCACTCTGTATCAGCTTGAATTTAAGACTCCAGAGGAACAGCTTTCTCTCAAAGGTAGTGAATGTCTTCAAAATTCCTCATATTTGGATGTGTGTTAGCCAGAGTGACTGGGAGCCTTCACTCAAAAACCTTGTAGGGCAGGCTTTCTACTGCAAGCCCTCTGTTTTGAAAAGGGCTGTAGTAACAGACCAGCTACCCACAAGGTTCTAATCTGGATTTCTCTTGAGGGTTCAGTGTCACTCCTGTCATTTCCTCTTGCTTGTCTTCCTCCTTCTCCTCTGCCCCTGAGCAAAAAGGGGTGGATGGATGATGCTATCTAGAGAGAAACCAGAACTATTATTGTGGTGTGAATGTTGTCACTGAAAGGGGCAGCTTTCCTGTTTTGCAAGCTGACTTCTCTATTCCAGAGTATGAGAGCAGAGCAATAAGTGTCCTTGCATGCTGACTGACAGTGGAGTGGCACAGCAAATGCTGCCTTGGCTAATCCTGGAATGTTCCATTTTCTGCGTAACGGAGGTCTATAGGAACATGGTGTGCCACATGTGGTTTGGAGTGCCAGGCTTCTGAACTGCCCCTCTCCTGTAGCCTCCCAGCAGCACAACAAATGCCTGCTGTACTTAAAAACTTGATAGGCAAAGAGGAAGCATGCTTTGGTTGTGTGTATAGAAAGAAAGCCAATATTTTATTGTTAGTGTAATTGCCATTTTAACAATATAATTCAAGAATTATAACTAGTTTAGATCCTACTACAGAAAAAGACTATTTATGCAGATGAAGTCTTAGTAATAATAAAGGTAACATATGCACTTAGTTTTTACACATTTTCTTGGTGTTATTCTCATCCTTCCCCTGACTTCTGAGGTTGGTAGTGTCATTTTGGTGGTGACAGGGATATTACAGAAAGTTGCCATCTTGTGAATCCTTTGCTGGGACGAATAGGATGGTGGTGGTTTCTTCCTCACTGTAGGATTCACTGGAATCCTTCTGTTATGTTTGCTTTTTACACATTTGCTGTTTCTTTCATTGCTCTGCAAGCTCCACGTTACATTCAAATCTATTATATAAAATGCCTTTTAGATATGTTAGATATTATTGCTTTGTTCTCTTTGTTACCTCTAAAATAGTTTTGTCCAATTGCAGATCTCTGTTGGCAAGTGATGAGTTTCTTACAGCTTTGGGATCTCTGCTGTCAACCCTGTGTCCCCTTACTTGTGCCATGCCTGTAACTCTCACGTCCCATGTCTCTGCTCTCTGACTTACGCCAAGTAAAACAAAGCTGCAGGCAAATTAAGAAGTGTTGAGACATTGCAAGCCTGACAAGCCTCTAGTCCTGAGGTCTTACTCAGTTCAAAGCTGAAGTCCTGTCACTAGCAGTGGCAATGTCATACTGTGGAGTAACAAAGAGGCGTGTTGAGCACCTGCAGCTTGCTGGGGGCAGTGGATGAGGCTAGCAGAGGCAGAACAGCAGGTATTTCTCCTATTTTATTTTCCCTTCTCTAGCAGCTAGAGAGAAGTGGAGTTTCATCAGAGCCCCCTAAGCCCAGGATCGAGATGAAAAGATGTACCAAGGAAGGCAACCTGGGCTGGAGTTGGTGTTCTCACTCAGATGCTTCTCCTGTCCTGTGGCTGGCAGCGATCTTGATTCATGAGAAGAACCTCAAAAAGTTTGAAAACAAAAGTAATGCTTCTTAACTGCTCTTTAGCCTGGCCAAACTGCATGTTTCAGTTGTGAGCATTGGGAATGTTGCTCATGCCTGTTTTGCTTTGTTTACTTTTTTCTAAAGTACCTTAATTAAACTACTAGCAGGCGTGCCAAGATGAGCAATAAGTGATCCTACTGATCTCTCTGTCTTAGTGTGTTCTCAACCTAATCATGTATCACATTGTGACATTAGAGTCTTGATTAATTGGATCAGGGTAGCAGAATTTAAAAGAAACCCCCCTGATGCTTCCACTTGAGGCATTCCACTTGAATGTCTGACATTCATTGCAGTGATCTACAGCAGTCCAGTCTCTGTGAATACATGGATAATAACGGGCATCTGCAGCTGCTGATGGGAAGGGTGGCCTTTGAAGAAGGCAATTTCACTGAACTTACATCTTCTAGTACTCAGTAGTCTCTGCAGAGTAGCTCAAGGTCCTGATATGTCCCCCTCTTTTCATCACAGGCTCCGGGAATGGAGCTGTATGAGGACTTGCCTTGTCTTTAAAGAAACTGTCCTGTAAGTAGGAACCAGTATTTCCAACTCAGAAGAAGGGTCAGGTATATGAAATGGGCACAGCTCACACTGGCTGAAGTGTGCCTCACTCTCTAGTCACTGTAGAAGAGAAATCCCTTCAGCACAACTCAAAAGTGTTTTGCCTACATTGGAGGAGTCTTGGCAAGCAGGCCGAAGACAGAGCGGAAGCCCCCAAATTAATCACTGTTTTTAACCTGCTGACTCTTCAGTGCACTTTGATTACTGTTGGCAGAGGTTGGATTTATGCTTGAGCACAGACAGGCCTCAGTCTGCATGAGCAGATCACAGGCTGTTGCACTCTGTTTCCATAGCACCACTCACATCTGTGCTAGGCAGTCCCTGAAGAGGCTTTCTGAGCAACTCACATGCATTCAGGCATGAGGAGCATTGGAAGTAGTACCAGCCTAGGCATGGGGTGGGAATGGAGCCTGATTTAAATATTGACTTTTCTGTGGCCAGATGTCACTGTCTCGGCAGAAGGAAAATGAAGTGTTTTACTGCAATGTGCTTAGCTTGGAACCATGAGCTCTGAAAAGCACCATTCATTCTGTGTGTTTCATCTCCTCGACAAGCCACTTGCAGTGCTGTGCTCCAAAACTTTTTTATTTTTTGACAGAGAATTTGTTCTTGAGTAAGATGGTAGACCTGAAGTGACTTCTTGTCTTTCTCTTCTCTCAAGACTGCTCTGGTGCCTGCATGGCAGGTATTTGTTTTACCTTCTTGTGCTCTGTGACAAGCCTTTGTGTCTGCTGCCTGGGCAGACTCTTCAGGTGCTGTGTAGCTCTGCTATCCCAAGTAGGTGGTGTGTGGGCCCTTGAGCAAGGGATGAGTCCACCCACTGTATTCGGAGCGTTGCCATGTGGTCCATCACCACCTCTGGAGACACTTGAAGGAGCAGGGAGTGGAAGTTCCTGCAGAGGATCCTAAAGAGAACTGTCTGTACATCTGAAGAAGGCCACAACCCCAGCTTGCCATTGTCTGGGTTTGTGCTGCTTCTTGTCAAGTATCCTTGATCTTCTTACTAAGCAAGATTGAGCACATCATGGGTTCATCTCCTAGTTCTCCCAGGTCTCAGACCATGGCCGGATCCCTGCACACTGTCTTTCCCTACCAGCTCCTGCTCCAGGGTGTATGAGGACCTCAGCCCCAAGCTTGGACTGGGGACACACATCCCAAACCCAGGTTAAGGATGTGTGTATGGAATCCTGTGCATTATAGAAGTTGTCATTTATGTAGCTTAACTATTAAAAAGTCTACTGCAGCTTCTAACTGGCTGCTACTGTTATATGATTTAAATGCAGTAATTTGGAAGGAGGGGAAGACTTTGAAGCTTTACTATTATTTCTCCATTAAAGCAGTGTTTAATTGCAGTAGAGATGTGTTCTAGGCACCTCCTTTAAATCTCCTTATCTGAAGACTGATGAAGGAATAAAGTCACTGCTACCATTTAAATAACTGTTTATAGTAATCAGTCTTAAATGGTAGCCTTACCTGAAATACCTTTGCATTTCTTAATACACTTCTAGCAAATACTGAGGTACAGCAGAGTGACCTGTCTGCATTTTGTGCACTGCTATTTGAGTTTTGTATACTGATCTTGTTAACACTTTACTCAGTGTACCAGAACAAGTGTGGGCACTAAGCAGGTAGCAGTACACTTCTTTGGGAAAGTAAAATGCAGTGTCTGAATGGCTTTTTGAATAAGATCTTGATTTTTACATGCAAACAAACTTTGCTTTCCTGCTCTTCATGTTAATCTTTAAATACTTGGTCAGCTATGTTACTGATTTTTCTGGAGGAATCTCTGATTATTGTTGGGGGCAGAATTTGGTTTAGGACTGTGTTGTCTCCAGCAGTTAATTGTTTCCACAGAAATCACTCCAAGTGCATTCTTACTCAGTTCCAGCAACCAGTGCTGCTGTTCAATATAAACTTGTTAGATTATGTTTCCTATCAAGGGAGGAAAAACCCAGAAGCTCACTAGGCATGTAACAACTGCCAGAGATGTGTAACAGCTGCTGCAGCATGTGTTGAGGACTTGGCCACTGTGTGCAGTGCTGCGCTAGCCGCCTGCTGGTCTGGTTTGTTGGACAATACAGAGCACTTCTGTAAAGAAGAAGAAGTTTCATGGTTTTGCTGGTGTATGTTTGGGAGTACTTGTTCAGTCGTGGTTTTGAGGACTTGGTTTTAAGAGCCCACCAGTCATGCTGGAAAGGTGGTTGGTTCTCCGAGGGCATGTCTGTAATGGTAAGTGAGCCTTCTGCACAGTGCACCCATTGAGTGTGTTGCTTAAAACACCAGCTTCTGAACTGCAAGTTGGTCACTGTGTTAAATGTACAGTTTGTTCCTGTAAATTGTTCTGGGCCAAGGCAACCCCAGACTTTAATGCAGGCTGGGCAATGAAGGGATTGAGAGCAGCCTTGCAGAGGAGGATTTTGGGGTGCCGGTGGATGAAAAACTGGACATGAGCCAACAGTGTGTGCTTTCAGCCCAGAAAGCCAGCTGCATCCTGGGCTGCATCAAAAGAATCATGGCCAGCAGGGAGGTGATTCTGCTCCCCTTCTTCACTCTAATGAGACCCCACCTGGAGTAGCATGTCCAGCTCTGGGGTCCTCAGCATAGAAAGGACTTGGACCTGTTGAATTGGTTCTGGAGGAGGGCCACAAAGATGATTAGAGGGATGGAGCACCTCTCCTACAAGGAAAGGCTGAGAGAGTTGGGGTTGTTCAGCTGGGAGAAGAGAAGGCTCCATGGAGGCATTATTGTGGCCTTTCAGTACTTAAAAGGAACTTACAAGAAAGATGGGAAACGTCTTAGTAAAGCCTGTTGCAATAGGACAAGGGTTAATGGTTTTAAGCTAAAGGAGGGTATATTTGGACTAGATATAAAGAAGAATTTTTTTACAGTGAGCGTGGTGAAACACTGGAACAGGTTGCCCAGAGAGGTGGTGGATGCCTGATTCCTGGAAACAAGCATTGGAGGTTTTAGATGGTCCACTGGACGTTTGGAAGGTCCAATGGAAACATTGGATGAGGCTCTGAGCAACCTGATCTAATTGAAGATGTCCCTTGGAGGTGGAACTGGAACTAGATGACCTTTAAAGCTCCCTTCCAACCCCAGCCATTCTATGGTAAATTACAGATACTGAGCAAATCTTTAATTGGGAAACTTACACCACCCTTAAAGGGTATTTGGGGCATCCTGCTTTGCTACCTTTGTGTGTGAATTGCAGATGAACATGAATGCTATGGTTGATGAGCAGCTGTGAGCAGGGAGAATTAGTTTCTGCATATTTCTGAACAGCAGCAAGAGAAACCTGTTGGAGTTGATGCTTTGAAACTGAATGGTTTCGATTGGCTTCCATGCCTGTCACTGTGCAGGTTTTTTGGCATGAAAGATTTTTGAAGATTGTATAAGAAGGAAAATAACTTGAGTGTCAGTGGAATCAGCAGAGTGACCTGTTGATTACTTCCTGCAGTGGTGAGGGAGTGTTTTTGGGATAGATGGCAGAAGGCTTTATTGGAATAAATTTACAGTCCTCTTTAGTTCTGTTTTAACACACTGGTATGTGAAGTCTTTAATATGGTTGTTTCTTATTTACAATTCAAGAGCAAACTTCACTTGGGTGAATCACAGAAGCATACTTCCATCCCATCCTCAATGAAGAGTACTTTCCTATCCAAGAAGCATCTTTTGAAAAAGTGAAAATGTGGCATGGGAAGAGGGATACAGAAGTCAAAGGAAGACCTGTGTGTGTTGTCAGGATTTGCTAAGAAGACTTTTTAAGCTTTTTGGAAAGGAAAACTGATAAACTGAGGATAGAAAAAGTGTCAAGTAAAGTGACAAAACTTCTCTAATCTGCCTATTCCAAGGTAACATTACTGGAGAGGTCTTGTTTCCCTTTCCTGCAAGGTGGTGCCAGCAGCATTTCTGTGGGGTGTGATGGCTTTTTGTTTATAATGCCATATCACAGCTCCCTAGTAAAGGTCAGACTTGGGGATTGACAGCAGTATGCAAGGCAGTGCTTGGACTTTCCCCTCTTCAGTGTCCTGATCCAGTTTTTACTAGAATGAAAAATTGTGAATTACATTATTAATAGCTGTTTAATCTCTGAATTATTCTGAGTGTTTTTTTGTGCTGGTGGCTGAGCTATGATGTGCCAAACCTGATGTAACAATAACCTGGGTATCAGCTATAGCAGTCCTTAAGCATAAAGTTTGAAAAGTCTACCAGGTAAATCCATTACACAGAACAGATCTATTAAACTCAGACTAGAATACGACCTGTGCTCAGAATGGCCATGAATATATGTATTCTTTTGTTTGACAATTACAGTTGTGAAGTGGGCAGTGTGGTGGATTAGTTTGTGCAATAGGGAATGATGCTAAACTTGGAATTCACTTAGCAGTGTAAAGCTTTATTTTTGGACTTTGTTCATTTCGAGGTCAAATGCTAGGAGGAGGCAACTTGTAGAACAGTGCAGTTCTGGACCAGCTGCTCACTAAAATCAGTGGAGGCCTGCTTTCTTTACAAAAAAAACCCCAAACTATGAACCCCAGCAAAAAATCTCTCAAACCAAACCCCCACAAAACTTAAAAAAACCCCCAAAAAACCAACAACCCCTCCCCCTTCCCTTCTTTCCTCTCCCACCTGCTTTTAGAGATGAAGTTGAATTTCCTTTGAGAGTCATCCTTCAAACTTTGGTCCTTCAGACACACTGCACTTTTCCACCCCCCCTGCAGTTTCCATCGTGTCAACTGTACCAGAACCAGGAAAAATGTCTGCCTGACTTTATGTTCTTCAAGATAGGTATTTCCAGTTCTGTCCACTCATATACTTCACTGAAATGAATGGTTTAGCTTGTTCTACTTTGCTGTGAAATATAAATGATGAGTGTGGAAATCAGCTTATCCAAGCATGCTGATATTTCAGAAAACTTTACTTTGTGTGGAATGGAATGGGACACAACTAGATTTTGCAAAAATATATGAATACTGCTTCAAAATCTTGATAGATCAGTACTTGTATGATCTGAACCTGTGTAGGTTGTAAAAAAGAAAATATAGGTTGCCTGTAATGTCACACAGAGGCAAAAAGTGACATCTCATGTCCAAAGTCTGATCTGATAGAAGGGGGTATGCTCAAGTCTTCTAGGACCTGGAAATCTTTGAAAGCTTTATGTCTTTGTGTGTAATCATCTGTGGACAAACTTTTTTGACCTTTTTCTTTGCCTTCCGTAGCTGTTGGAGTGATTAGTTTTATGAGTTTTATGACTGTTGATTTATGTGACAGCAGTATCTCTTTAGGATAACAGTTTCATTTAATTTACTGTCCTAGTCTGACTTGGAGTAGGGGCAAATGTCTCTTAACAGGATTTACTCAGCTCAGGCAGCATTAAAAGTGAGTCAAGGACATATCAATCGGATAAAATCTCAGAGTACGTAATATAATGGCAACTTCAGTGGTCATAATACTCTAAAGGTAGATGCATTATCTCCATTATATTAGGGAAAAAAGCTCGTCAGTGCAGTTGGTTTGTTAGTGAATTACTGCTGGTCGTCGCATGAGAAGTTGCAGGATTCTCCCTCTCTTAAATGGGTGTAAGAGCAGTGCAACCATATTCAAGCCCACATCCTGAGTTTGTCCAGTTTGCAGCCCTGGCAGAATGTGGTCCAAGGTCCCTTAACTAGTGACAGCCACTGCTCCCAATCTGTTTGGAAGCACTGCAGGAATTGGTACTGCCTAGCTGGTTATGCCATGTAGCAGTATGGGCAAACAGCAGCCAAACTGTCTGGAATGGGACACTTCAAGCACTACGCAGTTGTGTACACTTCAAGTAAGACACAGTTGTACTACTACAGGGTGACTGGTAAAATGCTGGACTGAAGGAATGGGTAACGTATCTTGTTTGGTGCTGCAGAGGAAACAACACAACTTATTCTGAGTTTTCAAGTGAGAGATACCCAGTGATAATGAACTGATGCACGAGTGTTTTATACCAGCAATCTGGTGGTGTGTCATTAGCACTCCTTTGTTAGGTTTTATTTTCTTAAGTTTAGGAGTGCTCACCAAAACTCTGCAGTAAGAGAAATGTAGATGAATAATAATGGCTTGTCTTCATTATGAGCTTATCTGCTTGGCTAAGCAGTGTAACTGGCTCAATGTCTATTGTCTGCTTTTACGTACCTCGTGGACAGGCTAGTTCTCCGAAGGGTTTGTGGCAAAAGCCATTACTAGTGTAAAGGTGTGATTTGACTGGAGGAAGAAAGATCAGGAGCATGTTCTTATGACCTGAGAGATTTCTGGGGCGTATATGACTGCATATTTATTGTACTAGTGCACTTCTACTGATGAGAAATCAGAGTTTTATGGTTTCACAGACGTTTCACACTATGCTCTCAGATAAGCCAAGAGCAAAAATGTTAATAGGATTTCTACACAGCTTGCTTGCAGCTTGCAGTTGCTTGTGTTTGAGAAATTATACTCTGTGTTATGCAATTACACTTGTTCTTGTTTGACAGCACCAGTCTAAATCTTAAACTTAGGCCTGATAAGGGAAAATAGTATCAACCTGTCAGTTGCCATCATTCTTAGGCAAAAAGCTCATCTTTGTCATGGGTTGTTGAATCAGGTGCCAGGCTACAGCAGGAGTGCAGCTTAATCATGCAACCAATAACTTGTGTGTGGAAACTCTTGCAAAAAAAAAATGGATATTTTTACAGCTTTGCAGTTTTCAAGAACATGATGTGACTGCAAGGAGCAGTAAGACTTGAGAAATTAGAAAAGTTTGTGCTTCTTGGGAGGGACCACTTAAAAGTAACTGGTGTCTCAGGAACTTGAGCATAGCCACCTCTGTTGGCAGCAGTGTGTGCAATAAGCACTATGTTCAGCTGTAAGTTTTCAAACAAGTTTCCACATTTTAATATGCATTTATTGGAAGGGCATAATTCTTGTCCAAATTGTAATAAATTTAAAGTTGGGTTTGAGGACAAAAAGGGTAGGTTAGAAGCTTGGGTTCGTCTTCACTTTGATAACTTACTTGAAATGGCTCCAGGCTAGTATCAAGTACCTTGACTTCTGATACTTGTTTGGATGTGTTAAGCCATTTGATGCTGTGAGCCTGGAGAAGGGCAGGGTAGTCCAATGAGGTGATTAGGCAGGACGAAAACAAGATGTCCAAATAACTTGGCAAAAGGTTGGTTGCCAAGCTTCTGTGTGAAGGCTGCTGCTGAGCAGTGTGACACACGGGGTGTATGTGTAACAACAGAAGGCAAAATGATGCTTCAATTAACACCCACCAAGTCTGCAGTTAGGTTGTCATGGGTAAAAGTATCTGAACACTGCCTACATTTTAGAAAATTGGTTGGAATCTAATGAGAATGCAGGCAGCTAGCAGTTTCCTTCATTATGTTAGGGAAATTTGAAGTGGAATTATGTCAATAGGAGAAGGCTGGTTTGACAAGATGGACTTCTCATACTCTCTTGTTTTCTGATGGTAAAATTAGCAGTGCTTTTAAAAGATGTCACTCCTGTTGGTGTTATGTGTTCATCCTTTGTGGAAGTCCACCTGGAGGTTACTATGCTCTGACGATTTTGGGGTGACTTGTGTGACTGTGCTAAAAATTACTGTGTCCTGAGCACAGAAGTGACTCTCCCAGTGCTTTTCAAGGGTCACCTGACATCTCTAGATGAACTGAAGTGTTTGGAAGCTTTTGTGTCAATTTTTTTCTGGACTGAGGAGTTTTGCTAGGAGAATCTGAGAGCAAAGCACTAGGGAAAGTTGCTGGAGGAATAAAGGAAATGCACTGGAGTGGATAAAGAATAAATTGAGGACTCTGAGAAGGGAATTCAAAGACTTAACTTGATCCTAGTTTCCTTGGGTTCTGTTTAATTAATACAGGGTAAGAGGAGGAGAGGCTTCTGCTGTAACACAGCTTTAGCGTACTGGCACTGATAGCTAATTTGCCTACTTTTAAGTTTTTCTTTGTATACAAGTGTGAACTCTTCCTGCTGCAGAGGCATACATTCACTTTCCTCCTGGGGAAAGGGGGTCAGGGGGAAGTGGTATGCTTTCGTATTTGCTAAGAGCTTCTTCTGTGTCTGGAATCAAATGTCAGTCCCAGGAAGTTGCTTGCTCATTCATTTTGTGAGCAAAATGTAAGTGTGTCCCTTTTATGCAAATAGTAGACTTCTTTCCCCTGCCAGAATCTAAGAACCTTTTTCTTGCAGACTCCTAAGTGAAATCAAAATAGTCTCTACTGCAGCAAATGCTCCTGCTTTGCTTGTCTGCCGTCATAATACTCCCATATGCTGGGGAGATGTGTGGAAGTGCAAAGTCTCTCTGTTCATACTCAGTTTAGAAAGCGTGGGAGAAAATGGAACTTCATTCTGTTGGCAGGGAGGTATTTGCAAATCCACAAGGTTAAGGGCTGGCCACAGACCTCCCCTGAGGCAGGGTGCCAGAACCCCTTGTGTTCCTGACAAGGTGAGGTCCTTGGAGTGTCTGGGTGAGCAGCCTGTGACTTTGTACACCCATTGTGTTAATAACAGAATGGTTGTGGTGGGAAGGGACTTCTAGAGGCCGTCTGGTTCAACCCCTCTGCTCAGGCAGGGCCACTTGGAGCTGGTTCCCCAGGACCATATAATAGAATGGTTTGGGTTGGAAGGGACCTTAAAGCTCAACCAGTTCCAACTCCCCAGCTATGGGCAGGAATGCCACCCACTAGATCATGGTGCTCAGGCCCCATCCAACCTTGGATGGATGTCCACCACTTCTGTTCCAGTGCCTCACTGGCCTCACAATAAAGAATTTCTTACTAATGTCTAATCTAAATTTCTCCTCTTCTAGTTTGAAACTGTTCCTTCTTGTCCCGTCACTCTCTACCTGTGAAAAAAGTTACTCTTTGTCCTTAAGTCCTCTTTAGGTACTGGAAGGCTATAATGAGGTCTCTCCAGAGCCTTTTTTTCTCCAGTCAACCTCATCTCTCTCAGCCTGCCTTCACAGGAGAGGTGTTCTGGCCCTCTGATCATTTTTGTGGCCCTCCTCTGGACCTGCTCTAACAGATCAATGTCTTTCATTGCTGAGGATCCCAGAGCTGGATGCAATGCTCCAGGTGGGGTCTCACGAGGGCAGAGTAGAGGCAGAGAACACTGCACACTGGTGGCTCATGTCCAGCCTCTCGTCCACCAGCATTCCCCAAGCTCTTCTCTGCAGGCCTGCTCTCGATGACTGGTTCTCACAATCTGTACTCATGTCTGGGATTGCCCTGACCCAAGTGCAGTACCTTGCATTTGGACTTGTTGAACTTCATGAGGTTCTTGTGGACCACTTCTCAAGTTTGTCCAGGTCCCTCTGGATGGCATCCCTTCCTTCTGTTGTGTCAACCGCACCACTCAGCTTCATGGCATCTGCAGACTTGCTGAGGGACACTTGATCCCACTGTGTGTGTCACTGATAAAGATATTAAAGAGCACCGGTCTTTAATATCCGTGTCCATGGATCATGTCCATGTGGCTTTTGAATATCTCCAAGGATAGATTTTGTGAAGTACTCAACCTAGGCCCTATTGCTTGCATCAAATTGTCCTCTCCTTGGTTGCTTCTGTACTTCTGCCCTTGATAGTAAATGATGCAATTTCTGTGCTACACCAAATCCAGGCACGAACTTTGTAATTACATGGTGGGAGCTGCTGTCTACCACAAGACTGTTTGCTGGTATTAAGCTACTGCTAAGACTACAGATGGTGCTTGTCTTGGTGATTATCCTTTTAGATATCACACTGTGTGATTCGGCTTAATGTGTAATCAGATCTCCTTTGTTCTTAAAATCTCAGTATCATTTTCATGGTGGGTCCTGATACTGTGGAGTGGGGATAGTGGACTTTTCTGGAACTGTTTTTCAGAAATGGAAACTCTGGGGTGCTGTGTTAAAAGTGGGAAGTTTGTTTTAAGAGTGCAGAAGAGCAGGCTTGTCTTCTGAGGGAGACTGGGAGTTGCTCCAGTCTGACTCACTCAAGTAAAGATTTAATGAGAGTGCAAGGTTACATACTAAAACTTTGAAATGATCCCCTTCTGCACTACAGCCGTTTCTTCCTGATGTTTTCCAAGTGTCTTCTAACTGCAGCTTAGCACTATTTCTTCAGCATTTTTGACAGGTTTAGTCTCTTACCAGGGATCGGAGTCTCTAGAGAATGGCAGCATAACTGGATAAGAGGCTGAAGAAAAATAACTGAATACATTCCTTTAAAATCTACCTGACAGTGTTTTGACTGTTAATCTCGCTTGGAAATGTTCCTCTGTATTTGCAGAGTTTGGTCTGACTTCTCCAAAGTCGATGCAGTGCCTTACCTCATCACTGGTTCTGGGGTGCTGGCTGCTGTGTGCTTTGGCCTGGACCCTCTCCAGGCTGGAAAGCTTTTCACCTCTTATTGCTGGAGCTGACACATGTGATTGCTTTGACCACTGTTTGAGACAAAACTTTGTCATAAATCAGGGACTTCTGCCTAACAAAAATCTTAAAAGTGCTGGAACACTTATAAGGTAATAGAGAATGAATACAGAGAATTTTATCTGAGTGGGTTAAGAGTCTTACTGTGGTATCAGCTTGTCTAATGGCAAAATGTGCTGAAGTGTGGATCTACTCCCTCACAAGATTTCAGGAAATTAGTCTGAGTTTATAATTGGATTGAGAGGAGGAGAGAACTGCTGTCTTTGCTAAGACATGTGTCAGCTGTCTGAAATACTGTGTACTGAGACTTTGGTTTAAGAAAAGAGCAATACTAGCAATCCTATGATCCTTACCTGTAATTTTCAGAAGCATTTGTGTTGCTGGGAGAAACGTTTTGGGATAATACTGATCAATATAAGAGGTGGCGGTTGTTGGTGATGGGTTTTTTGCTTGGGTTTTTGTTTGTTTGTTTGTTTGTTTTAATAAGAGTAAGTGAAGGCAGCATTTAGGCTTAACAAAATGCTGGAGAAGATATTTCTGTACAAAGAAGCATGCTGGACAATGCAGTTGCATCAGGGAGAGCTTGTCCAGAGAAATCATGTGGAGGGAGTCTGAAGTAATGAGATTAATATTGTGGTGTTGAATTGGATTCTGCTAGAAGACAGCAAGCCACATTCTGCTGGCCATTACTGACAGGGCTGCAGAAGCCTGGGCTCATACTGTTCGGGAATTGCTGTAGCTGTGCACCTGTGTTCATGTTGTGCTCTCTGGGGGCTGAAAGAGGTGTCTGCTGTTAAAGGGAGGGGAGAGAGCACAATGTGAAAATGGGAGCATTAATGTATGAATTTCAGGATTGCTCAGTGTTTGTGCTTCTGTCCTATTGCTTCATGGCATCTTTCTTAATGCAGTTTTAAGGCCTTGGATCAGGTGCTGGAAGGGTTTACTTATCTGTAAACTGGTAAGACTTAGAAGATCAAATTGATGCTACAGAACCTAGATTGGCTTAAGATGCTTAAGTAGCTTTATGGCTCTTAAAATGGCTTATGCCTTATAAAACTCAGAGTGAGGAGAGGAGCCTGACTGTTGCTGCCTGATTGGGATCTACCTGTAAAACCTGGGGCTGGTGGAAGACCTGGCTGGAAGTATTTGCCCCAGCCACAGTTACTGGAAGGTCTCTGGTCAGTCTTGCCTCTTATCAATCTGCAGGAGATGAAATTCAAACCAACTATAAGGCTGAACAGGCAGTTCAATCTTAACAGTCAATCTTGAAAGAAGAGATTAAATCTTTTTGTTATGCCCTCCAAACAGCAAGCACTTCTTTCACCTTTTCCCCCTCTTTGTCAACAAACTCTTCCCCTCATCTTCCCTCATCCTCTTTTGCTGATTTAAGTGCTGGAATCATGATAGCCTTGCCAAAAGTGTGGACTCTGGGGCACAAGTTTGGCATCTCCATGCATAAACAGGACACAAACGAAGGATGTTCGAGATGGGACTGATGTGGCTATGTAACAGCAGAACTCAGATTAGGTACAGACCTTGTGGATTGGTTATTCAGGTAGTTATTTGTCCAAAGTATTGTTTGGATCATGTCCTAGGGTAGCCTCTGCACTTCTCCAATCCTGAGGCATTAGTGGCAGCCTTTCTATTTTGAATTTCAGTCTTTGTATGAAACGCTACTGAAAACATAGCTCAGTTTCTTCAAACCCCGGAGACTGTATTCAGTCATACTTGAGCAGGGTTTTGTTTCTCTAGGGAAAGAGGGATATAACTTCTTCATGTATGAACAAACTATTGTTCTGCTAGACCTAAATGTGGGAAAAATAGCTTCTCTGCAAGGATACCATAACATCCCTGCTTAATAACCATTATGGTAGAAGTGCTTTAATACTCTATTGCTGTGCTTAAACTGTTCCTGGAGCTTTGAGCTCGAGTGGAAACCGCACATCGGGGTAGCAAGTGATATCTGAAGGAAGAAAAATGTCTCAGACTAGGCAGGCAAATATCTGGTGTAAAGTGTTTGCTCAAACTTAGCAGCTTTTCCAGTTCCCTCCCTTATGATTCATGAGTTGCACAGTCTGTGCTGACTGTTGATGCTAAATAGTTACCTGGGAAGGCTTTAAGCACACTCTCTAACCTTAACAGAGGAGATTACAGCATGATTAATGGTAGGAATTGTGATGGTAATGGTTTGCTGAGGCTTGGTGAGCCTTCCTGAGCCACTTTGTGACATTCAGTTGAACTTGTCAGTAATTGGTTCAAGCATCCTTGACCTTCATGCCAGTCTGTCAAACACCAATGGCATAGATGGCTTAAGTACTAACCTCTTAGTTATCCTGAGACATTAAGGGCAAATGAGTGCTTGTTCTGGAACAAAAAAATCTTCAGTTTTAATCTGTTGCATAGTAAGCAAAACCCCACTGCTACTTTTCTTTGGAGCAGGTGTGTCCTTAGGCTTCAGGATTTTTTCAGGTACTGGCTCACAGCTGGTACCTGCAGTAACAACCAAGGTACACTGTAAAACTGAATTTGCAGTGCAGGGGCAAAGAACAAAGATACTTGAGCAGGCACAATAACTACTCTAAGCCATGTAACAGAAGTCTAAACTTAAGTTTCAGCTCTAGCCTTGCCCTGGGTAGGCAGGGTCCACCTCCATCCAGCTGCATGTGCTCTGAATTACTGTGAAGAGGAGGAAGCCCATCCAGCAGGATATTTTGGTCATGGGAGGGCCATTTAGAAAGGCCTCATAACAAGGCAGTTTTCATAGTTTAGAGAAATCTTTGTTCCTGTCATTGCCTAGCTATATTCAACCTGTTGAGAGCTGCTAAACTGGTCAAAAAGCTTTACACAGCAGAGCAAAACCTTGCTTTCTTTTTCCATGTGCTGCTGTTTGTCATCCCCATCGCGCTTTGTTTCCTTGGGCCATCACTTTAATTTAGAAAGTTCCTCAGAGGTTCATTCCTCCTCCAAATGCACCACACTAACAGCTATTGGGGCCTATCTACATCAGAGTGAAGGCCATCAGACTTCCCGAAGTGATGAGGAAGAAGCTTGTTCAGTGAGACAGCTTCTTTCATCATAAGTGAGGAGCAACACTCCTGTTAACTTCTGCAGGTAAGAGAGCAGGAGGCTGATGTGTTTAGGTGATGTGTTTGGGATATGCTGTAGCAACCTGTCTGTGTGGCCACTATAAACAAGGTTAGTCTGAGCAAAGGTGGTAATGAGAAGTGCTTTCATGGTCCCTCTTTTGGCAATGATCTTAGGACTGTAATATTTTTAAAAAGTAGAGATTGTCTTGGGTGACTTCTGGCCTTGTGCTCAGTTAAGTCAGGGCAAAAGCAGAAGTCAGTCTCTCATGTGGAGGCTCAGATTTGTAATTCAGCAAATCTTCCCTGTAAGTCAAATGTACATTCCAGCAGTGGGCCGCATCCTGTGCATGTCTCTTTGACTACACTGAAGATGTATTGGAAAATTTGACCCATCCCCACTCCTGTCTGTAGAGGGGGCAGGCCAGGCCAGGTCAGTGGTGTGGGACTGGCAATCCAGATGTCTCTATAGGGACACGAAAATAACTTTTGCGCAATAAAGATGCAGTACCAGATTTTTTTGAATGGATGGTAAGGGGTAAAGCTGAGTGCAGGGAATTTCCTGAAAAAGATAGGAATGTTAAGTGTTGGTTCCAGTAAATGCCCTTGGCCAGGAAATCGTATTCTTGATTGTTAGCAGGGATCAACAGATCTTCATAAGGGTTTTTTTCCTTATAGTAGCTACTTGCAATTGTAGCCTGCTAGCATTGGCTGATGTTACACTGAATGATTTTCTAAGGTTGGGGAAAAAGTCCTAGGGGGTAGCCTCACCTTCTCTCTCTCTTTCTGTGTTGGGAGAGCGAAGGTAGAAACACACAGCTCTTTGTGTGCCATGTCTGATAACTTGTCATTTTGCCTAATCCGGTTAGTACAACTACTGCCTGAGCTTTTTGGACAGAAGGCAGTCCTTGACTGTTGAGTTACATGAGGGAAAGCTGCAAAGCAGAATTGGTAGCTATTCATATTAGTGAGCTTGGTTAATAGAGTATATAATTACTGTAGCTATTACAGCTCTCTGCTGCCTTTGGATACTTAAACTAGAATCTGTGACCAAAGCTTTGACCTTTGCCAGGTGAACTTTGCAGTATTTCTGGCAGATGCTACAGCCACGTGTCAGAAATGCAGAAGGGCATTACATTTTCTTTTCAGTGGGTTTGGAAAATAGCAGAGACCTGTCTTTCAGGCTCCAGCACTCTCATTGTTATAAGCCTGCAGGTAGTCTGCACCAGAAGCCAATGTAGGTCTGCATCCTAAAGGAACTGCTCTTTAATTAGCTGGAAGGTCTGTTCCCATGCCTGCTGACTGCAGTGGAAATGGAAAGTTAAAACTTCAGAAGGGATATACTTTCTTGTAGGCCCAGGGAACACACTGCCCGGACTTGACTTAGGTATGCTGCAATGCTCCTTCACTTTTCCAGAGTAATGTCTCTGATCAGCTCTGTCTGAATACATCACTCTTGTGGAGGAAAAGATTAACTTCTTTTGATTATGCTCCTCTGTGTGCAGGCTGCAGTGAAGATCCCAGGTGAAGGTGTGAAGGGAGGATATCATTGCTTAGCTGTAAAAGTGATCTACACTGCTAGTGAGCTTGTGTTTTCAGTGAAAGAACTTGACCTTGGATGAAAAGTTTAAAAAAAAAAAGTGAAGCACTGCAAAACTATGCTGAGTGCCTCTTTTAGGTAAGAAGCATTTCTGCTTCCCAGGGTTAAATCTTAAACCCCCAGTCAGATGGCTTATGTAAGTTGATCTTTCTTTATTGTATACATGTCAAAACATAAATACATTTCATCAGGCGATGCATTTCAGTGTTACTGGTTCCTGGCATAACTGGCTGTTCTAAATGGTGCTGGTTGAAGCACTAAGGACATAGGGCAGTGCACTTAAATAATTTTTTTTTTTTTTTTAACGAACAAAGAAAACCTCAAAAAACCCTCAGACCAGATATGTTTAGCCTCGTGGGCAAAATCATAATGCACATTAGCACGTTTGTCAAAAAACCTAGGTGGTGTTTATAGCCCAGCCTTCAGAGAGGAGTGCTGCTCTCTGATTCTGAGCTTGCACTGCAGTGTGATACCTGGGCAGCAGAGACTAGATTCTCACTGCTGGTTATTACACTGATGGAAGCAGCTGGAGAAATAGTTAGGCACGCAGAATTTTCCATTAATCAGAGAAAAAAGTCCAACACAGATGGTATATAGGATAGATTATAGCTGGTAATCCTTTTGTGTCCTAGAAGATTAAGGATATCCTGGTGTAGCTGAAGTCAGCTGACCTTTTTTTATTTAAATGATTGAAAATTCTTGAAGCAGTCCTGCAGAGGACTAGGGCTCTTCCAGAACCCACAAGCGGGTGCGCTGTGAATGTTTGTTAAAGGAACGGTCTGTTTAAGTCCAGCCCCAGTTACAAATTTACAGGAACTTAACTTCGTGCCATGTAAACAGCAGCAGCTACAAGATGGCTAAGAAGTCACTTGCTAGACAGCTCTACTGTATGTAACAGAGCTGAATTTTAAGAGGAGGTACAGTGAGTGTCATGTGAAGAAATGGAGGGTTTCTGAATCCTGCTGTCTGGGTCGCCCCAGGAAGCGAAGATGAATGCTTCAGTGGAAGAAGAGGATGGCTGCGCGCTCTGAATTGTCTGGCATGGATCTGTATGAGGATTACAAATCACCCTTCGATTTCAATGCTGGAGTGAACAGAAATTATCTTTACTTGTCGCCTAGCATAAAACTGTCTCCACCTGGATCACCTACACTGGTGAAGTCTGGTAACTTCCTTCTCTTCCTTTTTCAAAATCTCTGCAAGAAAAACTTAGTGATTATAATATGTAAAAAGAAACTTCTCAAATTAGGAATCTATAAGAGTTGACCTGCTGTTAATTCTGATAGTTTATTAGCTTCAGTGTGTCATGTAGGTAATATGTCATGTGCTATGCATTTACTGGCTTTACCTTGTTATTTCTTCAGTAGAGAGGCAGTTTGAAGGAAAAGGAAGTGAGCAAAAAGAATAAGGAACAAAAAGGCAACTTCTGCAAGACTGGAGTAATTGGCTTAGTTTGACTATTAGCTTTTCGGGTGGGGGGACCAGGAATTGCTTTCTTAGTAGGACTTCAGAGCTCTGTATAGTCTAAAATCTGTTTTTGCCTTAGTACTGAAAATCTCACTGATTAACAAAGTTGCCCTCTTTTACCTTTACTCTGTTCAACCTGATATTTAAAATGGTGTAAATCTTAAACCTGCAGATTTTAACTGCACTTCTGCTCCCCTGTGCTGTGCCGCAGTGGCATCCATCTAGTGCTTAACCCTACTAGTTTCTAGCTGCTAACCTGTTGTACAGAACACCTGCAGCCATGTCTCCCAACACATCCTAGTCTGGTGTTATTATCTTTATTTTCCATTCCTTGCTACCAGATGTAATCTTCCGGAGTAATTTTAAATATAGAAAGCTTAGACCTCCTTCAGGTGTGGCAAAGGAAAGTTACAAGGGTGTTAAGTTTTTTTGGTGGACCTGTTCTTTAAAATCTTAAAGCAACTTGCATCCCTTGGGGAACCTCTGTGTGAAATAAACCAACCCCCTTGGTGAATCTGACAAACCGGGGCTTGGGGGAATAGTTTTCAGCTTTCACTTTTGCAATTACTGCATCTCCCACCTTTTCTAAAGGAGTGGGGGAGGAGTCCTCTGTATCAAGTGGTGATGCATCACCATAACCACCAGCCTTTGCTGGGCTTTTTTTATTTTTCATTCCCTTTGAATGAATATATGATTAGTGTTTGGGAGAAGCCCAAGAGCTTTCTCACCTAAGTTCAAGAATTATGGCTCACTTTGGCTTTTTCTCTCAGAAATGGGAAGTACTTAAATTTGATTCTTCATATATATTGTAAAATAAATATCCCCTGTAGTACTGTACCTTACTCAAATGTTGGAGCGATCTTACAGTCCTGTAACAGCTTGTTCTCCTGAACTGTAACAACTACCTTTTTTCTTTAGCTTTGCCAACTGTACAGTGATAGCCAAAATGTTCATTCTGAGTGCCTGACACAGAATATGTGGTCTAAAGAGAAAGCTTTGTGGAGTCTCCCCCCCCACACCCCAAGGCTGTTCATCCGAAATGACCCGGATTTCCTCAAACTGCCTGTGTTTGCTGCGATCTCTGAATTCAGGCCAGAAAGAGGCAGGAACTTCTGGTCAAAATAGAGCATGAACTTGGGTTGAAACTGACCAAAGGAAACCCCAAATCAGAAAAACTGAGTGTAAATCAAATTACTCTAATGCTTTGCCTGCCCTGGCAGGATGATGGAGACTTAAGTGCCATTTCCCTGAACTGTGGAGTCTTAATCAACAAACTTGTTCATGTCTTTATTTGGTTCACTTAAGTAGATCTAATAAAGTGCTGGGTTAATATGCCAATCTTAGAAATACCCTTTAAACTGGGTAAGTTTTCTCAATATTATGTATTTCCAATTTTTCCCCACAAACTTAAATTTTACTCTAAGAGTTTGAGATGTGAAATGTTCAGCTAAACTTGGTTATAGCAATCAGAATACCAAATAACTGAATTTTAAGTCCTTTGCAGCATGAAGATGCAAGAGGATTAACGTAAGGAAGGGTAACAAGTTGGAAACTATTATAATAACAATTATACATAACAGTATAAAATAATAATAACAACAGTTCTGTTGGTGGAAAAAGACCACAAGTGAGAAATGCTCTCTTAATAATAGTTTGAGCAGAAGTATTTCCATCTGTTGGCCAACTGCTGGTTTCTTACCCCACACCCCATGAAAAGATCTAAGGTGGGCTGTGCACCTTTCCTTACCAAGCTTTCTCGAAGCCAGGGTCTTGCTGGCAGTCAATCCTAGATTATGGGTTAAATTTGGATTGTAGCCACACCATTGTGGAGATGTGTGGGTTGTTACCTGTGTAGACAACTGCTCCTTGGTCAGATGGTTTAGCACTTCCCAATGCATGGATGAACCCTGTGTCCTGCAAGTACTGAACTGAGGAATGGGAGTAAAGTGAACAGAGAGGTGAACAGTGACAGGGGATGAGAGGGGAGGTGCCAGAATAAATACTGATGGGAAGGTGTTTGCATACTTCATTTGAAGCTCAAGAAAAAGTAATAAATGGAAGGGGTCAGAAGGCAAAGAGAGGAGAGAAGGCCTGGTCAGATATGCAGGGTGAGGTATGAAGGACTCAGAGTAGCAGTGATTTCCTGTCTTCCTAAAAGATCTAGAAATGGGAAGGGAAGGAGAGATCGTTTCCTTGCATCTTAGCATTGTGTCTTAAATTCAGTGTAGTAGGCAAGAAGCAACACAAACTTTCTTAAAAAACTAGTTTTCCAAAGACAAGGTACATTCCCAAAGCAGAAGCTATTGCTGCGGGGGACAATCCAGCATGTTTTCCTACTGGTGGATTCACTTGATCTATTTTTGGTGATATAATCCAGATGACTCTTCATAATCGGATTGAACGGACTTTCAGCTGGATGTGCTAATGCTCTTGGAGTCAGCGTGGCCTTTGGTACTTGCAAACTTTCAGAAATGACTTTTGTGACAGCAAGCTCTGTGGTCCCTGAAGGGCATGCAGATGAGAACAAGGTCAGGAGTTGTAGGTGCACGTACTGGGAGGTTGGAGGGTGTCAGGGGAAAATGCAGTTTGCAGTGTTAGTTTACCTTCATAGGAGCATGTGTAATAAATAGGTTAAATAGGAAGTTGACAAAAAGGTGTGGCATTCTTAATCGTTAAGAAAAGGAAATATGTTGATGTATAAACAAAAAATTGTCTAGTTTTGTGACATGAGCCATAATACTTTTTTTCAGGTGCTGCAGTGTTGTGCTTTGGTTTGGGCATTAGACTTCAAATTCTTTCTGCCTTAGATTTCTACCAGAAAATAGTGTCTTGGGAAACCCATAGGACCCACACAATGTTTGTGTAGAAGACACATGTAAATCTCTGAGAAAATGTGGCATAGATCTCAGGAATAAATGCAGAATGGGGTTTCATCTTCTTTCTCTTTGCTTCCTCCTCAGTGTATTCCGTGGTAACAGCATTTACAAATGTTCTGCCCATATAGCAGTGTGATTTTAGAGGATAAGTATTCTGGACACAAATACAGGCAGAAAATATAACTGTTTTGGTAAGAATTTGTGGAATTGAGCTTTACTTGAGTTCAGTAACTTGGTCAAGAACAAGGCTGCTGCTTTTCTTAGACTTGACAGCTGCTAGTAGCATGTTTCATAGAATACTTACAACTAATTACAGACACACAGAATCTTTTTTTCCCCCACCTTTTCAGTTGATTGTGATGTTGATATCAAACCTCACAGCAAAATCATAGGGGTGATCTCTTTGAAAATTAATGAGTTTTTGGATTCCCAGACTAAATGAGAGTATGAAGTGCCACCAGAAACTGCTGAAATGAGGATGGAATTTTGTATGTTAAATTACTATAGTGATTAATAGGAATCATTACTTAATGTGTCCTCAACTTAGATGAATTATATATTTATATACATGTATACACGTGTATGTATACATACATGCACACACTCACCTCTCCTTTTTAACAAACAATCCTATTTTTTTCTCTTGTATTTTAAGATTTTTATTTAATTTCTTTTTTTATTATCATTAAAGCTGTTTTACCTCTTGAATAGAGAATTAGTTCTAGGAAACCACAACCACTCTAGCATGCAGTCTCCCTACAAACTAGTCTCTGCAATTAGAACAGAATTCCTTAATTCTGGCAAACTCTATGTTAGTCTCAGCCACAGAGATTCAAAATGGAAAATCTTTTGCTGTAAATTTGTTTGTTGCATTAAAAGGTGTTTAAAGTGATCTTACTGCAAGCACTAAGGACTAAGAATAAAGGAATCTTACAAGTGAATGCACCATGATAATACAAATAATATCATCCTCCTTCCTTTCCCTGAAGCTGTGAAAGCAAAATTAAGGAAGACTATAGAGATATTTGTGCTTTATATAGGAGTTTGGCAGAGTTTTGGTTTCTGGATTTGGAAGGGGAAGAGACAGCAGTGTGAGTGGATGCACATCCTCCTCAGTCCCTTCTCAGCACTCCACTGCTTTGTCTAAAGTGACAACCTTTTGGTCCATCTCTGGGCTTCTCATTTGTCATAATGTCCAGGTGCAAATCAGCAGCTTACTTCTTGTTCCATGATATCTGCCACTTTCTAGCCACAGTGGTCCCAGTTACTAGGGATGAGAGAGGTTGAACAGGGTACAGAGGAAGAGTTTGTACTTGCAGTGCAATATTTTTCTCCACTGTTGTGAACCTTGCTTGTTGCCAAGGCTGCTCCCAGTGTGCTCGTTTTTAAATCTGATCCAGAAAGTGGTAAGGGAGGGAGCCTCTGCATTGGCCTTGAGCACCTCCTGTGCTGCCAGAGTTTCTGTGCCAGATGAGTGAGAGATCAGAGTGCACACAGACTCCTGGGCAGAGGTTATGTAGGAAACGCTGGCTGGGACATAGGATTCTGCACCTTGGTGTCTCTCAGAGAGTAGTGGGATGTGTTGTTCTCAACATGTTCCCAGTCTCCTATTACAGCAGCAGTTGCAGTTATATTGGGCTTTAATGCAGCTTGATAGAATGGAGTGTAAAATGCCTTTAGTTTCCTGTATGCAGTAGCACCTGAGGAGCATGACTTTGGTGTCCTTTCATCAGTTTTCTTTGTTCCCTGGCACAAAAGGGCTGTATGCTAACATTAGCTGCTGTTTAGCAGACGTGGTAATCTGACTTTAAATGCTTTATTCACCCCAAGGGCTGCTGAGAAGTGACTCTATACCTGAGGTTGGAGAGGATGCTGCTGCTACAGTCAGTATGGCAGAAACACTCTCGGAAGAAGAACAGGACGAGCTAAGAAAAGAGCTTGCCAAGGTAATTCTTTTGCAAATAGCTCTTAAACTTATTTTGAGAATGAAAATCTGGGATAATGCTGTCTTTTAACATACAGTTAATGCTTTGCATAGTTATTCTGTGAGTGTCTAAAGCCCTGTATGACACTCCTTTGTAAGAAAGGGAAGGTGTCAGAGAGAAAAGAACAACCAGTTCTAGGGAGGGGGAATTAAGCTGGAAGTGCTGAGTGTACAGATCTTAAACCAAGATGCATAAATATCTAACCCTTTGTTTCCCTCAAGTGAGAAGTGGGTAAGTAAGCAGTTAAAGAGAATATTGTCAGGAGCCAAAATCCAAGTATTGTCTCAACTGTTGTGGGGTAATTAAAGCTGTTTCTTTCATGAAGAATGCTTTGCTGTGTAGCCACTGTTTTGCTAATGTCTAACCACCTTACCCTTCCTGTCCATGGCAGAATTTTTTTAAGAGCAGGTTAAAGTAGCACTCTGAAGGATAGTCAAGTATTCAAGCCTGAGACATGCATTTCAAAAGTTGTCAAATTCAAGCTTTTTTGGGCTACCAGTCTTTTTTTTTTTAGTAGCTCTGTGTGACTTTAGGACATAAGGAAAGACATTGACTTAAGCCTAAGGTTGGCAAAGAAAGGTTAGCTGTGAAATAAGCACGTTTAATGCAGTCTTGTATTTGGAAGTCCTGAGTATCATTTAATGCCAAAGATCGTGAGGGTAGTCTGGTCCTACTAGGGTGTGTCACTGGACTTCAGACAGATATGCAAAAAACAAAGGTGCATTGAAGATACTGGTATTTCCACAAAGGAGCTTAAATGAGTGGGCAGCCTGATACTCTAAAGTGAGGTGATCCTGTCTGGATGAGGAAGTAGGGTTGGAGGTGTGCCCTTGCTTTTGTACACACAGCCTTAGTGCCTCTATCACATCTATATAGCTCACAGGATGGCATAGTAAAACTGTTTTGACATCCCTAGTCATGATCTGATCATGATTGTGGAAGAGGTGTAAGCTACCATCTGAGTAAAGAGGGAACAGTATGGTTTTCTAGTTGCAGAGCAGCTGCTGTGTACTTGTTGTGTGTTTGTGTGGCTTTTAACTGCTCAGTCTGCCACCAGTCTTCCACCCCTGATCTGGGGAAGGCACTCCTGTGGCTGGATCCAGTCTCAGTTGCTGGCTTAAGCCACAAAAGAACCTTTCTGTTTGAGCAAGGATACAAAACTTGTGCATGGATCAGACATGCTCTGAGCTTCCTGACACTGGTCACACATTGGTATCTCTTCTGACGTGGAAGTAGAACACAGGCTTGGCGATTGTCCCAGGTTTGACTAATCTTCAAGGTTTACATATCATAGGTAATGATTTCTAGTTATACAGTCTTTTAGTTACCAGTGTACATATTCCAGTAACAGCCAGCTGCATTTAGATTACTTTCTTACTAGCTCTTGTTGTAGACTATGTTGGATTTCCCTTTTAGTATTTAGAAATCCCAAATCTTCGTTCGCAAAGCCCAGCCGTGATGTGATGATGATGATTTAGAAATGACTGTGAGGCAATGTAAAAAACCTGTTAGCCCTCCTGGTACTGATGTCTAATAGATGTTTTAAAGAATACATAGTTAAATGGCTGGGTATATTGCTTGTTAACTTACTTCTCATCAACTCTCCTGTCACAGGTGGAAGAAGAAATCCAGACGCTCTCACAAGTGCTAGCTGCCAAAGAGAAACATCTAGCAGAGATCAAGAGAAAGCTGGGAATTAACTCCCTACAGGAACTAAGGCAGAATATTACCAAAAGCTGGCAAGATGTTACATCAACCACGGCGTATGTACCAGTTCATGATGATTGTGTAGGCTGTTGAGGTGAAAACTGTTTAGTTCTTGTGTCATGTCTAAACCCTTTGTGCTTGTGAAATGAGGTGAGTGTAGATAAGACAAAGTTAAATTGCATTCATGGCTAGGCTTCGCAAACGAAGATTTGGGGCTAAAACTTAGCTGGATAAATCAACGTAGATTTTTTTAAAGAAGGACAGCGCTAGTCATATCTCATGCGAAAGAATGACTGTAATGCAGGCTGTTCTAACATGCTTTTTTTGTTTGACAGATCTGAGATACCATTATTGAGATACCAAGGTGTCCTGAGTCCAACAGATTACCCTTCTTTTCCACCCTGAAAAATTGTTTTAAACTGAGCTCATGCAGGAAGAGTGCACTGTCACGGTTACTGTCCTTGCTAAACACAACTGTTAGCTTAAAGTCTAGAGCAAGCTACCTTCTGCAATTGATGACTACACAGAATGTAACAGGATGTACCTCAGACATTTTATGGTGAAGTTTATTGACAGAACTGCTTGGTACAAAAAGTCAGACACTTGGCACAAAAACTAGACGTTTTTCAGTGTGTGTGCATAGTGTTTTCTTGAGTCTTATTTTCTTTTGAGGTTTTTTTTTGATTTTTTTTTTTTTGTTGGTCAGGGTGGGTTTTGCATGGGTTTATTTTATTTTTTGGCAAGTCCTACAATAGCAGATAGTGTCTCTTCTGGTAGGTTCATATTGGTGAACCTCAAGTCAGTGGTGGCAGAGATGCTGTAGCTAGAAAGGACTGCAATCTCTTAAGTAGGTTGTCCATTAGACCCCAAAACTGAAGTATACCTCTGTATTTGATACAAATGTACATACACTAAAAGATTCCTTATGTGTTCTATTAAAATAACTAAAAACTAAATTTTGTTTGAGCACAGGTATAAGAGAACATCAGAAACCTTGTCTCAGGCTGGTCAGAAGGCTTCTGCTGCTTTTTCTTCTGTTGGTTCAGTAATAACCAAGAAGTTCGAAGATGTCAGGTAGGTTTCTTTAGGTTTTTGCAAGTAGTTGCAATTTTTATTTAAGCAGGTAATCACTGAAATAAATTTTTGCTATTAACATACTAGTACTTCTAGAAGTTAATCTATCAAGAGCCCTCAGCATCTGTTTTAGGAGAGCTAAGAGACTTGCTGCAAAATCTGCTTGTGCGTCCTCACTGATGCAGAAGAGTTCTGTGGTGTGTACTTTATATATGTGAGAGAAACAATGTATGCTACAACCTCCACTACTGCTCTTACTTTTCTGGTGTGATTGCAGGTGGCAGTGTCTCTACCTGCCTCTCTGATGCACATAGCACTGTCATTTCTCTTCTCTGGCTTTCTCAGCTTGTGGAATGCTATATTTAGACGACTAATATCTTTTAACTGTTTGTGGTTTGAGGGTTTGTTTTTGTTGTTTGGGTGTTTCGTTTTGTTTGTTGTTTTTTTTTTTTGTTTTGTCTTGTGTGTGTATTCCTTCCAGATGTGTTTTATTTTTTTGTAAGCTATTCTGCCTCATAGAAGTGGCTTGATTTTATTACATTTTTAAGAGATTATTAGCACTTTTAAATTCTTAACTATTGTTGGCATACAACATATTTTAACTTTGTGTCAAATGACACAAATGCCAGCCCTTCATGCACATTAGGTAAGTCTTGTGGTCATTTTTAGCACTGTTGTGAGTTGCATGCAAAACTCCTGCTGGATGCACTACAGTCAGATACTTAGCTTACAATTCTTTCATTATGTAATTTTTACTCCTGGAGCATAGACAATTATTCATCTTTGCATGTAATTTGTTGTGAATAATGAGTTAAACTTATTTTTCAATTATTGGGCAAATAAAAATTCACACATTCCAGCAGAATATTGCTGCATTGGAAGCAGTGTAATAAAATCAGCTATCTGTTTTAAAGTGCTGCCATTAACCTCTTGCTTTTTAAAGTCTAGTGAGAAAACACTTTGAGGTGCAGCTACACAGTTACATATTTTTCTTCAGATTTATCAGAACTTCCTTTCTCTCTTTAATGCTTACTCTGGCATTGTGCAGACTACAGGCATTTTCACATTCCTTTAGGTAAGGTGGGCGCAAGAATTGTTTCTGAAACTAAGCATGTAGTCAGACTGTCTCCATTAAAATCTTTAATTAAAAATTTTGTCTGTAGAAGGTAATTTCTTCTTTTGTCCAGTGTTAGTTAATGTAAAACTGAAGCTCTTTTAACATCAGGGAAGATATTTCTTCATGTTCACCTGGTAACTACCCCAGAACATAAAATCTTGAGTATATTTCATAATCAATTAGTCTCTCTTCCTTGTAAGAAAGGAACCCACTAAAATGATTCTACAAGGTTTTTTGATCAAGAGACAGAATATGGTGTTGAGGTCAATGGCATGCAGGATTCCTCCTTCTTTGTCTGTACCATGTTTGTGCCGTGACAGAGTAGAAATTTACCCCTTTTTGTGTCTATTACAGCATTGTGACTCTAACAAAATTACTGGAATCAAAATGTAAACTAGCTTACACATTTCCTGTTCATAGTTTGTCCAGTGAACAGTCCTTGAGTTAATTACTTTAGCTGCACCAGTATTTTAGTTACCTTGTCTACATTGCCTTTTATCTGCTTAGTCTAAGCAAATATTCAATGTTTTCAGTAGTCAGAATTCCTGTGTAGCAACTTCTGTCCATTGCCTTTCATCCTGCCTATGCACGCCTGAGTCTGGCTTCATCTTTTCTGTACTCTTCCACTAAGTAGCTAAAGACAACACCAGGATCTCTGTAAAGACTAGGAATTTGGCTCTTAGAATACTAACTAGGAGCTATAGCCCTCAGGGAGGAGATGGGTGGTGGCACAGGATGCTCTCTGAAGTGAGCTCAATTTGCTCAGGTATAAGAAGAGCAGCTGGTCTGAAATATGGCCCCTTTAGCATCAGTGAGGTAATGGGAGCCTGGAAGCTGTCTCAGTACCTTTGGGATGCAGAGCTCAGCTCCTCACTTTACAGGGTTCATTCACCTTCCTTAAGGCTATGGTGTTCTCCTCTTAGTATTAGACTGTTGCATTGGACAAGGACAGGCCCAGACTCAGAGCTGTCTTCTGTCTTCAGGAATTTAATACATCAAAAGAAGAGTGTCCTAATTACTCTAGTTAGTAGCTATGTGGGTGTTGAGTACTCCTTATCAGAAACTGGGCCACTGGGAGGGAATGTAACAATGCCAGAGGAGTCCAAGTGCTTCTTGGGGAGAATCACAGCAGTGAAAATTCAAGGTATTGTTATAAATTCAGAAGCAGTGAGGTTTAAAAAATAAAACAAAACTGTGAAAAATCTGTGCTGTTCAAGATCTTAGTTGCACTTGAGCAAGAGACTAAAAACCTCTGAGTTTTTTTATTTTTCATGAGAACCAAATTCATCTGGGATTCAGCCAGTGAATTCAGGTCCCAGGGTTATGTGACTACTCAAGTTGTGTCTACTTTTAAGACTACGCAAGTCTGAACTTCAGAAAGTTTTAGCTGCCTAAATTCTTTCCTGGAAATGAGAATTGATGGGCCTGATACTTATTTGAACTAATACTGAATACGCAAGTTGCGTTTTTATTCTTAAACTCTTTAAGTAGCAGCTTCATCGTGGCTACGCTTTCCTTGTATTGTTTTAGTTGAGGGACTTCTCAGCTTTAATGGTGTGATTTCTTCTGTGTTGGACTATTTCTACGTGTTCCATGCAGCAAACATCACATGCAGGTCTTCGTTCTTGCACTGCAAAGTGATTTTGTAGGGAGTGAGAAAAGGGCGTGAGGCAGATGGTGGAGCTGTGAACTTGGAAAGTACTGAAATGGAGGGGAAGGGAGGACTGGTAATGCAATGTCAGTGTGTTATTGCTTCCTTTTTTTGCTTGTTTCCTCAGCTTTTTGTTATGCTGGCATGAACTTTGTTCCTTCTTAGGTTTCTCTTAATACCTTTATTCTCCTTTATAAGAATGTTTTGAAGTTGTGATGAACTAACCTTCCTTGTGTAAGCAACATCAGTATTACGTGCAAAACAGCAATAGTACCAAGATGTAGTGCTCTTCAAACTTCTGAGCAATCACGACTTTGCATGTGGCTCCTCCTGCACTGTATCTGTATTATGGAGCAGAAGTCCATCTTTGCCTTGTTCTGAGATTGCAGAATAACTTTCTTTGCTTGCTTTGAAAGTCTGATATATTATCATGGATTCCTAAATATCATCATTTATCAGCTGGACACTTAACTACCAACAAAAGCAAATAGCTAGTGTGTATGCACTCTTCAGACCATGTTTCTAAGTAGGGACTCTGCCATAGGTCCTTGTGCCTTTTCAAAATGTGAGATAATGTAGTAGCTTTGTAAAATAATCATGTAAAGGATAAGAAAGCTTTTAATGCGATACAAAATGCATGGAAGACTGGCAAGCAACTTAACTGTATCTTTTTTATTGTTTTTTTAAGCGAGGAGTTTGCTTCTGAGCATTGTAAAAAGGGTTTCTCTTTTTCAAACTGCCCAACTTGGTCTAGTTGAGTGAGTGCTTTGATATGGCATTCTGTCTTTTAGGGAAAAAATACAGGTTCTCTTCTTTATAAAGCCTTTCAAGGCTTAACTGTGCTTCTTTGCACTACTTGAAGAACAGGTGATGTTAAAAAAAAGATCAACTGCATTTATCTAATCCAGTTCTCTTGCAAAGCAGCTCATTGTGATAAAACTATCTTATTATGTCATGCAAAATGGATACTGAGTGTATATGTACGTGTGTTGTACAACAGGAAGTAAATCCTTCATGAATGTATGAATAGTTCTTCTATTAAATCATCTCTGATATTAAATTAAACTTCTGTAGAAACTGTTAAAAGATCTGCAGTACACTATAGGTTGCTGTTTTTCAGTGTGAGCAGTTCTACAGTTTGTAAATACATGTATTTCACCCTCTTTAGCCTTAAGCTTCTTGCAGGTTGAGGGGAAGTGGCTGAGCATGACTGGAACTAGTTAGTGTCAGCGTAGTTCTGCAATAATGCCTGTCATGTAGCAAGGCCAGAACTTGTAGTAGTCCACATCTCAGTGGGGAATATAAATTACAATCCAGAAGACAATCAGCTTCTCTGTGTTCTGGAAGAGTTTGTGGAAGTCAGTTCTTGCGTAAGATGAAACACAGCAGACGTGGGGTTGGGGAAATGGATGAAACGTGGCCGTGCATTACTGATGTGTGTCGGGGAAGCATCTGGCCTTTGTGTATCTGATTCCCAGTGCACTGTATGTACAAATCAATCTGTGGTTGTGCATCTGCCCTAAGGGATCCCAACCTTAAGGGAACTTTCCACTTGTGTAGTTTTCCTGTATCACTGTATTTTACTGATGAGCCTACAGAAAGAATCTCTTAAAACTCGTTCAGCAATGAACATAGAACTTTTTTGCTTCTGTGAATGTATCTTTCATTGTGCTGAGATACTAATTGAAAGTTTGGAGGTACATCATATGAGAGAGTTATTTCCCTTCCCTCCCCTTCTCCCCCAGCAATTGCCTGGAAATTATTCTCTTGAAAGACGTTGTAAAGCCCAGACAAAATCTGACATTCCAAATATAGTTATGAACATCTGTGATCATCAGTTTTAATAATTTTAAGTTACTATTGTGGTATTTAATAAGAAACATTTAACATATAAGACTTGTTTGTATCAAGAGTAAACAGGGATTTTCTAGATGGAACTAAATTGGATTCTAGGTGGTCTTGAGGTTGAGAGCTCCTTAATCTATATCCAGTCACCTTCTATGAGTATGTGTAAACAAGCAGTAACTGTATACCAACACTAGCTGGTTACAGAAATCCTCCATGAATTTTAGAACACAGAACTAGGACTTTCTCCCTGCCCCCAGCATAAATCTGACCTTGAATACAGATTGATGTGACTGCTCTTGCTAGATAATGTGCATTGACGTGTAGATAATTTGTATTGATGAGTGTGGAAATCTTACACTGAATTGAAATGCAGACCTTCTGAATGTAGGGATAATTCTTTTCAGTAGGAAGGTGAGTTGATTGATAAGACTCTTGAGTGTTCACTTTCTACATGGTATCATCCAGACTGTAAATGCAGCATGACTCTCATTGCTTGAGAAACTTAATGAGTAGACAGACTGTTGCAGCTAAGCAGAGTAAGTACTAACAAGCATGGCACTTGAATCTCTCTAAAAGGGAAAAAGGTTGTTGCAGCTTTTGCTCTGACGTACTTGTGTGTGTGCATGGCTAAGCAATCTAAAAAAAGCAAACCCAAGCAGTTACTGTATAGGACTGTATAAGACTGTTTGGCTGTTTACCAAAGGTAGTATCCAGAAGTCAGCTCTCTAAGCCAATTTCTTCTCCATGTAATACTTAAACTAATTTCTTGCTTTCTCTTTTCTTAATGCTGGCACTTAGTATACGCTCCATACAACATTCAATTAGTATGCCTATTATGAGGTAATGTATATATAATCCACCTGTTGTGTTTATTTTCATGTGTAGAGTCAAGTAAAATCTAACTTAAATCAGCCAACATAGGTTTAAAACAAAACCAAAAAATCCACCCAGCTTTGTAATGGATTTCCTGTACTAACATATAGGATAAAGTTCGTTTTATTTCTGTTTATTGGTGGTGGCTATCAACATACAGAATGTGAGCAAGCGAAATTCCCTGCTCTTTAGGAAACTATAACAACTTTTCCCTCAAAAAAAATTACATTAGAAATGTAATGCTACTAAGTGATTGCAAGTTTAAAAGGCAGTAGCTTGGCATATGTTTTTGAACAATGAAAGTGAGTAAAAAAAATACCGTGGTTTCACAAAAAGTCTCTTGGTGACTTGGGGTGCTTGCCTTTTCTCTCCCCTTGCTTGGCACTGTGTCCCTCTATCTCTTGAGAGCCTGGTTCTGATATATGTGTCATTTTGTGCTTTCCCAAGTGAGAGAGTGCTGCTAAATGTGGGTGACCTACACAAATACCAAGCAAAGGGAGAAGAGAAGCTTCAGACTTCTTTTGAAAAACACCCTTGTCTTTAATATTTATATAATGAATTTTTGTGTCTATTATGAACCCACAGTCCTGGGGCACTGAAGGCAAGCAATTTCCATCCTGCATAAAGGCAGAAAAAGTGTACAAGCTGCTGCACAAATTTGCACATGGCAGTGACAGGTAGTCAGAGCATTAAGACCCTAATGGATAATACACTGGCCCTCAGCATTGGAAATCCCAAGCTGTCCTGCTCTTCGTATGCAAAACTTACCATTTGTAATTACAGCTGCCTCTGGCACTTAAAGACAAGGGGGAGTCTCTCCTAAATTTAACATGTTAGAAGAAAATGCCACTGTGAACCATGTTTTATTAATTTAACACGTAGCCAATGAAACTGAACTAGTTTTCTTATAAAAAGTGGAAAAACTCTGCTGAGCTTGCTTCAGCAGTAATGTACTAGGCTAACCAGAAGTGATGACTAAACTTTTCTGAAGAAATCCTTTAAGCCAGAAACCTGTTTGAAATCACTGGTATAATGAGCTAAACCTAAAATACTTATTATTTCTCCCTTCCATGTTGATATGAAGAATCCTATCGCTGGGCCTGACAGTGTCAGTTGCCAAAGATAAAAGTGAGCCTTCAACTTGAGTATGTTTTAATTTTAGTTTTGTAGTACTCGGGGAGATTCAGAGGTAAACTGTTTTTAGGCTACTCTTAAAACAAGGAAAGAGCCACAAACAAACAAATCTCATGTTCCCATTGGGAAAAAGCGACTGTCTGCTTGTTTTCTGATATTTATAGACTAACCAGATATGGTTCAAATTCTGTGATTCCTTTTTTTATTTTCCCAGAAATTCTCCTACTTTCAAGTCGTTTGAGGAAAAAGTTGAGAACTTAAAGGTAAGCATTACTAAAACACCTTGGTGATTGTGGAGCTGTGGATGTGGAGAAAAGACTGAAGTAGTTTAAGTGGAAATGATATCTCTGCCTAATGATTTGTGAATGAAAAAATGGGCTTCCTGCACCTCTTGCAGGAGGATACTTCTAACTGGAAGAACTAACAGCCAGCTAAACTGCACAAACAGCTAGTATAAAATACCTAGTATTAGGTATCCACAATGGTCTAGGCTTTTATTTTGTGCCTTTCTAGGCACTAGTATCCCATCCAGGAGAATAGCTTGGGAAGCTTCTCTTATTTCTGGCATAAAAGACAAAAGGCCTTTGTATCTTAATTTAAAATGTACTCACAAAACCCTCAAGTTCCAGAAACAACCATTAATAGCTTCTCCAGGTAAAAGCTCACTTTCAAAATAACTAATACACGTAACTGGAAGCAGGTTTGACTGTTCTCCTGGGTTGGATGAGAAGCATGCAAGTGATAGCATGGGGAACTATGCATTCCCTTGCAACTAACTGGCTTTAACATGTTACCTGGAGAAAGTAAGATAGTTGCTCTGCTGCATAAAGATCTCAGGGATTACTGTTGAGACACAAAACTGCTCAGAGTTCTTTCTTGAGCAATACAGAAGCAAGTTTTAACTTTGAATCTCTTAAAGCCTAAATGGCTTGAAAGGCTGCATGTCTGTGTCTATTTGTAACTTTAGAGTATGTGAACCTTTGGACTCTGAAATCAGCCTTGTGTATAAGGGCTGCTTTGTGTATCTCAAAGATAAAGGAAGACTGCTGTGTTAATTTGCTGGTATTTCCTGCTGGATATGTGAAGACTTGTATTCAGAGTATTGTGGAGGTTGCTCAGTCCTGGAAAAGCTGCTGTGCTGAAGAGTGTTACTAACCTTACTAATGCAGAGGTATTGGTTTTGTACAGTTAAGCATGTCTGGCATGCCAAGTAACTACTATTTATGTTGGGGCTCTCTCTATCTAGTCGAAAGTTGGAGGAAGCAAACCTGCTGGGGGAGACTTTGGAGAAGTTCTCAACTCTGCTGCCAATGCCAGTGCCACAGAAACTATTGCAGAACAGACAGAGGAGGAGACCCACTGAAATTCCTGCCTGTCCTGCTACCCACTGCCAGATACTGCAAGCAAAAACCAAGCACACTTGTAACATTCTCTGCGCTCTTTCCACCAGATGTGCTTTTATGTAGCACGTAGTTATTTTACCAGATTAACTGATACCAAGCTTGTTTGTGGGTTCAAAATATTTTTGAAACTAAAATAAATTGTTTGGGGTTTTGTGTGGGAAGGGGAATTTTTATGCCTTTCAAGCATTTAAAGGACTTACCTGTAATTTAAAGGCAACCTTTAAAATATAGCAATGAAAAAAACCAACTCTTTTGAGAAGTTAATTATACTGTACAGATACTGTGGATACATAATTTCTTTTCATCTGTAACTACTGCTCAACTTAATCATTGTGAATCTACTGCTGCTGCCAAACTGAAGCTTGTTACTTCTCTCCCTTGTGATTATTTCAGTTGAGTGTTGCCTGCAAGGGACACTGGACTAGGAGGAAGGATCGCTCCTAGCTAAAGAAAGGACTTCCATTTCAGCAGGCTTTACACAAGTTATAACAGGATCCCACATGAGTAGCAATGTACTATCTTATGAGCATGTTCCTCATACAGCAGATGTGGATGGGTAACACAGAACATCTGAGATTTACCCATTTATCTGTGCATCGTCCACGTAGGAAACTTCTGACCAATGCCAATGGAAGCAAGATGCCTCATGGTGCTGGTTTGGTTCAGTCCCCATAACATTTTCAGTCTTGTTTTTTGCACAGGATGTCAGTGTGGTTTGGTAACACACTTCTGAAGGTTTGACCAGTTGTGAATAGATTCATCCTCACTCACAGGTGGTGGTGTCTGATTCATACTAACAAAGCGTAGACTGCAAGAATGAGCCTGAGCACAGAAGTGGTTCTTTTTTAGGCATCAAGAGCATTGCTCCTAAACTCTAACATTGATTCTCTTGTAGGCTGCCCCTTGAAAACATCTGCTACACTGTCTTACTGTTTTCATGTGTTGAAGGCCTGTACCTCTAGCAGCACCCCTATCCCTGTTCATGACCCCAGAAATCTGTTTTGAGAGGTGTACAATGTCATTGCTCAGCATAGCTCTCTTACAAGATCTGTCCTCCTACATGTTTTATCTGCTGTACTCCTCAAATTTCTTGTGTTTTGTATGTTTCTGGCACACGGTATCGGTATGGTTAGAACTTTTTATCACTGCGCTTAGAACTGGATACAAGTTTTGCAACATCTGTGTGAAATCCGTAAAACTTCAACCACCGCAGATGTCTGGAGGGAAAAAAGTTGGCTCCTGACAACCTTGCTAGCATGTCAGCTGTAGAATATATGCTTAATCACATGTGAGAAGCTTAATAAAAACCTGTATGTGAGGAATGTATTGTCCTGTGAATATGGAGGATAACCTAAATAAGTAAGGAAGTTTTCTTTCTAATTGAAACAGTCCTTGAAGTCTGGTTTCAGTGCTGATTTATACTACTGTACTGGGGGGAATCTGCATGGCTGAGCTTGGCATTTCTGGAGAAGACTAAGGTTAGATTGCCTTCTAGTGGCTTACATAAAATTACAGAATCACAGACTTGTTAGGGTTGGAGGGACCTCTGGAGGTCCAGCCTCCCTGCCACGGCAGGGTCACTTAGGTTTTGCAGGTTACACAGGTGTCCAGGCAGGTTTTAAATGTCTCCAGGGAGGGAGAATCCATTATTTGCCCGGGCAGCCTGTTCCAGTGCTCTGCCACTGCGTTAAATTAAACTGCCCTGATTACATTGTGAAGTTCAGAAAATGGGTTGAGATGTACCCTCAGCCTTTGACAGCTGCACCTTAGCAAAGGAAAGGAGAAGTGAATGGTACAGAGAGAGTCTTCCTCTGTTGGGTCAGTACCATGTAGAGCAGGTCCTTCTGGAACATGATCCTTGTTTTATGAGGTTTTTATTTATTTATCTGAGGAAGAGAAGGGTCATCTATTCCAGAGTTGAGCTCTCTGTTCTGAAGGAAGGTTTGGTTTTTTAATGACCAAATGGCAGGATGATTTTACTGTAATACAGTATTACACTGAAGCTTTGCAGCTGCAGCCTCACATGAGCTTCAGCTCTGTCTTCCTCTGCCCACACCCTCCCTGCCCCGAGTGCAAGCTGCCTTGGGGTCACTTGGCCACTGAAGCTTTGCCTTCAGGGGTAGTGTGTTAATCACAGATCAGTGAGGAGGGAAAAGACCTCTTGAGATCATCTGACCTGTGACCGATCACCACCAAGTCAATCAGACCATGGCACCAAGTGGGGCACCCAAGGGAATGGCCTGAGGTGGTGTCAGGGGAGGTTTAGGTTGTGAGGAGAAGATTCTTCACCCAGAGGGTGGTTGGGCACTGGAACAGGCTCCCCAGGGAAGTGGTCACAGCACCAAACCTGACAGAGATCAAGAAGTGTTTGGACAATACTCTCAGGCGCATGGTGTGACTGTTCGGGTTGGTTCTGTGCAGGGCCAGGAGTAGAACTCTATAATCCTTGTGGGTCCTTGTGGGTCCCTTCCAACTTGGCACGTTCTGTGATTCTGTGAAGTGCCACATCCAGTCTTTCCTTGAACACCTCCAGAGACAGTGACTCCACCATGTCCCTGGACAGCCAGTTCTTTTCGTGAAGAAATTCTCCCCGGTGTCCATCCCCAGCCTCCCCTGCTTCAGTTCCTGCCCTTGTCCTCCCGTCCCGCCGCTGCTCCCTCTGCGCAGCGCGGCGCCCGCGTCCCTCACCCAACATGGCGCTGCCCGCCTCAGCCCCTCGCGCCGCGCCTGCGCTGGGGTGGCGGCCCCGCCCCCGGCAGCGATGGCGGCGCGGGGCTGGTCGCGGCTCGCGATCCGGGTTGGGGCTCGGCGGTGTCGGGCGGCGGTGCCTCCGGTCCGCAGGGCCAGTGGGGCCGCGCCGGGCGCCTCAGGGACCCCCCCGCAGCGCAGAGAGCAGCGCCCGGGCAGCGGCACGGCAGGCTCTGGCCCCCAGCAGGTGAGGGCGCGGCGCGGTCGGGCCGAGGCAGCGTCCTCTACTCGGCCCTGGTGAGGCCGCATGTGGAGCATTGTGTTCAGTTTTGGTCTCCACAGTTCAAGGAAGACAAGGAGCTGTGGAGAGCCACAAAGATGATGAGGGGTCTGGAGCATCTCTTACGAGGAGAGACTGCGGGAGCTGGGCATGTTTAGTCTGGAGAAGAGCAGACTGAGGGGATTCCGTCAGTACATATAAATATCTCAAAGATGACTGCAGAGAGGATGCGGCCAGACTCTATTCAGTGGGACCCAGAGATAGGACGAGGAGCAGTGGCCGTAAACTGAACCACAAAACGTTTCACCTCAAGATGAGGAAGAACTTTACATTGAGGGTGTCAGAGCACTGGAACAGGCTGCCTAGGGAGGTCATGGAGCCTCCCTCTCTGGAGACGTTCAAAACCCACCTGGACAGATTTCCGTGTAACCTGCTGTAGGTGATCCTGCCTTGTTGGGGGTTTGGACTAGATGAGTTCCAGAGGTCCTTTCCAGCCCTAACAATTCTGTGATTCTCTTTTCACTGCTTCACCCTGAGTAGTAAATAGCCTGCAGAGAAACATGGACAGCTCATATTTCTTTTTAACATGCTCCTACAAAGATCTAATGTAGAAAGTGAGCAAGTAATTTTGGTTGTGTAGAATGCAAGGTAACAGCTCCATGGGCAAAGCTGTATTATGGCTTTTGCAGGCTGGCAGGGAGGATGTGGAAAATCTTTAATTGACTATGGTGGGTCAGATCAAAGACCTGTAAGGCCAGTGCTCCAGAGACTTGTAGTGGAAATATAAAGACTCACATGAGTGAAACACCTGTAGAATTGTATATGTGTGAAAGCAGCAAAAGAAACAGGAGGACAGGGGTTGAGAGGATGCTGTATAATAATGTGGAAACCCACAGTTCTCCAGGAAGCTGTTGTCAGGAGTAAAACTGAAGATGATGGGCTTGGCAAGGCCTGCACTGGTAAGCAGGAGCACAAATGATTCATCAAGAGCAGACCCTGCTCCTGAACTACAGGAGGAGGGCAACATGCCTGTGTCCCATACCTTACGTGCCATTTGTTTTCCTGTTCCTCCGCCACGAAAACAGTCATGGAGAGATAGTGAGCTGCAGGTCTGCTATTTATTGAGTCTGCACTAAGTAAAACACTGGAGCAAAGGACTACCCTCTAAACAACTGTTGAGTCCTGAAGGGTGTAAAACATTTATCCAAAACTTAGTTCACTATTGCCAAACAGCATCAGTCTTGGAGGTGTGGTGAGGCCTTGATAGCTGGCAACCTTCATCCTCGGTGTTGTATCCAAGTGGCATTTCTCCAAATACTTGTTGTGGGTCTGTGGGTATGAGAATGTGAGTGGTTGGAACTTGGGAAACAGTGAGTGGTAAAGTGAATTTAAAGATTTGCACTTTCTCTAGCAGTGCAGGGAGTTTTGTCATGCTGATTTTCCCTACACACTGTGACTGTGCCTGTGAGCAGACACGCAGGGAAACACGAAAAACCTGTGTGTGTACTGACAGATCACAAAAAATCTCTTCCAGGCTGAAAAGGCCTGACCTCTGATTATTCTTTAGGTGGAAGTTGCCTTTTTGTAACTTTTTTCAGTTCTGTTTGCCCGCACCAGTGGGATTACTTGGAGCGTACCCAGTAGGATATGGAGATTAATGCTGTGAATTATTATTGCAGGAGTGCTGTGGTAGTGGGCATGTAGAACTGGAAATGCCTGTCACTGAATCCATGACCTGATATCCCAGATTACTGCACAATCTGTAATATTCTGTTTTCCGTTGAAAATCCACACTATCAAAGCTGGCTGTACAAACATCAAAAGTTTGCCTAACCCAGGATGCTGGGCTCAGGTGGTGTCCAAGGGGTTGTCCACAGAAGAATTTAGGAAGGGGATCACTTGATCCAGCTGTAGGAGATACTGAATGCTACCTTAAGGATTTGGGATCCCTACCGTAGGGATTTGGGAAGTTGATTTTCCCCCCTTTTTTATTTTTCTGTTAAAGTAAGAAGCTGGGAACATTTTTTCTTTTTCTTTCCACAAAGTCCTCAAGCCTTTGAAGCTTCTTAACTAACTCAAACGTTACATAGTATTCACAGCATCATTTCCAAGTGGAATTACATGTACAAATATAAAATAATGCAATACTGGAAATCAAGCTACGCATGAAAAATGAATATCCGGACTACAGCTCTGAATTTCACTTTGCTGAACTACTTTTTCACTCGAACCAGAGGAAGAAAAGTAACTTGCTTTGCAGTGTCCCAGGGATGTTCGAAGCAGAACAGGGAGATGAAGATAATCATGACTCTGCTTTCATGCTGTTCTTAGCCCAGTTAGTTCTCTGTGAGCCTGGGTGTCATTGATGATTATTCACTGTTTGCTCTTTGAAGAGCGTGCACAAGAGGGAGTGGATTTTGGTGAGAATGAAGTAGCAGAGGAAAGTGGCATATTGAAATGAGGAAAATGAAAGGGATCTGACTTGCGGAGTCATCTGTTCATTTTGTGTGGTTTCATTGAAATTACGTTTTCACCACTTTTAACTGATTTTTGATTGCTATGAAGTGTGTTATTTGGTAAATAAACTTTCCCATAGTGGGGAGCAACCCTGGTGCTAGTGGGGCTCCCCTCAGAAGAGGGTGCAGTGGCTCTAGCTGCATCCCCTTTCTGCAACAGCACGATCTGCTCTTTCAAGCACGAGGAGTGTGGTCTTGCTTATCCCTTACCTGGGCCACAACATTCCTTATCTCAGCTGGCAAATCAACAGGCCCAAAGCACTGCCTGGCTTTTGCTGTGCTTCACCCAGTACGAACCAGAGGTGCTGTTTGGGTCCTTAATGTTTCTTGTTCTTTTGAGGAGAAGCTTGATAATGTTTCTGTACAGATTTCCTCTGCCAGCTGTTTTTCTTTCGTTTGTGGAACAGTGGCTTATTTTAGGCAGATATAAGTAAACTTGATAAATGGGCATGTCTTCAGATGATTGAAAAAGCATGATGATATTTTTCCTAAAACTCTTAAGTTTTTTGGGCACAGCAGTAATGTGTACTGCTGACCTTGCTTCAGAGTTGCCTAGTGGTGTCTTGCTGCGTTGGTAACTTTTTAGGGGTTTGTTTTTGTGATTTAGTTTTTACATTCAGTTTACTGTTCTGTTGTTACTGTTTTGCAAATACTGAAATTTACAGAGCAGGCATGTAAATGTTGATTAAAATTGTTAAAAAGGGGGCAACTTGGTAAGCAAAATATTTTGATAGACCCTCATGATATTTAACTTTGTCTACAGCAGACAGCTCAATTCTTACTGCTTTTTCCTTCTGCATTTTTATGATATGTAAGTTTTGCATTATAAACTGAACAACAACAGCAACAACAAAAGTTTAAGGTTCTTTTAGAAGGACAGAAGGAAATGCTTTAGGTGTTACCTTTATTTACAGATTAAAGCTATCTGCCTAGCAAAATAGGAAACCTTGCCTTTTAGGAAGGATGTGATGCTTTTTGTTGATACAGGTAGAGAAATGAACCTTCAGCTGCATTCTTCTCTCAGTTGCCAAAGTTCAAAGAAAATGTAAGAATGAAGTAACTACTTAAGAATAAATGCACGGTTTTGTGCACTAAATAGTCTAAAAATGTTTAAAATATGTGTGGTGAAGTCTGGCAAGTGTCTTTTTAGGTAGAGATGAGTTAGCACTGTGTTAGCTTTGCTGCTAGTCAGCAGTATGTGCCAACAGCGGGGTAAAGCTGCTCTGTTGGGACTTTTTACGTGACACTAACAGGGTGCAAACCATCAGGTGCGTGTCAGGGCGCGGTGACACGGGCAGAAAGTTTTCCGTGTGCAGAAGCAGAGATGTGCAGCCTCTGGCTTGGCCGGGCCGCTGGTTCCAACCGGGCAGAGATGCTGCGCCGAGGTTTGGGTGAACTTCCACTCCCGGCACAGCAGAGGGCACCCCTTGTTTTCAGATGTCGCAGGAAAAGCAGCACGTTTAAGAAATTTCCTATTTAGTTCCTTGAATACCGTGTTTGAAGGGAAACCATTTATTAAGAAGAAACGTAACTGATTTTGTCTGAAGTTCAGATGGAGGGGACTGGGTTGGTATCAGTACATCATAATAACTAATTTCTAAAAGAGAGATATTAGAAATTATTCTTTCAGACATTTATATATTTTAAAATTTTCTTAGCCAGAGGTCCACTGCTGAAAGGATTCATAAATTTGAGGAAGGTCTCTGTATATTTAAATTTCTTATCACTATTTAAAAAGTAAAATATAAATATTCATAAAGAAAGAAAACAAAAAAAATATTTTAATAGGTCATATAAAGAGTTGACTTTGTGTTTTAGGGGAGAGATTAAAAACTAAAACATGAGAGTGAGCATTTTAAAGGAATGTTATTACATTTCTGAAAGCTACGTGGAGATCCCTAAAAAGAATATGTAATTGTCATGCTTGAGCAGTATCTGGGCAACCTCAGTTTAAAATAATGTGTAACAGTGGATGTTTTGAAATAAAATACTAAAATAAATCAGAATTATTTTAATGTAATTATTGGTGGAAAAGTTTTCTCTCAATCTGTCTTCCCACCTAAGTTAACATTTAGAAGATGTTTATCCTGAAGTTGTGGTTCTTTGACAGCAAAAACACTGATTTATAGTTAGTGCAATTATCATTTGCAATTTTCATGGTGTAATATTTCTTAGGACACCTGTAATCTTTGTGTGGATGCTTTGCTAGTGCTAATAAATAGCTTAAAAACATTTTTGGTTTGATTACAAATGTAACAGCACTCTATAAAACCTATGTGCCAAGCACAGAGGTTACTCTTTTAGGGGTAGATTACCATCTGGCCAGCATTCAAGTGCTGAAAACTGCTGACTAACTGAGCAGGACTTGCCAGTTGTGGGATTTGTGGGAGCTGGAATGGGTCGTCTTTACCTGGAAGTTGCTCGTGGCTTGCTTTGCCAGATTGCAGTTCTGCGTTTGAGAAACGTGGGTTGTGTCTGCTCCTGCTGCGCTGTGAACACGGCCCGGTGCCTTTGGCTTTGTGCTAAATAAGGGCTGTGTCGCAGCATCGTCTCAGCTGGATCTGCTTGAAATGCTGGTTTGCATTAAAGTAGGAATGAACCTGGTTGTCCTTCTTTTGACCTCTGTGAAGGAGCAGTTCTACCGTGTGAACGCTCTGGCTGAGGCACCAAAACTTGTCTCTTCTGACTTGGGTTTCTTCCAGCTGGAGGCACAGCTGGCCCTGTCGGAACACCTGCTTTGCGTATGACAGGAGTGCTGGCATGACAGGACTTTGTAAAGCTCACATAGTGTTGGAGCAACACTGTGAAATGGAGTAGACAGGACTTCTGATGTTGTTGGACAGCAGCAGAGAATGATGCATGCTGCCCCTTTGGAGGATTTAATTATGGTACAGTAAAATTGTCACCGCTGCCTATCCCAGCAGTGTACTCAGGAACACAAATTCACGTGGGAAGGACCTGGGCACCTTGCACAGCTCTGTCCTTGGTTGACATGAGGAAGATCACAGCTCTGGAGGAACTGTCTTCTGGAATTTGCTCCTTCAGATATCTCTGGGTTGGTGACTGATTGCTTTGGCATTGCTGGAGGTCCGTGAGTGGTTATTGTTATCAACAGGATATTTACATCCACCGTTGCTGTGGGAGATCCCAGTTATTCTCATATTATGGCTATTGAAACAGCATCCTGTCCTCTAGGAACCTGGAAAAAAGGGCCTGAAGTGATAAATGGAGAAAATGTCAGGCTGAAGATAGGACAGTGCTGTTGTGTGGGATTACCAGTGTCCCATTCCAGCATGGCAACCTAAAATGCAAGGACACACATGTAATTGTTCAGAGAAACGATGCAGAGTTCTCCCTAAGCAGTCAGGCTGCACAGGCAGATGCTGGGCTCAAAACACCATGGGCTGGTTTTTAGGACTCTGTGTGCTCATTTGATTTGATTTTCATTTTGGCGTAATGCATGCAGTGATTCACCCACTTTCCCTGGTTTAGAGGCTAATGTTCTATTTTTTTGCTATAAAAGTAATCCTTGAAAGATATATATAGATAAATACTTCATGTTTTAAATTATATATAGAAGTTGTTTAAAGAAAAATAAACAGCTTTATTGTGACCAAATTATGTGCTATCTTATGTTGTGAAGTAAAGTCATAGCTCAGTGTCATAAATGATCCACCTGTCTAGTCAACAGCATATTTTCAAAGCTGCATTTGAAATTCTTTATTAAAGTCTCGTTTTGCAGCTTCTGCACAGTGTATCCATTCAAAGTGTGAAGTTAACTGGAAAACTTTCCTTTAACTACAAACAGAAGTTGGCATTGAGTCAACCAGTGCAGCAGACTGTACCTTTATAAGATTTGTTGGGTAAGCCTTGGTGGTTTGGGTAGCATTATAGTGTGTTAGCAATATGACTTTCTGCTTTCTGATGTTTTAAATGGGCAGTTGATTGATGAAGAAGTTTCCAAAAAGGGTCTAGAAGCAGCAGACAATTAATTTTCTTGATACAGCTGTTCTGGTCTTCCCCTGTTCAATATTATGCAGTGTACAAATCCTGTTCCTGTGATCTTTTTTCTCTTTTGAGATCTGTATGATTCTACTTGAAAATTTTAATCATGAGAAACAAAGATTGTTTTCACCATGGTGTTTTACTGTTCAAGTTCTACATGTATTTGGTTAATTGTTATTTGCATCTCTTTTAAAAATATGCTTAGTTCACAGTATTACATTGTTTGTTATTGTGAGGACATTGTATATACAAATATATACATTCAGGCATATTTTGTGTTTTCTGCACAGCTGAGATACTTTTAATTATAAGTTATTCTGTATGCAAAAATAAATTAAGGTTTGGAATATGCTATATTCATCAGTCAGCATTGCAGTGACCATCAAAATATGGCACTTGATGGAAGGTTGTTAATGAACACAAATTCATGTCAAAACGTGTGATGAATCTTTCATTGTTTTTAAAATAGAAGTGTAATCCTTTCCTAATCTGCAATCAAAATATAATTTTAAACTATTTTTTAAAAAGTGTAATTTCAGTATGTGAGGTTGGCTTAAAAATTGTGTCTGTAGCCAAGCCAAATCTTCAGCCAGAGATTTACCCCAGAAAGCTTGTCTTTCAGATAAATTTGTGGACTTAAAAGTAGAGAAGTACCCTCTGCTGTCATGAGACCCTGCCTGGAGTACTCCATCCAGTTATGGGGTCCTCAGTAGCTGAAGGCAGAGTGTGTCCAGGGAAGGCCACAAATATGATCAGAGGGCTGGAACACCTCTCCTATGAAGATGAGCCTGGAGAAGAGAAGGCTCCAGGAAGACCTTGTTGTGTTCTTTCAACATTTAGAGGGCTTGTAAAAAGTCTCTCTCAATCTTTATTACTAGAGCCCGTAGTGATGGGACAAGGGGCAATGGTTTTAAACTGAAAGAGGGTAGATCTAGGTTGGACAAAAGGAAGAATGGTGATGGTGGTGAGGCACTGAACAGGAAGCTGTGGATACTCCATCCCTGGAAGTGTTCAAGGCCAGATTGGATAGGGCTCTGAGTAAGCTGGTCTAGTGGAAGGTGTCCCTGTCCATGGTGAGAGGAGTTAGGGCTGCATGATCTCTAAGGTCCGTTCCAGCCCAAACTGTTCTGTGAAAAAAGTGTCAATCGTAACACGTGTGTGTAAGAAAGCAACATCAGAGTTTCTATTCTAGTGTTACTTTTGGTGTTTTCTGCCTTTCGAGGGCAGCTTGGATATCCATTTAATGTAACTATCTAAATGGGATTTCCTGGAGGCTTTTTTTTAGTATTATGATAGTTTACTTTGGACTAAATTCATAAATAAAGTAGGATATTCTTCATATTCCAGGGCTTATAGCTCAGCTGATTTCAAATGGATTGGCAAGAGCAGCTTTACGTCTGCCAGTTTACAACTAAGGTTTCAAATATTGTCAGATTGTTTTGTCCAAGCTGCAAAGAAGGCTTACAGAATAGATCATGCTCTCTCAGATTTTCTGCAGAGGAGAGGGTGTTCTTCTCCAGAGTCTTGAGTTCAGTGTACTCCCAGATATGCTGGGACACTGAGACTTCTAGCCCATTGTTTGCAGCAGTCACTACCAGATTTTACCTTCAAGTTGGCAGTGAGAGGGGAGATACCTTAGCTTCTGTACCTGTGCTCCTTAAAGCCTAATCCTAAAGTATTAAAAAAGAAAGGATGTTCATGAAGAGGTCTTTACAAAGTACTGTTATGCTTGGACAGTAAATTAGTCACCAAAAATCCTAATATCTAGAGTGAAGTTAAAATGGTGCTTTATTGAAACACTTAGTTACTGCTTCTCATCAAGGGATGCTTAAATGCCTAATTTCAGTTTTTTACTTCCATCCTTTTTGGCTGAAGAGTTTTATTTGGTTTGCTTTCTAAAATGAAACCATATTTCTTCAGTGTGCTGAAGAGAATGTATGGATGTTCCTCTTTTGGTTGAAACAGCAGAAGTTTGCATTGCTTTCTGGTGGTTCTTTAGGGAAGCTTGTAGTTTTAAGATAGTGATGGGAAGTAGCTCTGGAGTACTCAAAGTTTTTGAAAGTAAATAAAAATTTAGTAAAGATAAGAATGAAAACACAGCATTCAATTTCCCTCATCCTCTTCTAGGCAAAAAAGAGCTGTTTCCCTTGTTTTTTCCATTCATAAAATCTGAGGTTTTTTCCCGTCCAAATTTTAAAGATTTGGAGGAAAAACTTGTAGTGCACACTGTGTTCTTGAACACAAGTTTTGTACTACCATGTATTGAAAAGTGGTTGTGTTTTCTTCTCCTCTTGACTGCTTTCTTCAAAACTTACCTTTAAAAAGATGGGTACAGACACTACTTATATTTATTCCCAAACTATATAATATGGAGTTTGTTGCCGTTGAGGGTGCACTTCAAGTCATACTCAAAGTGGACAGAAATGGAGGAGTATGGTGTCTGCTGGAACTTTTAGTTATACTGATATTTCTTCTACTGGCCTGTAGATGTTAAATAATTCATATTAGATTAGTTATAACTAAAATAATTCCCTTATAGAATTCAGGTCATCATAATGTAACCTAGTGTGCAAGTGCTGTCTTTATAGAAATTTGGCCTTGTAACAATCTTTCCATAGAAAGTGATTCATAGGAAGCTTTTCATAAGTATATTCTTGCTTAGTAGCAGGAAGGCTTCCAGTTTTCTCCTTGACTGCTTTCAGAGCTCTTCTTTGTGAATTTGCAGTCATTGATATTAGATTTTTCCCTAAATTACTGCTTTGAATCACGAATCCTCATTTTATGCTTCTCTGTTTGCTTTTTTTCAGCTTTGTTCAGTATTTAATCTTCAAAACCTTTTGTTAACAAGAAGTTTAAATTAGTTCTTCGCTTTAATCTGTTTGTATGAAATAAAATGGAAAAGTCTCTTGTTTAAAGGAAACTGAAGAGATCTTCCTTGTGTCTGTGGTTGCCCACTTTGGGTTGTAAACTGAATCTGTGGGAAACAGCATAAACTTCAGTTGTTTGATATATATATATATATATATATATATATATATATTTATTTTTATGGGACAAAACCTCAGGCTACTAAGCAGGGAGGAAAAAGAGCTATGTTCTGGGGTGGAATAAATGCCAAACAGTGGACTTTAAAAATTATTACTCTAGTTATAACCAAACCAAGTCTTTGGCTATAACTGTGCTGTAAGTGGGATGATGTTCTGTTGCTTACAAGCCTTAGTAGGTGAATTTTATGGCTGTTGTATTTAGTTACGGTATGCTGGCTAAATCCTATGTCCTAGTTTATTCTTATACAGCTCTGTCTAATATAGTTTTCCTGTTTTCTACTATGTTCATAGTTTCACCTGCCTGTTCTAGTTGTAAGCATTAGGAGTTTTAAAATAACAGCATTTTAAAATTTGCCTTGGTACACAGTGCAGAGTTAAACATCAGCTTTCAAAAAAATTCTAAAATAGCCTTAGACATCTTTGAGTCACTGGAGCATCATGCTGATGTCTGTGGTTTGTGTTCTCCATATGTGAGTGGTGTGTATTAGCTAGCAATTTGCAAACTGTCCTCCTGTAATACCATATGAAATGAATTGCTGTTGGCAAATAAGAGCTTAACAAGTAATTTAGTACTTTTTACAAATGTTTGTCAAATAGCAGAGTAGAGATGGAGAAGAGACGGTTCCCGTCTCTGCATTACTGTTCATATTAAAGTCCAAGTGATGCTCCTGATTCATATTTCATCTTAGATTTCTGATTTCATATAATCATAGAATGGCCTACTTGGAAGTGACCTTAAAGATCAGCTAGATCCAACCCCCCTGCCGTGAGCAGAGACAGCTTCCACTAGACCAGGTTGCTCAGAGCCTCATCCATCCTGGCCTTGAACACTTCCAGGGATGGGGCATCCACAGGTTCTCTGGGCAACCTGTTCCTCCAAGTACTACAAAATATAAGCAAGTCATATGCAATATATTGCAAGTACAAGTATTTTGTTCCTCTTTATTGTTTACACATCTGTTGATAATAAGGAAGTAAGTGAGCCCCTGGCCTGCAGACCTGTAGCTTGTGAAAAAATAATGGTAGGCACAAGCCTTCTTTGAAGGAGTAGGTTGTATAATACTGTAGTTAGTAATGTTTATTGAGGCAATAAAATCCCTGATTACTGCTAGGCACAATGTTATGAACATGTTCAAAGTTAAAGGTAGATGAACTTGTTTGGTTGAGGGGAGACTGAGAGCTGTCCATCTCAGCGATGAGTTAAAGGCATGAGGGCTAAAATTTGAGTGATTATATTCTGAGACCAGAATAAAATACATGATACTTCTCAATAAAGAGTTATCAGCATTAGACCAAATAGTTTAATGTATAAAAAGAAGGCAGCACCTCAAGAAAGCACTTGAAGCTGTAATTGCTTGCATGCTTGTATGTTGAAATTTCAGTTGCTGTAGTCATATGTCAGTGCTCGTAGTGCTCCTCCTGAGTCTTCAGCATTGTTTCTTGGGAGAACTTAAGTGTGCAAGGAGACCTCATTGGCGAAAACAAAGCTTGATGATTGTTCTTTGATAAATTCAGGAGAGTTCTTGAGTTGGCAATGCCTGTTGTGCTGCTTCTGGGTGAAAGGCCATTAACTGATGGATGTCACATTTTGACAACATTGTCAGAGTTGGTCCTGGTGTCTTTAAGGTGATATTCTTCTGCACAATGGAGTTTTGACTTGTTGCATTCGAGTAAAAAGTAGCAGAAGTACCCTAGAGAGGAAGAATAAGGTGCATGAATCGTTATGAGCCGCTACCCTCGTAATGCCTGCGACACTTAAGAAATTCATGGGATTTAGGTTCATATTTAAGCAACAGTGCACACTTCTAGTAGTTAAAAGGTATGGAAAATTAAGGTCTGCTGGACTGGAAGAACATAGCAAAATTTCTGAGGTTGCTTGTTGAAATAAGTGCCTTATCAATTTATACTTGTTCAGTGGGTAGCTTAATATATTGGGGTTTGGTTTAATATTCTTTGTAGCAGGCTCCAAGTTGTCTTTCCTAAGTGAAATAGTACGTGTTGTCTCAGGACTTGATCTGTTCAGACCCCTTGCAGGACAAACTTGGTTCAGGTTGTTCAGGGCCTTTTCCAGTCCTCTTTTTGGTTTTCAAGCTGTTGGGGCCTTTAGCTATTGTGATATCCTACTAACCTGTTACTGCAAATCGTTTTTTCCATTTTGTTGTTTCATGTAACTAAACAGTTTCTTTGGGCAGAAAAATCTTTCTAACTATGGAAAACAGTGCTGAGGAAAACAAAATTTGATAGTTATAGAGGGTTGTGTTCTTTGTATGCTGCTTGATGTTTATGTCACTCACCCCTTAATTGTAGCAATCAGATTACCAATCTCCCATTTCTTCTCCGTGTCTCATCCATACATCTCACATTCCAGCTTGCGTGCTACTTGCCTTTGCAAGCAAACAGAAGGCACGAAGCCTGGGTTTTCAGATATTTTGCTCAGTGGGTGGGAAAGGACCTCCCTGCTTGTACAGTCATAGGCTTTGCTCCAGAAACAGTATGTTACATTCCTCTACTGGAGTTACTTCTTTTTCTTGGATCTTACCAGGGTTTAAATCTTTGACTTTTCCCACTCTCTGGTTAATATGTATCATCTTGGAGTTCCATTATTGAAAGAGCTGTTGCTTTTTATTGAACTATGCCTGCAGAAAGGTGTCCAAATATTTGTGAAAAACTTTGAAATCCAGAAATTGGAAAATCAAATGAGTTAGGCATCTAAGAAGGAGGAGGTGAAAAAAGCCTTTATACTTCAGGTACTTGAAAAGAATGTGCCATTTGTGCTTCTGAATTTTGTAATATTCTCTGGTTTTTGCAACTTGACATATTATCTGTGCATTATATATCAGAACTGCGTGGTCAACACTCCTTGAGAACCAGAGAAGTAGAGTGCTTAATAAAGTATGTTACCCCTTTATTATACAGTCTTACTGTTTTTCTGTAATGCTGCTGTGGAGAATCCAGTTAAGGAGATTTAGAAATCATAGAGGAAAGCACTCAAAATGTCATTAAATGCTTGAGATAAATTGCTGTTTAATGAGGTCTCCTTTAGGTTATGCAGAAAACTGGAGAAAATACTGCATTTTGTCTCACTCTATTTCTAGACTGTCCACAAAATAGTCCTTGATGGCACTAACTAATGGCATCTCTTGAGGATTCTTGTATATGTAAATTAGCTGTTTGTGCTCTTGAGAAGTTCCTCTCCAGGACGCAGAATAGAGAACACTGCAGACTTGTAGGCCTGTGATAGAATTCAAACCGATTCCCAATAGCTTCTTAGAAAATTTTGCAGAATGAAGAATGGCAGAGTATTTCTTTATACTTTAACATCTGTATTTTACTTAAATCTGTGTTCTAATAAGAAATGAGCACATCTATCAGTGTGTGAAGATAGCACTTGTGTGTTGTGTGCAGAGATTATTTCACAGGCAAGTTTGCACATGGGAGAATTTTGTATCTGTATTTTTTCCTGTCAGGGAAATAAAGGAGAGGGTTGGTATTAACTAGAATGGACCATTTTTAGGTGATGAAAACAGGACATCCATAGGATTTTAGTGTACTCATCTTCATGATGTGGAGATAAACAGTTGCTACTTGTGAAGTTTTTTAAGTGTACAGAGCCTACCCAGTGTGCCATTGTATGAAGAGAACATGAATGAGGTGAATGCCATTTCCCGGGTGTAACTGCCAAGAGATGAAGGAATTTACTTTGAATTGTATTAATTGCTTAGCAAAGAAATCTCAGTGTTGCTCAATGGCCATTACTAATGCCATCTTTGTAGGTAACTTAGGAAAATCTCCTTCAAACCAAACTCAATTCTCTTGATCCTCTTTAGTAGCTCAGGCTTTTTCCAGATAATGTACATGTAGGAAAAGGCAGTTCATTTGTAGTGTCTGATTTCAGTAGCATTCATTAAATTAGTTGAAACCATAGGTGGACTTCCTCATCTCCTGTTGAAATGTCCAAATAAAGTTGCTCTATGTGTTTGTCCATATATATCCTACAAACGATGTCACTTGCCTGCCTCTGTGTGTGGTGAGGGTTTTTTTTTTTGTTTTTTTTTTTTTTTTTTTTTTGGGGGGGGGGGGGTTTTTTTTTGTTTTTTTTAAGACCGATTTTTGTATTAGTTTGCCTTACATTGAGGGATAACGGAAAATATTCTGGGATGAAATGACAGTAGTCCTTGTCATCAGGAGTTTATATGTTGCTGCCATATTCTTACCTTTGCCCTTCAGTGGTAGACCACTGAATTTGCACTTTATTGTACCTTAGTTTCCCTTGAAACAGGTTTTGGTATTTCAATATAATGATTGATTTGTAAACTCCTTCCCAGATGGAGTCATTTTGAGGGGGATGTGAATGTTGAAATGTTTTCTTCTAGTTTACAATTTATACATTGATTTAAAGTTTTCTACTGCCTCCTTAATTAATATGATAAATCAAATTTAAATACTTCCTCTTACCGTTTCCACTGTGTTGTATTTTTTTTCTTGGAGCACTTACAAATGCATCCTGTATAATTAATTTTCATGTATTTGAATTCAGACTGCATTGTGAAATTCAAACAATCCTATGTTTGGAACCTTATCTGATATTAGCTTTCCTGTGTAAAGTCCTACTGCTCTGTTGTGGTTTACCACTGCCAGATGCTCTTTCTGTGGTGTGTGTGCGTGTTGCACATTGTTCAGCCCTTGTCCTTGGGATGCCACATGTAACAGTTCCTGTTTCTGAAGCAGCAAATTTACCAGGTGTCAGATCTCCAACTTATGATTCCTGAGGCTATGTCCCATCAGAAAATTCGTGCTATTTGTGCCTTCCAGCAGAGCTGGAATTCAAAACTGTCTCATGTTTTGACTTCCCCAAGAATAAAAGTTTCCAAGTGTACAAGTGGGAAATGATGGCATTATTCTCTGTTCATGTAAAGTACAGATGGATTTTCAGCATCTGCTTGAAGTAATCAATGGGAAAGTGTGTTGCTGAAGCCAGCAGATCACTAAACCTTAACTTGCTTGATTATTTTGTTCAGTTTAGTTCTTCTGCTGGTTCCAAAATAGTTTGAAATCTTGCACAAAGTAATTATTATCAGTTAATTACTGCTAAATGTGGGGAAGAATTAATAGGCTGTAATTTTTTCCATCTGTTTAGCCATCTATAATATGATTTCCTTAGATTCACCTTCAGGTAGGTATTGCTTCCAAAATGCTTCTCCCGTTTCATTTGTTGCTAGCAAGAAGGCTTTTCTTACTAATTGCTTTTCAAAGGCAGTAATCTTAAAAAGTGGTCAAATGTAGTTTATCAGGGAAAGTATATGTGAGACTGAGTCTCACTTTGATATAGCTGGATGTTTTCCCCTGGCATTCAGTGGGAAGCCTATGATAGTCAGCTTTCTCACGTCACAGAACAGAGATCTCTTTCTCCATGAAGAACAGCAGGAGGAATTTATGTTCTCCCATTTTCTCAAAGCTCTATGAGAAGAAACTGGCATTTTGTTTATTTAGTTACTTTGATTTTGTAGAGTGAAAAATGAAAGAAGTGATGGTTCAAATTTTTTTTTCTTTCATTTATTAGATTAGTCCTGGGCATGCTTTCTGCTTTTGCTGCCTTGGCAAAACGGTTTTATTCTTTAAAATAATGATTTAAGTACTATTAATTTTCAAATAGTTGCATGAATAGCTGCAAAGTACTAATTCTGGTTTGGTTTTCACAGAGGAGATAACAAAGAGATGTGAAATGTTCTTTTCAGGAACATCTCCTACATTTGGAATGCATTTTTAAATTAACTTACTTAACCAATAGAGGACTTGCCGATATTTTCAGGAGATGCACAGTGTGATGTTTTTCTATGACTCAATTAATAAAAGCTTTACCTTTAATGTGTAAAATGTTCGGAGATGGAGAAATGCACGAGATCCCTCCTTAGAAGTCTTGCTAAAAATGTACCATATACATGAAATCTTTACTTGTTATTCAATGAATCAAGCCTTTTTGTATGTTACAAGTTTTATTTAATTCCTCCTTCAGATAGCACGTTTTGTGAAATGCTTTTTCTTTTTTTTCTTATTTGTCTGTAGGTTCCTTCAGAGAAATCAGAATCCTTTGCATCCATGTTGAGACGCTCTCCTTTAATTCAGATGGGGCCTGCCAAAGATAAAATTGCCATTGGTCAAATATTCCATATTGTAGAAGATGATCTTTATATAGATTTTGGTGGCAAGTTTCACTGTGTGTGCAAAAGACCAGAAGTTGATGGAAAGTAAGTAATAAAGTTACGGTAGGTGATTAACATATGTGAATAACACAGTGAAATGCTTAGCCAAAGGGACTTGACCATTCTGGACTGAGCTTAGATAGATTGTATGAATCTTGTGGTTTAAACTGTGGAAGATAACATATTGTGCAGAATGAAAGTATGATCACAAACAGACCTGTGTAGCTCAGACATCATTGTCTGGAATGGAGGTTCCTTTGCACACTTGCTTTATTGTTATCTACAGTATTCCAACTTATGATGGGCAAAGGAAGTTACTGGGTGTTTTGTCACTGAAGAAAAGAGAAATAATTGTCATCAGAGTTGTTAAAACAAGCAGTGTTTATTGAAATCCTTGTGAGTTTTGTGGATGTGGAACTTTAATCCCATGTAAATTGCTTCTTAGGCAGGAGCTATCTATGCTAAATATGTAAACATGAGGTGACCTATTGGGGAGTTTACATGTTATTTGTGATAATATGGTTCATAGCAGATGATCAGTGCTAATGTGGTCAAATATTCCATATTGTAGCAGGTGACTTTATATAGATTTTGGCATAAAGTTTCACTGTGTCCTGAGGTAAAACAACTGTGGTGGAACTAGAACTGCTGCACTCGAGAATACAGTAGTTAGAGAGCTAAAAGATAAGGAAGCAATGAATTCTAGTGGAAATAGTATTTATAAACTTTCTTGACTGTCTTTAGCATGTTATGATTATATATTATTCAAAGATCTCTTGTCTTTTTAATTTGTCTCCAGGTTGCTTTAGCACCTAGTTTTTAATACGTAGGCAAAATACCATATTTTTGCATTCATAGCATCAGAATATTTTAGTCCATCTCTTTTCCCTCTTTTTTCCCTGAGAGAGGAGGAGCATCTTTATTGATCTATAACATCACTGGTTCTAAAACATTAAATATGATTCCCGTTATATTCAGTTCTGAAGTAGCTGATTTAACAGAAAGAGATTTAACAAAAATAATCGCACATTTGTGTGCAAATCTGTGATAGTATTTTATCAGAGCATTTTTGTACTCAACTTCCTTTTTTTGACAGGTCTATGACTTTCAAAGCAAGTGTGATTGATATCCCAGGATGAACTGAGTCCTTTGTGCCTGTCAAATTTGGCAGCAGATGAAGATTTTCTTAGTCTTTTGCTGCTGCTGTACTGATGAAGCCCTTTTTGCTCTTTGCATCTCTTGTTAATGCTAAATTGAGATGAGCTTTGCCTTTCTCAAGGCCATTCTTGCATGCCTGAGGAGTTCTTCTGTATTAATCTCAGTCTATGACCATTCATTTTGGTTCTGTGGTAGAGTTCAAACTGAAGCTCCCTATTCAGCTGCAGGAGCCTTCTGCCAGGCCTGCTCAACTTCTGCACCTTAGGAAGGACCCTTCTAGAGCATTGAGGAGTTTGTCCTTATAGATCAGTGACCTCTTCTGGGCACTTCATCACGTCAGGACAGCTTCTTCTCTTCCCTGAATAATCCAAAGTCTACTGTTCTGAAGCCCACATCTCTCTTCTGCCACTTGCCTTTCTCACTTTCCTTCGGTGTTTAAGCTCTCATTGGTGGTCACTGCAGCTGAGGCTGACATCAGCTACGATGTGCCCAAGCAGTTCCTACCTGCCCGTGAGTGAACGTGTCCAGCAGAAGACCTGCCCTGCTTGGGCTGTCTGGCACTGCTGGTAAGAAAATGTCACCAGGGCGCTCGCTCTGGTTGCTCACTCCCCTCTGTGTTTGTTTTTGCTTGAGCAGACATAAGGACATTTGAAGTCCCCCATGAGAATCAAGGCCTGCAATCGTGAGGTGGCTTCTGATTGTTTGAATGAGGCTTCATCTGCTCCTTAGAGTCTGTTGGTGCACACTTTGGTGCCTTTGGAAGGCAATAGCTGCTTTTGATCACCAGCATAAAGGTCCAACTAGAGTATCTTCTACCAAAGCATGAAAGTAACTGGGTAGAATTTGCAGTGTGTATTTAGATCTGTGCCAGCTTACACTGGTGACTGCAGTAATGTTTTTGTTACCGTTATTTCTGTTAATTCACTTACTGACAAAAGTGACTGTATCACCACATTGTACTTGCATGTAACCAGTAGAACTGTTTACTGTTTTGCTTGCAAAATGTTTATTGTTAGTGCCAAGGAGAAGAACAGGCATTTTAATTTACAGATAACAGATGATTTTTTGGAGGCCATCAGTTCAGGACAGAAGAACCAGATTTAATCTTCAGACATGGAAATTCATGATACCATTTTTGTGAAGTCAGTCTTGAACATGGATCTTTTGTACCTGTATTCTGATACTGATTTTCAGTTTTATTGTACTGTCTTTTCAGGTTTTTGGCAACACCTCCAAAATACTAGCTTAACGTCTTTAGAGGAAAAAACCCCTCTCTTGCCATTTATGTAAGGAAGTATCTTGTGAGGACGTGTGCTTTTGATATTTCCTTGGTCATTTTGCTTTTTTCTCACCAGAAGTCACCTATTTTCATGATACTGTAATAAAACTTTCTTTCTCTTATATGATGTCCTCTGCTCTTTGAAAGTGCTACAGGTTACTTGAAAAGAATCAAAAAGTCTGCAAGAGGTTCTTGTCTGTAAAACTTGTTATCTTCAACTGCTCAGTCTGATTCCTAACAGTTGTGATTTCTTGGAATGTCCACGTGAAAGACTCTGTAGTGCTACCACCATGTGGCCATAAAAAAGGATTCCACCCTAAAGACTGTCTTGAGTAAAAACGTGACTATGAAAAAAGGTGTCCCTCACTTGGAAAATTTAAAGTAGCTCCATAAATATATTTTTTCCATCAGTTCTACTAAAAGAAATGTCAGCCTTTAAAACAAACAAACAAGCAAACCACCACAAACTTTAAGTAAAAGAAACCTTAGAACAGTACTAATGCAAAATTTAAACTGAATAAGCATTTGAAGAATCTGCTAGCAATTTTTGTTTGTTTCTCATTGATTGTTTTCCTTCTTTGGGAAAGCTGTTTCATAGAATTGCTATCAGCATTGGTGGTATTGATATGGGAAAAATACATCAGCTTAATTAGAGATGAAGCATATTGTTGGTAAAATTTCACTGGGGTCAGGCAAGGGTGTATTTAATTATAAATTTCAGCAGTGTTTTATTTTGGATTTATTTAGTGTGTCAGGAGTATTTATTGCCATTACAAGTTCAAAATCACATGTAATAGATGCTGGACTTATTAAAGATATACTATAATTAGTAAAAACATGTTTCTTGATACAGTTTGACTTAAATGCTGTATTAAATTTGCATTTTATGCCAAGAGCATAGCAATTCTGTTAAGTATCCAAAGTTTATACAAATGAGAAAGTATCTGTAGGAAAGTAAGGTTCCTTTTCAGCTATGGGAAGAAACTGGTATATTTTTTTCTTTCTTTTAACATGCAGAGGAAATGAAGTCCTAAAGAAGAAAGTATCTGTCTTACATCTCCAAATGAGCAACTATTTAATCCATGGCAAAAAGGTGCTGTTACAACCTGCTTCTGCCATTATCAGATGGAATTCCTAAGAAGCAGAAAATACGGGAAGGAACTGTGCTGACACTGCCTCTTGCATGGTCTGCACCTGTACTCTTAATGACCAATTCCCATCAAAAGGACAATGGCTTTCAGCAATTTTCTAAAATGTAGGATTGCAGGACCAGCTTCCAAAGAGGATTAAACTGCACCTCTCCATGCCAGTGTAATGAAGCTTTATTTTCAAAGACTGCTGTAACCCTCCAGCAACTCCAGTATTATCAGGCTGTAGGATCAGAAAGATACTTCCTTTATGCTTGAGTATGCAGCTGGTGCAGGGATTTCCAGTATATCCTGTGGCAATTTTACTTGACACCTTTTATACAGTGTGTATTTGCCAAACTTAAATAGTAGAGAAGGGAAGAAATCATTTGATGCCGATTGTGATTTAGAACGTGACAGCTTAATGAGCATCATAAAATATTACCTAATGCTGTTTCTGCAAATTGTATCAAAATATTTACTCTGTTTGAATGACTGCCAAGGTGAATTTTATTTGGGAAACATTTTAAATTCTTCTCTTTGTTCTATTTTTAAAATATTTTGTAGATAAGCGCAGAAGGGAATCCAATTTAAAATAATATATCTTTTTAGATTAGGTAATATGAATAAGGCTGGTTGTTTTCTAGCATATTCATTTTATTAAGACAGTCTTAAATTTAAGTTGATACTGACATAAAAGAACTTGTAAAAAAAGAAATAGAGGTCTATGGAGAGAAATGCTGTTCAGGGGGAAGGATTTCAATAAGACACCATTTGGTTTAGTTCCAGTTTGTGTAGTAAACAAAGTCCCTGTGTGTTACCCTGAAGGGTGAGTTTGGAATTAACTACTCCATTTTGATGCCACGTGAATATGTTTCTTCAACACTGAGTGCATCTCAGCCAGACTGAGCTGCCTCACACAAAGCATCTTGCTCTGGGTGTGTGGCAGAGATACCTGCACAAGGGAAGGTGTCGGTGTGGTAAATGCACTCTTTGCTTGCTGAACCCTTGTTTCCCTGACTGTTATGTATGTCATGGTGCAAGATTACTATGGAAAGGTTTAGAGAGATGATGTTGAAGACATAACCTTTCTAACTTTCCTTCAAAATTAAATGGAGACCAGACAACTGTTAGGGTGCTGGACTGATAGAGAGACCCAGCATCCAGCTCCCATCCCCAAGGCCTTTACTCTTTCTTTGCCAGAGGAATCACAGGCATAAAATTAATGTTCAGCCTGGTGTCTGTGACTAACTGGGAGCAAAATCTCTGAGAAGTAGTATGGGCCACTACAGGATACGTATCTGGTGGCAGTGGAGAGACTTAATGATGGTTTCCTTAGAGTATGTTTTTCTTCGCTGTCCTGTACTGCTGCTGACTGCAGTAGTGCTGCTCTGGCAGCCTGGCACATCCTACAGCTTTCATGTCAAGCTTTGAATGTTGATGCAACTATTACTGCTAAAAAAAAGAGGTAATGTGATATATAAAGGAAACATATCTTGCTCCAGTAATGCTGGTTTTAGTTGTACATGTTTGTTTTTACAGTGGTCTACTTCCTTCTTGCTGTCTTTTGCCAGCAAAATAGCATTTATCTGTAATGCGTAATTCTTGAGGGGAAAGAAGGTAATTGCTAACCAGCAGTACAAGTAATACAATAAATGGTGCTTTGGCAAGTACAATTTTCAAACTTGTGCAGATGCAAAAGAAAACAGGTCATAAGAAAGAGACTGGAAACCTATAGACACTTAGTGATTTTTTTTTAAAATTATAAATGCATGTTGAAGTTATTGATGAAATGCACGTGATACTGGGTTAGTGTCCAAAATTGCTTCTCATTTTTGTGATGTAGTCTTGCGTAGAAAAGGCTCGAGGTCCTCTGAGGAATATTTTTTTAACTCCCACTTTCAGTAAGCTCATTCCCATGAACACAGTAATTATACTAGTAGAATTTTTCTCATTCTCTCTGTGTGTTCAAATTGTTGCTGGTAGCTCATTGGCATTAAATCGGTGCTCTCCTCCTTCCCTGCTTCCCTTCTATTAAGTTTTCATTCCCAGCAAGTCAATCTTTTTCTTACCAGTCTGTCTAGTAATAACCATACAGTAGAAAAACTCTTATAAGAAAATGGAGAAAATGTGTAACCAGTTTCTTACAGGGAATGCGTTATCTTCCTTCCTTCCATCATCATTTTCTGCCATTGCCTCGTTCACATGCTCCATTGCTAAATATTTGCACTCCTTTCAGGTTCATTCTCTGTATTATTGTTTTCAATACTGATTGTTAATATATATTTCCAATGTAAATATAACATAGATTTCTAACTAATTACAGTTTTATATTATTATATCTATTCAGTATTATAGAAGTTAGTAAGTCTTTTTTAGCTTACATATTATTGCTCAGCTTTTTACCAGTATTTTACCACTGAACTGTTAGAGTTTGCAGTTCTGTTGTGTCTCCTTAGGCAGTCACCATGTTTTAGAGGTGGCTGTATTGCAGCAGTATATAATATGTACCTTCTATTAATACTTTTGGAAAGTTTTATAAATAATTTTTGCTCATTTATACATAATTAAAGCAGAAATTACAAAACTTACTAAAATACTTATGTATATAGTCTTATTTAGTCAACATCAACAGTTACCTGTCCTTTCACACAACATTTTCTCTTTTCTTTTGTAATCAGCTCTGATTTTTTGTTGCTGTTGTTTGTTTGTTTGTTTTTGGAAAGTATTTCTTACCTGTCAAAAAAAAAAAGTAGTGACGTAAATAAGCAACTTGGGAGAATTTGTAAGTTTATATGACAGTGATTTCCTTTGTCCCTGTAATGTCAGATGGTTTACATCTATCAGTGCCATATTGCTGACATTTGTAATACTAAATAGCTATCTGAAATCAAAGCAGCCTTCATACTTCCTTACTCTTTCCTCATCCTCCTTGGCTTCCAAGTTGTCCTACCTGTCAGGTAAGCACCTGCTTATTGGAGGGCAAAATTACCCTGCATTTTGAAAGATGAACTTAGACTGTATTATGATTTTTGAATTGTTGAATAATTATAACCTGCTCAGATTTGCTGAAGTATAGAACGAAATGTGCACATACACTTTTCTGAATCTCTTCCAGTTTGCATCTTTTATGGAAAACATAATCAGACAGCTGGTCTCCACACTGTGAAAACCAGTCTTTTTCTCTGATTAAAATTACGAAAATGTCATGTTGAAATTCTCTGAGGACCAAGGTGGTTTGCACTAGTCATCAGCAAACTTGGGTTTTGGCACTCTGGTCAGCCTTCGGTCTCCAACTTTACCCAAATGGGAAAGGGAGAAATGGGAAGCAGGACTGATGATGTCCTGTTCCCACATACAAACATTGCAACTTAAAAAGGAAGCCTTATTGTTTATACTGAAGAGGGCTAAATTCAAGGAGGTGGCAGGAGCTCCCTTTTCTACAAAGCTTCCATATAGTGCAATTCACCATCGCTGGGAGCCCAAACAATGCACACGGTGCCACTCTGTCTGCTGTCGAACAATTTCAGCTCGCTTTTTTTAAAACAGACATGAAGAATAGCCCTGTGATTGCAAACTTGGTCTGTGTGCTGCAGCAATAACCTCCAACTTATTTATAGCATTTTGGAAATTACAGCATTTTTATCCCCTATGGACACAGCTTATTATTTGCTTGGTTTTTTACAATTGTGACTGTTTTTGCCACCCACTGTATATCATTCTTCAGTGGTTATTTTCAACCACAAATGGAGGTGTTGGCTTTGTGTGGTTCTGTAATACACAAGACTGTGCTTCCAGAGTTCCCGGAGCCCAGAGTCTGTAAACATTTTTTTTGAACTACACTCTAAGTTTTTCATCCCAGATAGGTACTTTAGAGTTTAGTTAATGTAATGATACCATGTGACAGGTGTTGGTTATCAAAACTACAGCTAATCCGTATTAATGAGGCACCCTGCACAGCATTTGGTACGGAATATGCGGCATAGACCTAGGATTAATGGCCCAACAGTGCATGTGAGCCTGCTAATAATATTTTTTCATCTTAGTTTTTGCTTCTGTCATTAGTTTAAGGTAGCAGGGAGTTATGGCATCTGATGACCTTTGGAAGAAAAAAACCTCACAAAATTAGTAGCAGTTACTGGTAAAAACATTGTGCCAGCTCTGTCTTCCCAGGGCATCATGATAAATGGGAGATGGAATATGCTGTGTAAAACGTCTTGAGAGAACAAAGCAGTCCATAAGGTGGCCTGGAGCTTTTTTGGCAATGTCAAAGTCTGTAAATACTTTTTAAGCCACACTTTTTCTCATATGTGGACGTGCACACATACACAATAGGAAAAAAAAGCAGCTTGGAAAACTTATTACTGCATTGAAATGCTTGAGTGTTGTCCATAGGAGAAGAGGTAGGTTAACTCTGTCTTTTCCTCTGATCCAGGTGCTAGCTGTCAAGAACTGCAGAAACTAGAGTTATGAAGTCATGACTTGGCAGAAGAATTAAAATTGTTTCTAGTATTTTGTTTTGAGATTGATGAGAATAAATGAATTGAATCTCTTTGTGCAGCATATTTGAAAATTTACCCCACCACCACCTTTGAGAAAGCCTGGCTGTTAGCACACAGGGAGGAGCTCCCTCACTTAAATACTCCTTGTAAAGTATGATTAATTTCCTCAATAGCTAGACAAGGCTCAAGAAACCTCAGCCATTACAGATACAGAAGATTATGAAAACTCTAACGCTCCCCAACATGTTTTGCTGATCAGAGACTCTAGATGCCAGTGATGAGGTAGGGTCATGCCAGTTTTACAGGCATGTGGTACTTCTCAGGGGTACAGGGAACTGTACTTTACTAAACCACAGAGCGAGTTGCACATGTTTCTGGCTGAAAGTCTGGTCAGTTTGACCTGTACCTATAACATAAGTAAGGGTTAGATGAAAAAGCAGGCCAGGTTATTGAAGCAGTGTAACTGCTTTTATTAGGTTGGGTGTAACTGTGTGCTAAACCCTCTTCTTAGCATAATGAATTGCGCTGTGCTGTGCTGTGCTGATGTGGCCTTTGATTTCAGTTTGGGAGCCAGCTCGGTCTAAACTAGCTCATGGCCTCTTCATGGCAATCCTCTGAGAAGTGCAGACTTGCCCAAAGACAGAAGCTGTTTGGTTTCTAGGTTGAGAAACTGAATTAATGTTGTTTTGGACCAAATGTGAATTATAAGTCCTCATATAACATAGATTTTACTCAGGAAAATTAATGCTATCATATAACCATGGAGTGGTAATTATTCACCCCTCTGGAACAGTTTCAGTAAAATGAGTCTGCAAAGGGAGTTAACACAGCTAGGGAAACACTGCAGGTAATATATATCAACCTCGAGCTCTTCAGAAGGCATGAGTCAGGCCTCCCACGAATCATGATTTTAAAGTTGGTTTTATTTTTTTGTTTATGTCTTTTTGGATTATTTAGTCTTTTGGTTCACATCACCTTTTTTTTTTTTTTTTTACTTGGCAGAATGGGAATTTTTAATTAAACCAATTTCTTTTAAAAAAGGCAATTGATCTTCTTGTGTAACTGTGTAATTATAAGAACCAAGACTTTAAGATACTAAATGTCAGAAAGATGATTAAATAGTTAGTAAAGCTAGAGATGTTGTACAGAATTGTTTCACTGGTAATCATTCTCAGTCTGCTATATAATATGAAGATTACTCAGGCTGGAGGCTGGTAACTAACTGTGCACCCAGGGGTCAGTACTGAGTCCAGTCCTGTTACACATCTTCATTAGTGACTTCAGTGATGGGACAGAGTGTACCTTCAGCAAGTTATCCTGGAGTACAAAACTCAGAGGAGTTGTTGTTGCATGAGGTCGTTGTGCTGCTGCCTGGAGTGACTTTGACAGGCTGGAGAAATGGTCTGAGAGGAACCTCCTGAAGTTCAACACAGACGAGTGCCAAGTCCTTCCCCTGGGAAGGTACAGCCACGGGCACCAGTTCATGCTGGGGCCACCTGGATGCAAAGCACCTTGGCAGAAAAGGCCCAGGGGGTCCTGGTGGACACCAAGTTGAACATGAAGCAACAGTGAGCCTTTGTGGCAAAGAAACTGAATGCTGTCCTGGATTGTGTTAGACAAGAAGGTGGCCGGATGTGATCCTTCTCTTCCACTCAGCCCTGGTGAGGCTGGACGTGGAGTGCTGTGTCCAGTTTTGGGCTCCCCAGTTCAAGAGAAAGTCTAGTGAAGGGCCCCTAAGATGATGAAGGGACTGGAGCATCTCTCCAATGAGGAAAGACTGTTCATCCTGGAAAAGAGAAGGCTCAGAGGGATCATCTCATCAATGTGTATAAACACCTGAAGGGAGGGGGCAAAGGATGCAGAGCCAGGCTCCTATCAATAGTGCCCAGTGACAGGACAAGGGGCAACAGGCTCACACCAACACACAGGAGGCTCCCTCTGAACTCAGGAAGCAGTTTTACACTGTGAGGGTGACTGAATGCTGGTACAGGTTACAGGTTGCCCAGGGAGGTTGTGAAATCTCCAGCCTTGGAGATACTTAAAAGCTGTTTGTGGCCATTGATGATTTATTTAGTCATGCATTTTTATTTGAAGTCACTGGTCGGTACAGAGGGATGTCTCATCAGAGGGAGGAGTGGGTGTTGACTGCTGCTTGGAATAGGCCCAAAAGACTGATAAAATTAATTCTGTTACTCCTACACACCAAACCCTTGACAGATGCTTTTCTTCCCCTGATGCTTTCTGTAACTCCTCGTCAGCCTGTTTAGATTCCATTATCCAGCCAGGGCACAAAAGCAGGTAAATTCCTACAAAGCAAAGCTGAGTGTTGCTGAACTGTGTAGGGGATTCAACTGCTTTGCTGCTATTAGCCAGCTCAGCAAATCAATTAAAAAACACAGGGTGTTAAGAGGCGAAGATAAATAACGTTTTATTGCATGTCTGTTATTTAAGACTACTTTATTTTCCTTTTCTGCTCACTAATATGCTAACAAAACCAACAGTCCTTGTTGCCTCTCTTCACATGTGCTTATCTGGAGCAAGGATGGGAATAACAAATGAGTAAAATTTGTGAATCAAATGTTTTGGAGGAAGAAATAGAGGTAATAGAACTGAAGTGACACTTAGGTTGTCTGTAATTGCCCTTACTGAGTAAGGAGCATTTGGTAACTCGGTCCTTGCTATTGTATTTGCTTGCCTGATTTTCCTTAAATTTTCAAGATTAAATTTAAAATTCTAGGCAGTGTTGCTGTTGTGTTGGAAGAACTGCAGTATAAGTAAAGACTTGTACATTTAAAGAGAAAAAAGGGGGGAAAGTGTACTAAGAGTAGTCAGTAGCTGTTAAAACTTGCCTTAATAGATTTTGGAGTCTGTGTGTGGTCACTGCTGCCATGGCTCTGTCAGCATTTTAGGCATGATAGCAGCCAAGCAGGGATGCAGATGTCTGTCGCTGTATGAACTTGCTGAACATAGTCATGATTTATGGTCAGTGAAATACAAAGTATGCTGATAGCCAGTCATGGGGTGTTTTTCATACAAAACCAAAGTTCTTTTTCCTTCTGTGATAGCTGTCAAGAGAGGCAAATTTTCTATTTTCCTGTCTTAGCATTTTACAACAATTTATTTTTTTGTATAGAGAACTTAAAATCCAGTCACCCAACTTGGGTGAGAAATAACACCTCCCCACCCCCAATCCTCCACATCCTGAAGGGATTGTTCTGAAAAATACTGAAGCTCTATTTTACATAATCTGCTTTGAGACTTGGCAGGCTCTGATCACATGGCAAAGTGCACATAATGTGGTCACACTGTGTGAGCATGTACCCAGTTAACCAAGAAACTGAGATACGATTCTAAAGGCAGAGAAATAACCAGTGGGTACAATGAAAAATGCTGATCACTTATTAGTGTTTGGTGACTTTTCATTAGTAGGGTAGAGGAAAAAGGCTTAAGCAATTTTTCTTTGATTAATGATCTTATTAGAAGGAATGAGGGATGGTGTACATGTCCTCTGTGAAACTGCTTGTTCTTTATTTTCATAGTAGCTGACATGCTCTTGCAAAGGCACTGAGATCTTATTGAACAAGTTTCATGGTTCCTATAAAACTATATAAAGCATTTCTTTATGGAAATGCACAACACACATTTAACCTATCTGAAATCTTCTGGAAGTAATGGACTGCTAATTTAAATATTAAAATTTTAAAAAATTATAATCTTCTACAACATGAAATCCCAGTCAGACTTTTCAGGTCTATTCCATACATCATAAGGAAATGTAAGTAGCGTACAAGTTTAATTTATTTGCAATTTGTACTCATTAACTTCAAGTATTAACATAGAGATCCTAATCTCAGTGTTAATTATAAGCTGGTAGTTAATCTCTCCTTCCACTTAGGGAGTTCACTTACTTCTTTTCCTATGACTTTATATATTTGAAGCTACCTAAACGTGTTTTAATCTTTCAGATGAAGTAGTGCCTGCACCACCTCATTCATCTTTGGGTCCCCGGTCTATTACCACCTATGTACTAGATTTTGCTCCCCCCGAAGCCTTTCAAGACGGTTCTTGGCAGCTGGCTTGACAGGGCTGCTGGAGACGAGACTGAAACGCACTCTGCTTCCTCCACACAGAGCTCAGTAAACAAGCTGTGATCCTCTGCTTGGCAGGAGGCAGAGCTGCTGCTGCTGCTGCCAGCCTGGGAGAGCAGCAGTGATGCGTGGCAGCAAATGAAATATCCCTTTCTGGGACTTTTGGTGAGTTGAATCACACGTTGGTCTAATGTGGAGGTTTGTGAGATATTTATCTGCTTCTGCAAGGTGTATTAAGAGTATGCTAAGGGTGTACACACCAGTGGTGCACTTAGCTAAAATTAAATTATAGGAAGTGAATGAAAAGGAATAATGTGTGGAGTAGGTTAGGCTAGGTTTAACTTGCTAAGCAGTGATTTAAGCTTAAAAAAAATAAAATGAGAAAGGAGGTTTGAGGTGATTTGTCAAAGAATGGTTTGGGTTGGAAGGAATATTAAAGATCTAGTTTCAACACTCCCCCACCACCCATGGGTGGAGACACCTTCCACTGGATCAGGTTGCTCAGAGCTCCATCCAGCTGGGCCTTGAACACCTCCAGGGATGAGGCATCCACAACTTCTCTGGGCAACCTGGTCCAGTATCTCACCATCCTCTGATTATGTCCTTGACCTTTCTGTGGAGTCACTCTAACAGCCCAAGTCCTTCTTACATTGGCAGTACAAGAGATAGGTGCACTACTCCATGTGGGGGTCTCAGTGTAGAGGGGAAGAATCACCTCCCTCAACCTGCTGGTCACACTTCTTTTGATGCAGCCCAGAACACAGTTGGCTTTCTGGACTGCAAGTGCATATTGCTGGGTCATATTGAGCCTCTGCAAGGACCTGCAAGTCCTTCTTCTCAGAGCTGTTCTCAATCCATTCTCTGCCCAGCCTGTACTTATGCTTGGAATTGCCTGCCACATGCAGGACCTTGCTCTTGTCCTTGTTGCCCTTTGTGAGACTCACATAGGCTCATCTCTGAAGCCTGCGAAGGTCCTTCTGGATGGTATCCCCTCCATCCAGTGTGTTGACTGCACCACACAGCTTGGTCTTGTCAGCAGACTGGCTGACAGTGCACTCAGTCTCACTGCCCATGTCACCAACAAAGCTGTTAGTGCTGTTGCGATGCTGACCCCTGGGGAACACCACTTGTCACCAGTCTCCACTTGGACACTGAGCTGTTGACTGCAACTCTCCGAGTGCGACCATCCAAGACAATTCTTTATCCACTGAGTGGTACATCTGTCAAATCCATGCCTCTCCAGTTTAAAGACAAGGATGTCATGTGAGACAGTACCAAATGCTTTGCACAAGTCCAGGTACATGACGTCAGTTGTTTTGCCCTTATCCACCAACACTCTAACCCCAGTGTAGAAGGTCACCAGATTTGTCAGGCACAGTTTGCACTTAGTGAAGGCATGTTGGCTGTCAAAAATCACCTCCTTATTTTCCATATGCCTCAGCATAGTTTCCAGAAGGAGCTGCTCCATGATCTTTCAGGGCACTTAAGTGAGACTGACTGGCCTGTAGTTCACCGAGTCTTCTGTTTTTCCTTTTAAAAAAATGGGTGTTACATTTCCCCTTCCAGTCAGCAGGAACTTCACTGGACTGCCACAACTTCTCAAATATGATAGATAGTGGTGTAGCCTGTTAATCATAGAATCATAGAATCAGCCAGGTTGGAAGGGACCTCTGAGATCATCGAGTCCAACTCTTGATCCACTACTGCCGTGGTTACTAGACCATGGCACTAAATGCCACATCCAGTCTCATCTTAAAAGCCTCCAGGGACAAAGAATCCACCACTTCCCTGGGCAGCCCATTCCAGTGCCTGATTACCCTCTCTGTAAAGAATTTCTTTCTAATATCTAACCTAAACATCCCCTGGCAGAGCTTAAGATCATGCCCTCTTGTCTTACTGATAGCTGCCTGGGAGAAGAGGCCAATCCCCACCTGGCTACAACCTCCTTTCAGGTAGTTGTAGAGAGTGATGATGTCTCCCCTGAGCCTCCTCTTCTCCAGGCTAAACAACCCCAGCTCCCTCAGCCTCTCCTCACAGGACTTGTGCTCCAGACCCTTCACCAGCCTCGTTGCTCTTCTCTGGACCTGCTCCAGCACCTCAATATCCTTCCTGAACTGAGGGGCCCAGAACTGGACACAGCACTCCAGGTGTGGCCTCACCAGTGCTGAGTACAGGGGAAGAATCACTTCCCTGGTCCTGCTGGCCACACTGTTCCTGATCCAGGCCAGAATGCCATTGGTGTTCTTGGCCACCTGGGCACACTGCTGGCTCATGTTCAGCTTCCTGTCAATCCAGACTCCCAGATCCCTTTCTGCCTGGCTGCTCTCCAGCCACTCTGTCCCCAGTCTGTAGCGCTGCTTTGGGGTTATTGTGGCCAAAGTGCAGGACCTGGCACTTGGCCTTGTTGAACCTCATCATGTTGGAAAAAAATAAATCCATTAGCCGCGGCGAGTCTGGAAGAGCCCAATCCAGACCCCAGGGAGAACCCCCAGAGCCCCGCTCCCAGTGCAGAACGCACCACGTAGTGTTTGATCTGTTGCTGTTCCCCGAATGGGGGGGGGCCCAAAAGGCCTCTCAGAAGAACCAAACCACGTTCATCACCCACAGGAAGGGCAGCAGCAGGAACCCCCCCGGAAGTGTTTCCAGCACACTCCAGTTTCTCCTCATTGGAGACTCGGTCCAGGTTCATCGTTGCTGCCGCTGCTGGTTCCTCCTTCCGGCCCTGCCCCCCAGCCAGTTCTCTCAGGACCCATGAATTTATCTCATGAAGTCCCATGGACTTGTGCACCTTCATGTTCCTAAAATGGTCTTGAACCTGATCTTCTCCTACAGTGGGTGGTTCTTCATTCTCCCAATCCCTGGGTTTTCCTTCTGCGACTTGGGTGGTGTGGCTGGTGCAGTTACCAGTGAAGACTGAGGAAAAAAAGTAAATTGAATACTTCAGCCTTCTTCATATCCCAGGTAACCAGGTCTCCTGTTTCCATCTGAAGAGGGTGCATATTTTCCCTAGTCTTCCTCTTATCACACCTATAGAAGCTTTTCTTGTTGCCCGTGACAAGCCCTGGCCAGGTTTAATTCTGTCAGGACTTTAGCTTTCCTAACCTGATCCCTGGCTGTTTGGACAATTTCTTTGTGTTCCTTCCAAGCTACATGTCCTTGCTTCTACTCTCCTTAAAGTTTCCTTTTTGTGTTTGAGTTTATCCAGAAGTTCCTTCATCATCTACCCAGGCCTCCTGGGGTTTTTGCCTGAATTCCTCTTTGTTGAGATGCATCCTCTTCATCTTCATCTTCAAGTGATCCTTGAATATTAACCAGCTTTCTTGGGCCCGTCTTCCCCCCAGGGCTTTTTCCCATGGTGCTCTCCAAGCAGATCCCTGAGGAATCTAAAGTTTGTTTTCCTGAGTCCAGAATAGTGAGCTTGCTGTATGCCCTTCCCCCTGCCTTAAGGATCATGAACTCCACTATTTCATGATCATTGCAGCTCAGGTTGCCCTTGAGTTTCACATTCCCCAGCAGCCCCTTCTTGTTGGTGAGCAAAAGTCCCAGCACAGCACCTCTTCTCATTGGCTCCTCTGTCACTTGGAGAAGGAAGTTATCACCAACACATTCCAGGAACCTCCTGGGTTGTTATGCCCTGCTGTTCTGTCCCTCCAACAGGTACTGAGATGGTATCCATGAGGACCAGGGATTGTGACTGTGAGGCTGCTCTTGTCTGTCTGTAGAGGGTTTCATCTGGTTGGTCCTTCTGGTCAGGTGACCTGTAGTAGACCCCCACTATGTCACCTGCCCTTGCCCTCCCTTTAATCCTGACTCATAAGCTCTTGGCCTGCTCTTCATCTCTCCCCATTTAGAACTGGTAGAGCACAGTTTGTCTCCATTTTTTTCTTTCCATGATAGACCGAACTCGGAAGGTCTTTCTCCTGTTCATAATAAAAGAAATAATCCTGCTAGATGTTAATTCTTCCAGCTTTGTTAATCAGCCTTTAGATCTATGAGTATTTTTGTGGCGGGGTACGTAAGAACCCTAATTGTAGTTGAAAGGTGAGGATTTTCCTCCTTTAAAGTGAACTAAAAACTCCATTCAGGAACGTGATGGATCAGATCCCTGGTAAGCTTGCAAGCATACTTTGGCACCTGTACAAGTGTTTGCCTACTTTACATAATCAGTGCCAGTATACTCGAGTGCAGTCATAGGTCTTATAGGTAGTGTGCAGAGCAGCCTGCCGTATTTAAATAAGGCAGTATGTAGATATAAAGAGTAGAAATTTTTGTGCTGTTTTAAAATGAAGTATCTGAGAATAAGGTAATGCTCTTCACATATCTTTCAGGTTACTCGCTTTCAATTCGTTTTCCAAGAGTGAAGGTCATGGCTTCAAGACGCTCAAAATCTCTCTGACTGGCTCACACATAATTAAACTTTCGATTTTTGGGTTTAATTTTTTTTTCTGGCATTATACACATCGTTTTTTTTTAGTAATCTGAAGCTTTCTTCTGTAGCTAGTTAATGTAGTAACATTCCAGTATTTTGAACTTAAAAACTAAAATTTAAAGAGCCGTAGAGAGCATGCTAATACTACCTTTGCTATTAGTAATAAGATGAACAATGTTCTTTGTGTTCCATTCATGGAAATCCATGGAATTTTTTATTCTAAAATGCAATTTTCTTCTTCTCCTTTTTTTTAATTCTAACCAATTCACAGTCTTACAACATACTAAACAGTTCTTTCACTCTGCTTTATAATGTATAACCTGTATAATCTGTAGTACGGTCTGCATGAGTTAAAGCGCAGTTGCTATCTCTTTTACTAGCTTCATGCTAGTCATTCAAAAATCTAAATACTCTTTGCAAGGAAAGATTTCACTCCTTAGAAAAAAGTCTGCATACTTTGCATATGGTCTAGTGAAAGATGTCCCTGTCCACCACAGGGGGGTTGGAACTAGATGATCTTTAAGGTCCCTTCCAACGCAGGCCATCCTGTGATTCTGTGATATAAAGCAGGTGAAGATAACACTTCTGATGTTTTGCTAGAGGGCTACTTTGGTTTCTTAATAGTGCTTATAAGCATGGTAATTTAAATAAGAGAAGTGCTGTTTCCCTAAAGGGGAAGCTGACAAAAATCATTATTTGAAGAGTAGCAATAATCTACATGAAGTGGGTTTTTTTCTCTGCTAATAGATAACTAATATAGAGGCTCATGAACAATATGTATGTGATAAATTTTCCCTGACCCTTTATTTGCACAATCTAAATGTTGTGTGTGAAATACAGATGTACAGCTGTGGTTGTCTTTTGTTACCCTTCTCACTTCCTTAAACATTTGCAGTGGGGATTTAAAACTACGACTACATGGTTATTGTTACGTTTTGGAGGGACATAGAGCTACTGTAATTCCAAATCTCACGCTCAATTTCCTTTCTTGGTTGAAGTGGCAGCCGTGAATTGTGTCATGGTGGGAGGGAAGGGCAGGAGGGCACATTACTGTGTTTTTGAAGGAGATAGAATACGTTGCTTAAAACTACCAGGCTGTCTCCGCAGCGGCGACATCGCACGCAGGCTTCGCCCGAGGTCAGGAGCACGATGTGCGCGGCCGAGCGCTGGGGCGGCGGGAGCCGCGTGACCGGCATCTCCCGGCTTCCCACCGGAGCCATCCAGCGCAGGGGATCCACCGCTGGCTGCCGGGGTGAGCGCCGAGCCATTCTTCCGCCTTCACTTCCTCGGCTCTTTCGCCCCCATTGAGCGTCGAACAGTGGCGCGGGACAAAAGCTGTATACACTGTACAAACAGAGCACTAAAGCGGCAGTACACTGACTCATTCTTCGCTCTGTGTGAGAACTGAGGGGGACTCTATTCACCGCCTTTGTGCCGGTGTCTGTCAACAGCGCTGTTTGAGGCCAGCCCCATTGTGCCGGCCAATGTTTCTTATTGACCCGAGTCTGTGCCCGCAATGTTCCCAGGGTCGAAGTTGCGAGCGAGAGAATGTTTGAAAAGGGGTAATCGTAGGCTAAATGCGTTTTGCTGCATTGTCGTCTGACCTATTAAATCTAAACTGCGGTCCGCGTTCATGCAAACAGGTAATTATGTAGTCACAGCTGCGGCCATTGACATCTGGTTACCGCCCCGTGGAAAAAGGGGATGAGGTGCTCGCCTCTCCCTCCAGGCTCTGAAGCGCTGAACTTTAATGATATTAACTGAAAATAGAGGGTGGATTAGCGAGACTGACAGGTCAACAAGGTGGATACTTTATCCATGTAGGCAGAAATAAGTGCGAATGCAGTTACTTGGGTATTTCTGCTACACTGTGCATCACATTTTTCCCATAGCTGCAGGCTTGGCTGTTATTATTTAGGGTTTTTAGATCTGGAGAAGCTGCAAAATACTTCTGTCATCCTGTTGTGCAGTACAGTTCTGCAAATAGCCACCACATTAACTGTTTTTTTTTCTAAACTGAGAAGTTTACAATGGTTCTGGTCCCCAGAGGAAGAGTTGCCAGGATTTCTAGATAACAAACCTTCATTATCAATAGGCCAGCATTTCAAAACTTAGTGGTAGGTGTACAAGGGTAATAAAACATTCCTGGCCATAAATTATTTTAGGGAACTGCTTTTTCTTTTAATGTACTTTGGAACTTAGGCACATTTGCATGTGAATTAGTCTGGCACATCCTCTCTCTCATCCCCTTCTGCTCTCCCCCCTTCTGCTGGGAGGGAAGAGATCTCTACATAACATACATAATTATTAAAACAGCCTGCTTTTCTGTCCTGTGCAACTTTCAGTGGTTGGGATAGACAACAACCACTATAGAAAATAAAAGAGAGCATTACATGGCCCGAGGTGACTTTCATGGCACATCAAAGCTGAGAGCACACTCAGTGCTGGGCAGCCCTGGCTGCCGAGCAGGAGAGGAATGCAGCCAGCTGATAAATCCCTGCTTCAAGGGATCTCATGCAGGAATTAATGGTTAGCTGCTTCTCCTTGCGTTTGCATCCCTGTGCTGCTCCTTTGGAGTCAATTATTCTGAAGCACTGTTGCAATGTGAAGTGTCATGCAACAGGGAGAGTAGGTGCTACATTTTGTGGCAAATATATATATTTTTTTATATATATATAAAATCTTCCATAGTTATGGGAGGACTGTAATTGCCAAAGGAGTGAAACATTTTTCTTCAAAGGCATGTCCAGTGTTACAGAGGAGAGCTGGTTTTTCACTCATGGAGCAGGGAGAGAAAAAAGATGATCTGCTCAGACTCAAGGGGATCTGCTTGTATTGTGGATCTCTAAAATGGTCTTGTACATCTGTTATGTAATTAGCTTTTTCTCTTTCTCTGTGGGTTGATTTTTTTACTTGATTTCTACCTTTTTCTAATCCTTACAGGCCTCTAGGGAACAGACTGGCTTCCTTATGCAAGAAGTAAGGGTAAAAAAGTGCAAACTAAAAATATTTCAAGTGTATCCAGAAATGTGTTGGCATTATCATGTTTTTCAGGCAGAGGACAGTAGGGAAAGACCAAGTCCATCTTCCAGCAAAAGACAAATTACATCTTCACAATTATCTGACTCTTTGGCTGTTCGATATTTATTGCTGCAGGAAGGAATAAATTTCCTTGTAGGCTATATCAACTCTATACAGTATCTTTGCTGCCTCTGCATGAACATGAATTTTTCCAAATATACAGAAAATTCTGTTTATGCATTCCTAGTAGATGTATTAAGTTCATAAAAATACTAGATAGTCTTAGGAATTTGTTGTTTCTCACCTCTGTAGCTCTATCTTCTAAACCATTTGCCCATTTCTCTACTTAAAACAAATAATCAAAATAGAGTATTTCCTTTTCAGCAGCCACTGATTTTTTCTACTGTAAAGGAAATACCAAGGAATAATGTTTATCTAAAAGACGCAATGGTCTAATTCAGTGTTCTCCTAAGCTGTATTATCTGTAGAGTAGACAAATGAGACTGAACATTTACCCTGTAGAAGTCTGTAAATGCCTTACACTCTTTAAAATACTTTAATTCTGTAACTGAGAAAACCTGTTCTGCTTCAAATATGAAAAGGAAGTTCAGAAAGAACTTGAAATGACAATTCTCAGCAGAGATCAAGAAGCTTCCTGATTAAATTGTGTTTTCCCCTGACCTAATAAGTAAAACTTGAGCAAACTTTTAGTTTGGATACCCCAGTTTTGATGTCATGTGCATCCTGTGATGTGTCAGCTGTAATTCAGCATGTCATTCAAAAGGAGTTATAAGAATACACTTTTCAAAGTGGCAAAGATGATTTTTCCTTAGATACATCACCGACTTACTGAAATAGGCATTAACCACTCTTGTATGTTTGGAAGGTGGTGCTGTATAATGAAAGAAAGGTTGAAAACTTAGATGTGGGAATTATTATGTGCTCAGTGTTTTGGAGCAGTAAGGTGACATGAATGAAATCGAGGCAAACCTTGCATAAATATGCAATTCATATGATGCATATGTAACGATAATCTAAATGGGCTTAATTCATGTACCTTTCTTAGAAGGAGATTGAAGTGTGAGTCAAAAAGAAAACAGGTTTCTGAGAGAAATTAGTTGTCTTGTTTCAACAAAGGGCCCCAAGGATATTATAACCTCTGTGTAAAAACAACAGCACACTTGGCACACATTGCCCCTGCGAGTTCAAAAGAATTGTATGGAAACTGAAATAACCTTTCTAAAAATATATTTGAGGGCATACCTTTTGGGTACTGGAATTAATGTTCCGATAGCACCAAGTGGGACAGCCCTTTTCCAATACATAGTGCTTGTGGATTACACCTGTAAAGAAAATATGGCAGTGAAGCACAGGAATGGGCAATACCTGTAGATAAAGGCTTATCTGTTGCCACTACTCCTTTTAGGATTTGTCTTTATACAGCCTGTGGAAAAGACTTTGTGGTTCTGCTAACTATCCAGCTAAATGTTAACATTTTTCTTATAAAAATTTTCTTCGGGTTTTTAAAAAAGTGCTTTTATCTCAGCAGAGAACTGAAATAGTACAAAACATTTGAAATTATTCTTATTAAATTTAAAAAAAATTCTTAAGCCCACTAGGCATCTCATTTATTTTGATTTAAAAATGGGCAGTATTGTCTAATACTAAGACAACATTATGAGCTTGTTTATGTAATGTATGTTGGTTTCTGGATTTCTTCGAAATGAAGAACTCAGGTGTTGCTCTCCAGAAATACAGGTATAGGGAGGATCAGATATTTTAGTTGTTAACATGCTGTCTAAAGCAAATAATTAAATTTCAGAAAAGGAAAACTTGTCCCTAACCAAGATCAGATCAGTAATGGCTTTGGAAAACAGCTCTGGTTTTCCTGCCACCGGGGCTAATGCACAGTAAGAGCAAAGATGTGGAATTGGCTTACAAATTAACCTCGTTTAGACTCTGTAATATTCAGATTTTTGTTGCCCTGAAGTAATCAAGGGCTCCATTACAAATGCCTTGTTATACTCTGCAATATGAGGACAACTGGCGGGTCAACTACATTTTCTGGTTTTTTTTACCTCTTTAAAAGTTGAAACAGTTTGCTTTTTCCTGTTGGTTTTATTTCACATAGACATTTTTCATATCCAAGTTATGATTATTCCCCCCCTCCCCCCAGTTACTAGAATGAAATTAACTTAGTTTATCTCTCAGTCACATCGTGACTTATATTGCTTTCCATTAGGGAAGATTTCCATGTACAGACAGGATGCAGTGGTTAAACAGGGTTTTTGAAGAAGAAAATATAGATTACAATAGATGTAAACAGCCTCGACATGGGCTTCCTTTTACCCCCTCTGACTATTGTCACAGCTTCCCCTCATTCAGTTCAGTGGTGGTTGTTCTTTGCGTGAGACCAATGGATAGGACTGATAGATCAGCAAATGTTGTGTTTATGTTTGATCTCTTGTGAAATAAAAATGCAGCTCTGGATTGTTCAGATTCCTCATTTCCCTTACAGCAACATTGCTGCTCTACAGCCTTCAAGAACAGAACAAAAAACTATTTGGAGAGTAAAGAATTTTCTACAGCCTGTTCTTATTTTTTTTTAAAGGAATTTCTACTCTTTGACAAAGTGAGAAATTTTTCTTCAAAAGGAAATAGACTTGGCAATATACACCAAATTCATACAGGAGGAATGCTTATTCACTTTTAGAAATGCTGCTAAAAGTCATGGTGCCAACTACCTCTTTAATTCATCCTCATTTATAGAATTGGCAAGGTAAAAACTTGAAGGGCTTGGAGACCTCACAGTACCAGTAATGGCAAAGCTGCTCAGGTATTTTTAGAAAGAATATGCTCATACCTTGGTGCTTCTGGAGAAGGTATGTGCAGCAGAGGGTTAACTCCCTGACACACTGAAGTGTCTTAATTAGAGCTTGGCAAAGAGCCATGGTCAGTAGAGAATATGTGGTGCCTGAGACAGTAGCAGTAACTAGTGGTTTGATCCTCTGGCGAGGTCTCCTGCATTCAGCAGCACTCTCTGCCCGTGCCTACCTGTTGTGGGAAAGCAAGATGCTGCTCAGACCTGAAACAAAGCACCCAAGCATTTTCCCATCCAGCTTCACCATTGTAGACTTTAAAAGAAAGGACGTGGGGATGTGGTGAGGGGGGAGATACCTGTCAATAAAAGCAGCTTTGCAGCGACTCGCTGCACATAGTGGCCTGCAGCTGAAGGAAGAGCAAGTTGAAATGGCAGAGCAAATCTGGTTTTGCACAATGTAGGGAATGAGTGCAATACTTACTTTAAAACAGAAAAATGGGAGAATTTGAAGTTTCAGGCTGAGAAGATTTTTTAAAAACATTTATGACCTCTAGTGATTCTTTTCAAATTGGGAATTACTGCATGTTTTTTAAGAATGAGGATGATTTACTTATAAGAATTATTAATAGATACTTCTTTTCCAAGATTATGGCCTATTTACAGTCCTGGTGGGAAAAATATAACATCAAGTTGCCCAATTAATCCTATATTATCATAGGATGGATGATACAGATTAAATGGAACACAAACCACCAAACTTGTTATTTAAATATGAAATAATAGAACTACTTATAATGTCAGGATTAGGTTGCTGGATCTTAGAATGAGAAATGCAGAGATAGAGACTTGGGATAAAATTGAGCTGATAACACTGTATCTGTAGAGGCTCATATTCAGAGAAACCGTGGGGTAGGTACTTCTCTAGCTGGTGTGTCTGTAAATTAGACAAGGATGGTTTTCACAATTAAGAAACCCCCCCGAATTTGTAAGACTGCATCTTGGGTTCTGCGTGAATATTGAAATGTCCCATACCCGTATTTGAAGAAAAATGTGTTGTAAGTTTGAGGAAGTTTCCGGAGGTATTAACAGTAGTTGAGCTCTTCTGTCTCTCACTAAATTTCGGTGGAAATGAAACACCTAAATCCAGACTGTGAAGGTCTAAAAGTTATCTTCTTTTAGGTGCAACAGCATCAATAATGCATTGCAGTCTGACTGTACAAAAACTCAGTACCAAAAATAGTCTTTACTGGTATTAATATTTAATACTAAATAACAAGATCGAATAAAAAACACACTTTAAGTAGAAATAGAAGAGCAAAGTCCATACTTAAATTATATTTCTCTAAACTGTTTGTGTGTGTATTTGTTTATTCTGAGGAATGAAACAGGTCTATGTGAATTTGTATTTAGACACTTGTAAAAATAACATTTTGACCCAGTTGTTTGAGACCAGTTGTTTTGTGAGAGAACTTCCGAGGATCAATAAAGATCTACCATGAGAAAATACGTATTGGAATTTATAATGAATATTTACTGTGAAAAATTCTGTAGCTAAATTATTTGAAAATTAAGTATATAGCACGTTTCACTCATACTTTGAATGTTTAATTCAATATGTTTTGTGAACAGAAGAGAAACAGTGCATGTCAGAAGCTTGACATCAGCAAGTGTTTTTGTGACATCTCAGTGGCCTGATAGCAAATTAGGAAGTCAGGAGCTATACAATACACGCAAAACTCATTTTAAAACCATAGTGCATGATTGTCAGCAGGTAGTTCATTGTCTGAATGAAAAGATTCACTGAGTTTGCTTCCATGGGATGCTGCCTTGGGTTAATGGTACCAGTATTTTCATTATTGATCAGGGTGATGGAATACTGAGTGTGCTCATTAAATGTGTAGGTGATGCCCAGCTGAGAGGCTGCTAATCCAGTTTCTGGTTCCTTTAAACTGTAATATTGGCTTTAGGTTTGAAAATTACATTGACAAGTTGGAGAAGGGGTCTGAAAAAAAATATTGGCAATCAAAAGGTACAGTTACAAAGTGTTGGACGTACACAGAGTTGGGAATCAAACGATAGGCAGTGATTCTGCAGAGTTAAACCTTGATGTTACTGGAGTTATGAAGCTGTGTATGAAGAAAGAAAATCATGTGTGTCCACTCCTCCTCCCACTCCAAAAAACAAGTAATAAGCAATAACTTTTCTAGATAAATAGCTTTTCTAGATAAATATAAAGGGGTGGTTTTATAGATGTTATTATTATTACGATGACTTTTTTCACCCTTCTCCTGTTGGTGATCCATACAGCTTCCTTCTCCATCCTTCCTCTCCATCTACAGTTGTCTGAGAAACCAGTGAGTCTGTCCTTTTGTCAAGAGGATTTCTTAGGCCAGGTGGTGGGACAAATCCTCATGTGTTGTAAAATGGGTTGGGTTGGGAAGATGGCATTGGCTGGCCTGCCTTCATTTTTTTGGGAAGAGCCCCATAGCTGCCATTGTTGTGGTGTATCTGTGATATCCTGCAGTAAGGACAGGTAGTCACTGGTCAAAAGACACTGGTGGCCTTCCACACTACTCTGTGAGCATGGTTTTAGTTCATTGAAGCACTGATGTTGAGTGTGACCCTCTGCCACGTCAGATGAACGTCAGTCACAGTGAGTTTTTGGTGAATAAAGTATGTTATCGAGGGTTTCCCTGAGAATAAAGGGTTAGCTATGGAAAAACTCTTAGCTACACCTATTCAGTCACAGGAAGTGTACATTTTCAATGTAGGATCTCTTGGTTTTGATTAAGTTGTGTTAAAACAAGTGCTGAGTCAGTTGCGTGCATTTTAATAGGTATAAATACATGAAAGGAGTAACTGTTTGTTCAGCATGCATTTTTCAGTCACTTCTTCAGGTTTTTATTACTTCAAATGAGAGGCAGTACAAGTATAAAAAATTTAAATTGTTTAAAAAATTTAAACCAGTTAAAACAAAGTTGCATTCCTGGTGAGAATAAAGAACAAAGTTTTGCTGAATTACCTTCAATTTAGATTTAGACTTAATTTTTACATCAGTATTTTTATACCAGTGATTTTTAGAACCTTTTCATTTTTGTTTGAACAACAGGAAGTTTCCAGGGCATCTGTGTTTTCCTTTTTCAATGGCTAAGTTTTTCTTCCAGGTAAGTAGTGAGATTCCTGGTCTTTGAATGTTTTGGTTTAAGTATAAGGGTAGCTTTTAAAGACTTTACTTCTCTTTAATTGCATCTATTTAACTCGTATCTGGAGATATTTGAAAATAATTGAGGTTTTTTGAATGGATGCAGAACACAGAAGTGAGACGAAGGGAAGGACTTCTTAGCTGAGCTGTTCCATCTGCCTCTCTCCAGCCTGCCTGGGAGCTGATTGCCTACCCCCAGAGCCTCTCATTGTGGTTGCCTGTGGCTTCTTGTGGCAGAAACAAGAATGTAAAAACAGCCCCTTTGGGTAAGGCAACAGTACCTCTTGCAGTACCCAGTCTCCAACAATAGCCAGTGCCTGGGAAAGGTTTATGGACAGGGCAGTAAGGGAGCAGTGCTTTTGTTCAGCTTCCAGCTGCTTGTGGCTGGAGGGTCTTCCAGAGCAAGAGATAATGTCCTTCTGGTTAATAGCCCTTCACTGGTCTCCCCTACCCCAGTAAAACACTCCTTGAACTTCTGTCAGTTGTTTCACCACCTGCAATAACTTGTGACAGAGTATCGCAGCCTCTGTGATAAATGAAGTTATTTTTTTCTTAGCTTATCGTACCGGTTTTATTTAATGCCCACTTACTCCTAAATTAGAGGCAACAATGAACCATTTTACTCACTCGGTGTTTTCTGTGACTCAAGACTCAAATGCATTCCTGTTTGTCACACAAACTTGAGGTTTACCAGGGGTCAGGGTCGGGGGGTACTGGTCACACCGTTCAGTCCTTCCTTTTTGAGGCTGAACAGTCCCAGATATTTTTCCCACTGTTCTCTACGCACTTGGAAGTTCAACTATATTCTCTTACAGGAGAGAGGATAAATAAAGGGGTCACTTTTTAAGGCTGTTATTTTGTGCAGCCGCATAAAATATTTTCTATTTAGTTTTCTTTTTCTTAGGTAAAAGCAAATGCTCAATTTGGTTTTTGACCGCATCAGTCTGAGGCAAATGTTTTCTTTAAAATCATGTCTTGTAAGCCCACAATCTTTTTCCTGAGCAGTAGATAGTAGTTTAGTGTGCACACGAAGTCTGGGTATTTTTCCCTCAGTGTGCAGATTCACACTTACCTATGGTGAATTTCATTTGTCACTTTATATCCCATTCCCACTACTCTGTGAGGTGCTTATGTATCTCTTTGTGACTAACATTATTTTTATTAATGTAAATAGTATAACCTTCTTACAGATTTTAAGGGGAGACAGTTTGTATATAGATTGAAGTATTACATTCCATGAGACTTGACTGATGATTTCCCTTTATTGAGAAAATTAACCACTTTATTCCTGTTTTTATTTATGTCTTTCCCATTCATCGATGTTATGGTTATCGTTCTTATTCTCTGACAGCTTAGTGTGGTGTTCTGTGTGTGGTGGGTTTTTTTTATGATCTCCTTGCAAGAGACCCTCTGAAAACCTCTGCAAATTCAAGTAAACTGGTTTGAAATGATGCAGATCCGTAGTTTGGCTCCCTTCAGCCTCACACCAAACCATCTAATCTCAGTTACACAGTCTTTTAGTTTTCCCACTGAAAAGGGAGCCAGGAGGGCCTCTAATGACTGCCTCTCCTGTCCTTGTAGAAGCTGGAGTGGATCTTGGAACACCATCTGGACAGACTGTGGTAGTACTACAAGATAACCAGTGCCCTGGGTTAGGGAAAGAGTAAAATGAAATTTTGGGCAAATCAAGTGAGTGGGAAATCAGATATGTGAAAACCTCAAAGAACATAAATGGGATGCTGGCAGATATTACTAGTGTGCTTTAAAAGTCACTTTTTCCTTGGCACCTGGGTCATTCTTGTCCACGGCTTTAGCAGTGTTGTGTGATACAGGAGTGTTTAGGGAAGCCAGAGAAGCAGTTTCTTTCGAGTTATCCCATTGATTCCACTGTAAGTTTGATCATGCGGCACGTCAGAGGTTGTTGGATAAGTTAAACCACCTTGTTTAACCACTGGCTGCCACTTTAGCCCAACCTGTCCAATGAGTCCATCTTCTAAAGTTCTGCTCTGTGCTAGCATGTGTACTGGAGTATGTCTGTCTCTCATAGACATGCGAGAGTGCAAATATATATCTGCAACTTTTAATTTGCTATTAGCTTTTTAAAAGAACTTAGTGTACTGGTTATTAGAACCTGTCAGTAAGAGACTGGACACCAACTCTCATGGTGGGCTCCGTGTGTGGGATTATTCTGAAGGTAACTGTTAAATTAACACTTGGATCAAGTAGAAGGACTCTAGAATATGGCACATCATAAGCTGTGAGGTCAGTAATGTTATATCAGTAATATAAATCAGTGATAATCACAATTATTATGATGTAGTAAATAAAAACAAATAGCATTCTTAACAGATATCCAGTCTGGAGTAAATTTACTCAGAAGAAATTAGTATGATTAAAGCAATGAATTCTTTGAAGTCATAAAGCCCAAGTCATCACCTTCATATTTTCTGTCTGATAAGTTCTGGGATTATTTTTGGTTCTGTAATGTCTACTTTCATTTCATTACAGACACAACTTCATAAAATTTTAATAGTAAGGGGTGTAGGATAAACCCTTTGTGTCTTGTTCCTTGCTGACTTCTCAGCAATGAGAGTGTTCTGGAAGTCGTGGTCAACTGCTGCTGCAGAGCCAGCAGATGGAGAGCAAGAACGCTGCTCTGTTTCTGTGTGAATATGAAATAAGGAATTCCTACTGTTTGATGAGGAAGATGGTTAAAATGTAATAAACCATCCAATACCATGATTAGAAAATGAAGTTTGAGAAGGTTTAATTCTGAAAAGATCCACTACAGATACTGTGTGTATCCCCTCAAGTCAGTTATTTTCTCCCTTAGAGTATTAGATGTAATCAAAACTGGGCAAATTGGTATTTAATGTGTGTAACATGCAATCTAGCAGCGTGGCCAGCTTATCCATGAACAGTTTATTTTAGCTTCTTGCACCCTGCAGCTGATAGAGGGATATGATCACAGAAGTGGTGCTTGTAGTAATGCTTTTGTTTTACCCGGGCTCGAAGTTGGCACCTGTCAGGTGTATATTGGCAAATGATTATAGTTATGAAAGTAGCAGTACAGCCTCTTTCTGCAGGCAAACACCTAGGGCAGCTGGCAATATAGCAAATATCCCATTTTATCAATCAGTCATTTCCCTAGCAGCGTATCTCCTGCTCTGGTAATCCTCTTTTCTTGATTTGAAAATACAACTTTTAGGCATTTTGCAGAAGGTTGCTTTATAACCAACTTTAATCATAGCAGAAGCATTAATTATATAGTGAACTATGTGATGTGTACTGACAAAAGTATAAAATTTTTCTTCAATATTTTTAGTAATAAATCAGGTAACCTCTAAGAAAATAAAAAGACACATTTTTACAGTAAAAATTTTGATTCACGAGAAAAGCATCTTTTATTTCAGGTCATAATGAGGCTGTTAAAAGTCTCTGGTTGGAAACAGTCTGTACTTACTCAGGATTCTCACTTATGGCAAGAAAAACTTTTTATTTAAAAGAGCTCATCTGTGCACACTCATGTTATCAAACTTAAAACTTCGTACACAGAGTTTTAATAGGTATTTTGTGGGCTGTTCACAGTAGTGAGCCTTATGTTGTATAGTCAGTGCATCCAGGCTCAGCTGCTCATAGTTTATAAACCCTTAAGGTTTTAGTCACTTTGAGTATTAGTTAAGTATGATGGGATAATGGTACGAACTTCACTTTGAAGTTTAAAAGCAGTTTTGCCCACACCCTTCTGCAGATTAGGGTGGGTGGAGTTTTGTTTTATTAGGTCCCATCTCCTGCACCCTTCACCATGTACGTGCGCACATTTCGGTAGTGCCACGAGAGGCACAGCAAACACCTGTCACAAGCAATCCACTCGTTTCTCTTTCTTTTTCCCAGGGGTAAAGTTTCATACAGAATTTTGGTTTTACAGCATTTAATTCGTATCTCATTTGTGAAGTTTGCTTCCTAGAGGGAGCCCCAGCTGAAGGAACGCAGCTTGCCTTGAAGCACAGAGGTGTGCCATGGGGTAGTTCTCATGCAGGCAGGCAGTCTTTGCAGAGCCTGTGTCTTGAAGACTTAGGTTTTCACTTGGGAATAAATAACTCCACGTGCTTCAGTGTCAAGAATACCTTTAGATAATAGAAATCTGCCCACTAGAAGATCTCTCATATGTATAATAATGCCCTGTGTCTTGAAATACCTCTAAGTCCAAGGGATGAAGATCTTCTAATACAGTGCTGTGTTTCATAAGTCGGTGTGCTGATCAAAGGTGAGATTTGGTGAGCTCCTGGTAACCTGTTTTGCCAAGGAACTTCTAGCTGTTGTTTCCTCAGGGGTGGCCTGATGCCTGGAGGAGTGATGGTGCTGTTGCCAGGTACCTGTTACTTACCTGTCTCCCATTCTCCTGTAAGTTGGGAAACGGAGTCTTTGGTTGGCTTGATGCAGTCCCAGAAATTAGCAGGAAAATGCTCTTCACAGGAGGTGGTGGAACTCAAGTGCTCTCCTCAATTCCCAGCACTTAGAGGAGGTCTTATGGTTTTGTCATCTAAGTTACATTTGTCATGTACCTTTGAGAAGCAGTAAGAAAGCAGAATGTCTGAAAATTACTTCAGAAAAAGGCAGTGACCCCGCTTGGCTAGTTTAAGATGTATTTTTTTCTGAACCCAGACCAGTATCAATCATGAAATGACATTTTTTTCAATATCTTGGTGTTAGATATCACAAGTTTTATGTGAGAACTTAGTGTGGTTGGGACTTTGCTATCCGTAATTAAGTTTTTCTTCACTGAAACCAGTATGAGTCTTCCAGTCACGAAACACCCCACAGTACAAAACCAGGAAATACATGGGTCAAATTTGCAAAAGTTGGATTGAAAACCCTTTAGGCTTGTTCATTGTTTCCTTATGTATTCAAGGTTTCATGGACCTGCTGGAGTGGGTCCAGAGGAGCAGCATGAATATGATCACAGGGCCAGAGCATTTCTCCTGTGAAGACAGGCTGAGAGAGTTGCGATTATTCAACCTGGAGAAGAGAAGGCTGTGGAGAAACCTTATAGAACCTTCCAGTACTTAAAGGGGGCTACAAGAAGGCTGTAGATGGACTTTTTACAAGGGCACTGATCGAACAAGGGGGAATGGCTTTAAGCTCAAGGAGGGTAGATTTACATTGGATATTAGGAAGAAATTCTGTCCTGTTAGGGTAGTGAGGCACTGGAACAGGTTGTCCAGAGAAGCTGGGGATGCTCCATCCCTGGAAATGTTCAAGGCCGGGCAGGATGGGGCTTTGAGCAACCTGGTCAAGGGGAAAGTGTCCCTGCCCATGGCAGAGGGATTAGAACTAGATGACCTTTCAGGTCACTTCCAGCCCTGACCTTTCTATGATTCTATGATTGAAGGAGGAATCTTGATGAGTTGTTTAATTAGTGGTGGAAGGATGAGCTTGTGTGGTACCAAAGGAAGATTCTGGATACCTGTGATAAGAACCAGAGCTTGCAGTGAACTGGAAGCAAAACTGATGAGGCTGTTCTGAGTAATGCTGAGATGGTGAGTAATTCTTTAAATTGTATTTAAATAACTCCTACAAAAAACTGTCCTTTTTCCATCTCTTCCTTTCAGAATTAGCTTTCCATAAACAGTCATGATTTTTGCATTCTTGTTTATTTTAGAAAATTAGACTGCTTTAAGGTGCCATGAAGAGCAAAGTGGGATAAATGCATGGTGACAAGAGTATTGTCACCACTGATAAGCCACCTCCTTTATTGATCTTTAGGCAGAACACAGCTGTCTTCAAGTCAGTTTAGTAATTTGAGCCATTGTGGACAGACCATACCAAGTTGAATCACTGAGGTTCGTTTGTTTGAATGAATATCTAATTCAAAGGCATTATTCAGGTTTTCCATCTCGGGTCTGTTATTTGTCAGGTTTTTCACTGAGTTAATATTGGATCTGCATTGCATCTCAGTTAAAATACTTGAAAAAGGTTGCTTTTTCTCTGCCTTCTGCCTTGTATTTAAGAAAAATCACACCTTCGAATTAAAGATATGTTAAATATTGTGCCACATGTTTATGCTTTAGTGACTAATTTAGTATGATTGAAGAGGCTCCTTTTCCCTTTTGCTTGTATTATTGATATACTTTTCAAATTAATTTTCTTTATTTTCAGGGGGGAAAAAGCTTAATACTATTGTTAATTGCATAAAAGAATTAACATTGTCAAATACCTGCATTTAATTGGATTTGGAAATACCTTTAAATATATCTTTCATGCTTCTCATCCCACACACGGGGTGGGTGCAGGTTTTCTGCCTGCAGTTTGACTAGAGGACGTTGGGTTTCATCTTGATAAGGGCTTGAGCATGTCAAAAACTGAGCTCACAGGCAGCTCCTTCTCACCAGGAGCAGGGATGTGCATACACGAGTGCCATGCAGTGTGTATCCAGAGTGACAGTAAAAAAATACAAGGGAGAAAAAAAGCAAAAAAAGAGAGTAAAAAAAATGGAAGTAAAAAAAAAAAGACTGGCTGCAGCCTGCTGAGCATAAGCAGCTGCTGCTCGCTGTCTTGTGCTGTGAGAGCACCTTTCTGACAGGTTCTCAGGCTCGGCTCCGAGGTCAGTGCAGGATTAGGATGGGAACCCACTTTGCCTCTCCTGACAGCTGCAGTGTTTAGTCACCGCGCGGTGACTTCAGCCCTGTGGCTTCTAAAGAATGTTTAATTAGTTTGCCTGCTATCAAAAATTATCTCAAGCAGAGACACAAACATATGTTGGAATTGAAGAAGACATAGGGGGGCTGGTGAAGGATGGTATCCAAAATATTATGAAAATTTTTTTTGTATAGGCTGTTGAATTTTGAGTCTGATTTTGCGTTTGTGAGTTTTAGTGCTTTATTTATTTATTCGATTTCAACTTATTGAGGATAAAAAGGGAACTGATGCTGTTTTTACAGACATAGTTTTGATTTTGGGTTTGATTTGTAATCTAAGTGTTGTATCTGGTATTACCATATTCTGCATGGTCTGTGTTTTGGCATGTGGAAGTAAAATTTAAAGTTTTCATAGGTAGTAATCCCGGACTGAAGGGATGCTTTTGTTATACATAATTATTTTTGAAATGTCCCCTGAAACCAACATTTCTTCTCTAATGAAAAAGTATGTTGAAGCAAACAAGTACTCTGCTGTTCTGTCCTGTGGAGTAAGAGCTTGGTGGGAACTTGAGGAGCCTTGGGAAGACACAAGTGCCGTTGTGCGAGGAGAGCCAGCCCGCCTCGCCAGCACACTGTGAGCACAAGCCAAGTTGAGCAAGTTTGTTATAGATAAAAGCATTGGATCCCTCCTGCTTTCCCTTTGGGACTGGCAGCCTCTCGCTGTAAATTGTGACTCCATCACCCTCTGAAATACTTCCTGAAAACCCAGCTCTTTTCCAAATAGCTTTTAAAACTGCATGAAATGGATCAGCGTACCCTCCTTTGTAAGGTTTCTGTAAGACAACAAACTGCATTTGAAGGTTAAAAGCCTTTTCACTTGCTTAAATGTTTAGCTGCTTGGCTTGTGGTGGGAGTAGAGATGCAGGAGACAAAATGTGGCAGCACCCACCGGGTTTCACAGCCAGGTATGAGATACAACCTGCAGCTACTGCTTCCACTCGGCCAAACCCCATGAGAATAGTACTCCTGTCAAGGGGCATTTTCCCACCAGGAGGAAAACTAAGGAGAGGGAGCTGAGGAAAGCTCACTGGCCTGTGGGGTGATTTGCTGAATATTTAGGTCGAACTAGACCAGCAGAGACTGCAGCACAGAAGTATATGGATACACATTCATAGGAACCCTAAAGACATATGCCCAGCTACCCTGACTGCAGAACAAATTGGGGGTTTTTTCTATCCTTGTCTTTTACTTTTTTCTTCCTTTCTTTTATTGACTTGTCTTAGAAATTTTTTTCTTCCTACCATTTTGATTGTAACCTCTTCATAGTATAGATAATAGGCCTATGAACCTCAGTCCATATTTATTTAGTGAAAATTGTTCTGAGTTAACAGGATCTGTACTTTTTAAACTACATCCTGAGTAGCATCCTGTCCTGTTTTTCATCTTTACTTGTCCTTCCCTTCTGCTGTTTTAAGCTCAATTAATTTTTCATTAAAAATAAGTTTGTAGGCTTTTTGGGCTAGGAGTTGCATCACCTTGCCTGTTCTGTGCATCCTCAGAATAAAATACTTGTTCCTATTTATGATCTTAGGTTCATATGAAGGGTTGATGACGTTGTAGGGAAACAGCCTATTGTGTATTCTAGTTTGTATGAATAACTGTCAGTAAGATATGTCTCTGTACAAGTTGTCATATCAAATTACTGATTTCTATCACTGACTTTGGAATCCTCATGAGGAATGTTGTAAATATTAATGAAACATGTTTTTCAACATCCCACTGCTATAACAAACTATTATTCCCATTTTATGAAAAAAAAATAAATTACAGCATGGAAATTGTAAGATGGTCATGAACACAGACTTTTTTGGCAGGAGTAGGAAATAAGTGAATTTTTAATTTCCGTGTTTTAACCAGGAGACGTTATTCTTCCTGGCTGAAATTTTATCATAATTGCAAAGGACTCTTCTGATAAATGGCATAAATGTTGCTATGGCTTCCCAGCATCTGTTTTCTGGCAGTTAGACTGCAGAGCAGCTTGGAGCTAGTGAAGCATCTTTCTCTGCTTGTGCCAATTTGCAGAACTGTGATGTAATGGGGGGTGTCAGCAGGATTCTTCTCCTTTGCTTTACAGTGAGAAGAACTCAACACTGCCTTCTTCCTTAGTGTTTAAATGCTTTTTTTTCCTTACTTAAGATTTTTGAGAATAAGCTAGGAGTGTTAATACCGAGTAACATACTACATAATAGTATGTTATTATATCATTGTCCCTCAGCCAGTTGCTAGAGTTAAATATTGCCTGATGTTTTAACAAATATAACAAATATTTCTGAATGCTAAGATAGAAATACTGCATATGGTCCTATAAACAAGTGTTTTCTTATGTTCTGGATACAAATACATGGAGAATTGCATGTCTTTTTACAAAAATATAGGTTTTGCCATAAACCCGGTAGTTATTGTCCATTGCCTATAGTAGTTGTTTAGTGGGTTTCTTCTATTTAAGACTTGTTCATAGGGAAATGTTCCTATTGAAAGTTTAATTTCAGAAAAGTAAAAGCTAAATAAGAGTATCGAACTCTTCTTGAGAAATTGTCCTCCCAAACTGTGTACAGATTGCAGTTGCCACTTGTAGATCATAACAAAAACAGCCTGTATAAAGTAGCATAGTTATTATGCTGTGAATAGAGGAGTAGCAGCTTAAGACTGTTGTCTTCTCCACAGAGTGCATATTGCTTGTGTACTTGGCTGTAAGGGATTGGCCTGTCTCTGCAGTGCAGCTGGGAGTATTTATGGGAGATTTTGCTACCCAGGGCTCTGTGTTCTGCTGGCACCTGTTGTTTAAGAGATAGGTGGAACAGTTTTGTTCTTATTTCTTCCCTATCCTGTACATTTTCCAGTTTTACATCTGCCGCTATTCCTGTTGTTCCTCTGTTATTGCAGGTATGATACCTGTCTGATGGTAGTGAAATGGAGAGTCTTTAGGAGAGCAGCAGAGTACCTAAAAGCAGGATATTCTAGCCATTATTTCTCTAAACATGACTAAACTAGAGAAAACCCTAAAATGTGCTAAAAATCTCCATATCCTTCACTGGTGTTGATTGAGAGAAATCATTATTTTCATAGAACTGATGTGTGTTTACTACCATGTTAGGAATCTGGTCTTCAGTTAGGAGAACCATAGAATCACAGAATGGCTTGGGTTGGAAGGGACATTAAAGATCATATAGTTCTAACTCCTCTGCCTTGGGCAGGGACACCTTCCACTAGATCGTGTTGCTCAAAGCTCCATCCAACCTGGCCTTGGATCCACAACTTTTCTGGACAACCTGTTCTAGTGTTTCACCATCCTCATCATAAAATTTTCTTCCTTATGTTCAGCCTAAACCTACTCTCAGTTTAAAACCTTGGGCCCTTTTCCTGTCACTACAGGCTTTGGTAAAAAGTCTGTCCTCATCTTTCCAATAAGCCCCCTTTATATGTTGAAAGCTGCAGTGAGGTCTCCCTTGGAGCCTTCTCCAGGCTGAACAGTCCCAACTTTCAGAGCCTTTCTTTGTATGACAAGTTTTCCAGCCCTTCCCTGAACCTGGTCTGACAAGTCCATGTCGGTTGTTTTGGGGACCCCGGAGCTGGATGCAGCACTCCAGGTGGGGTCTCAGCAAAGCGGAGTAGAGGGGTAGAATCACCTCCCTTGGCATGCTGCCACTGTTGATGTTATCTTTTAGCTTTTATAGTTTGCCATTCCTCTTCTACTTTAAGTAGTTGGCTTTTGAGACATTTTGAAAGCTTTTGCTTGATTCTTCAGCTGTTATTTCAACGTACTTTAGCATTCAATGCAAGAGATGTATCCCAGAAAGAGGGAAATGCCGTTCCCATTTTGGGGAGAAATTGAAAGAATCTTTCATTTGCAAGAGAGAGGGCAAGGAAGTTCTTGACTAACAGAACAGTGGAAGACAACATTTTTGGTAGTGAATTGATTTTACCTTTGTATGTAGAGTATTGATGAAAATGCGCCATGTCACACACTGGTGCCTTCCCTTTCATTAACTGTGTTGTGCGAATGACAGGGAATTGAGAAGGAAGCACTAATTATCAACCACAGTTTTATGTATAATTGGGCCTATAATGAGAAGTGTGAGTGGTCTGTTTACTGTGTGCTTTAGTTCTGAAACATAAAAACCACAGCCAACAGCACAGCGAAGAACTGTCTTCATAACTTTACTCAATTTGATGCCAGTGTTGATACCAAAAATTTATTTAGTATTAAACCAGTGCATTGCAGGCATGTATAATAGTACCAATCATTTAAATGTGCATTGTTTCAATATATGTAGTTATATCCTCAGTTTGGGGAAAAACCAAAAGATGGATGGAGGAGATTGAAACCACAAAAGCCTATCTGAGCTTCTTTGGTTATGCCATGTGCTCGTTATGCCTGGTCTCTATTCCTCGTGAGATTTTGATGGGGAGGGCTTTTCAGTGGAATGAATTGCACTGTCTTTGGATAGTCATTACTCGTGAACATGGTCATCTGCTCACTAATGTCTTGTATAAAGCTGTTAATGTTTATGTTAGTGCTGGGTTTTCTGCAGTAACAATATTCTTGAGCAGGATGTAGGCAAGTGAATATGAATGGTTCCTGTGAAATATGGCATCTTCCAGCAAGGGCCTGTCTCTGAGGTATTATACTGTGCTGTCATCACCTTGAGGGACTTGACCTGAGGAGACTCAGATGAACAAGAGGACCTGAGGTAGCTTACATGATGGGTCATCATGCAGCCACAGGTCGCTGTAGCAGCAGACTACAATGCTCACTCATTCATAGTGACTTTCCATTAAGGTGACCAAGGCTGGAGCACAGAGTATTTGTAAAGAAGCTTTATTCATTTTCTTAGTGTGCCATTTTCAGTATACGATCTTTTGAGCTTCACCAAAACCCTAGAAAAACTGAGGAGGGGTAGTTAGTAATACTATGAGGTTTTATTTTCTTCGTAATTTTTTTTTCTGCTAACCGCCTTTAATAATGCGAAGAAAAGCATAGAACATCTTTGTCTAAAAAATTCTTGATAAATTTATTTCTTTTCTTTAAGAAGTGCTGTGTGATATAATCCAAGGGGATATGAAATATTTCTGATGATTTGAAGGTAGACAATTTCCATTATGTATCAGGTATTTCTTAGGGGAACATTTGATTACAAAGTTTCTAGTAAGTCAGTATAAAAGTATTGGTTGTTGCTGTATTCTACCAGCAGCCCTGGTAGCTGTTAAGTTGCATTTATACCATTGCCCAGCCAGTAATTGTGTATTACTAGTTGAGAACAGAGATGGCAATTTCTGAATGATTTTCCATTCCCAGACGTTTGTTCAGAAATGAAGCAAAAATGGCAGAAAGGTGGGTCATCTCAGCTTTAGCTAAATGAAGTCTGGGATGTTCTAGAGAACAGGGGGAGACATGGTGTTGGTGCTAAAGATTACACCATGGGCCTGGTCAGAGGTACCTGACAGCACAGAAACCTACCAGTTGTACCAGCCCTGTGCTGGTTCTCACACAGTTACTGGAGATTCCCTGTGCCTGAATCGGAGCTTTCCAACCCAGGAACATCCCCTCGGTCCCACTCTGAAAATGAGACCTGAAGTTAAGAGTTGGTTAAGTTAGGAAGAACCTATGCTGTACTAAGCTCCTCATCCTGTCTTCTGCCCTCAAATTTACCTTCACTTCTGATTCTTGTCCTGTGTTTCGTCCCACCCTTGTGCCTCATATACTGAAGTCCACTTCATTGTAGATCCTGTATTTCTGAGACATCTCCATCTATTTTCCAGTTATGTGCCCTTTCTTCCCTGTTTCCAACTCAAAGAGTCTGGTCAGTTCTGCTGGCGCTGTAGTTGCCCTTTCAAAAGGAAGGGGATCAGAAAGCTCCTTGTGCTAGTAATTACATGCAGTTTCTGTACCAGTTTGAGAATATAGCTTGTTCAGTGTTTGTCATCAGCTGCTGAATATCGACGGAGATTGCTTTTTCCCAAAGCAGTATAAGCTGCATACAGTATTTATTTTATGCAGTGAATACAGACTACTACATATGCCTACTGAGTCAGAGCAGTATGTGTTGTGCACTTCTTTCTCACGCACAAACATGCTCAACAAGCAACCAAAGAGATCCTTATAGACGTTTTCACAATCTGGCCAGCAGTCGGGAACTGAGTGCTTCATTTTCATCTTAAATTTTTTTTAAGTCCCTAATATTGTTTAATGCAGAGAAGGAATGGTATTTATGTAATGAACAGCAATGCCATGCTTTGACTAGTTCATGAAGAAGATACAATTCCCTATTTCTTCTTGGCATTCGTAGGATATCTCTATATTAGTATGCTTCACAGTCACAAATGAATTTAATTTTTTCGGGATCCTATGAGCAGAGAGGCATATTTATCCCATATTTCTGTAACCCCAGTTCACAAATGGGCAGCTAAGGATCAGAGATTAGGGATGCAAGTATCTCTTATAAATTCTGGGAATTATGATTACACAGCTTGAGCCATTTCATCTTCCATTTCTCCTCTTACTTTGATACCTAGCACTCTTCCTGCAGCTGTATGAAGCAAGCAGCTGCCTTTGCAATCAGAGCCAGTATTAGATACTGGCCTGTGCCTCCAGCACTTTTCCTTCAGCTGCATAGGCAGGCAGGCAGCTGCTTTTATGTATTAATATGTAGAGTTGGCATTGGTTATTAAGGCAGCTGCTCAGTTGTCCTTACAGCTGGAGGAAGGGTGTTTCCTACTAGGAACAGCTCATAAGAGTGGAGAGACTTCAAAACAAGAAGGGTATGGCCTGCCTTTTCATCTCTAAGGTATATTGCTTAGGGCTACGAAACTGTTTGATTTCATTAGGAAGTGTAAACAATTAATGGAAGCAATTGAGTACATTGAAATTACCTACCATTTTTTCTTCTGCATTTTATGGGTTTGGGCTGGTGACAAAGTCACCCTGTGACTTGATAATTTTTTTAAGCAGAAAAATTTTTATTGCTTAAATTTAATCGAGTTGAAGTTTTGTACAGAATTTAAAAACTTCCAGCACTGTCTTTTTTAATTGTAGAATTACTGTTAGGATCTCTTCACAAAATTTTTAACATTTTTTTGTGATTTGCACACACACAGAGGTAAAATGGTAAGTAGTACATGTCCATCATTGCTTGTAGCGCTTGGCTGTTTGTTCAGGGTACTTCTGTGGAGTTTGAAGACTCAAATGAGTTTGAACCTTGAGCTCTTACTTCTGCCCTTATTTAGAGAAAAAGACTGAGAGCTTGCATTACGGTTTGTGCAGCCTTTGACAGATGAAAGCTCTACTCTGCTGTATTTCATCTGGGCATCAACAGCCGGTGGCAGCTTGGTTTTAGAAGGCCTTGTCCATATGAAACTTCCTCCTGTCAAACTCTCAAGTAACATAAGGCTTAGAAGAAAAGAATGGGGATTAGTGAAAAGCCTGAAAGTGCTGTGTGTGACATAAAGCCATGCCATCGTTGGTAAATGACATAAAGCCCACCACTAAGCTACTTCAGACTTTGTGGACAGCGTTGAATGAAGTAGCAGAATTCTGCAGAGAGCACCAAAGTGTTTCTTGAAAGAGGAAAGCAGCAGAGAGAGAGCAAGCAAGGCGATATTTAATATTCTGTTGAGTGGGCAAAGCAGGCATCAATGGTGCAGTACTGTGCACCTCTTGAGGCTCTAACAACCTTTCATACAGGGCTAGTGAATAAAAGAGGTGTTTGAGGAGTAAATAGGAAAGTGTGAGAGGATCTCGGTATTGACAGGAGCACGTTCCTCCATGCTATTGGGAGTCCTACGCACCATGAGCTGCTCATGGAGTGTAAACAAACACCTCTTGGAAGAATGTGGTGTGCTTTTCCTTTGATGTTGCTGAGAGGTTTTGGAGTATGTGTAAGAAGCAGTCTTCCTCTTTTTCACACCCACCACCTCACACCACAGAGTTAAAATTAGGTTCTGTTCTTTCCTATGATATTTGCAGTATGTAGGGTGAAAGTGGTGGTTTGTTTTTTTTTTTGGCTATAATGAAAATCACTTCTCCCTTCAAAAGTCTTCAGACCAAAAGTTAAGTTTGTCCAATACTATTTTTAGGTGCCAATTCAAAGCAACATTATTACTGAGTGTAATTTCTCCTTTGATATACAAATGAGGTTCTTTTGATGTGGGGTAGTTGTTCCCATAGCAAAGCAACTCTTCAGGGCAGTTCATTATTAGCAGGCAATTGTTAAATGTATACATCTGTTTGTACTGCATAGGCAAAAGTAATTGTGGTGATACCTAAGTGAGCTTGCCTCATGCACTGTTTTGTATGTTACTTGTCGTGCTGAATTCTGTCAGATTTTGAATACTTGGAATTAAATGATCCATCATTATTTTTCCTTGAGTCTGCTGGTTGTGTATTTTACTTTCTGTGCTGCAGAAATATGTCAAGTATTTCTGGAAGAACATTATGTTTTCTTATGGAGTGTTATCCTGCCCTGCTTCTGGGCAAAGCCTCGAAATTTGACAGGGATGGCCTTCATCAGAGAGGTGCCTCATGCTACTTGCTTGATAATCCATGTAGACTGAGCTAAGGTAGAAGATGCTTGCACACGCACTCACACATTTCACAGGCGCTTCTGAGCAATGGTCATCTTCAGATAGCTCTCAATTATTTTCAGGACCCTTTAGTGTCTGCTGGTTCTTCTCTCAGACCAAAGGCAACTGGAGCGTTGACAGCAGGAGCTCATGTCCTACAGCCCAGTGAGGGAGGATGGATAGTTGTCAGGAAGAAATGGTGATTTCTAGACTTCATCTTGTTCTATTTCTCCTGGACAAAAAAAGAATGATTTGCATTTCACAGTCCCTTGATCACATGTCAGTTGTATGATTAGAGGATCAAGTATCATTTTAATGTTGGATGGTAGTTTGCTTAGGGTGATTTCTGCAGATGCCAAGAGTAACAGCTAGTAGTAGTGCTGATCTTCTCAGGGGAGGAAGAAAAAACTGAACTCACATTTAGAAGAGTTAGGCTCTTCTTTTTTCTGCTCTATGCTATGCTTTCTAAAGCAGTAAAACCAGTGATATTGAATAAAACTAGAATGTTTACCTATCGGACTGAATAGTTGATGTTGGAGAAACTTCATTTTCATCTTTAGATTTTGAAAGCTCTTTTGCCACCTTAACTTTCTAACAGCTTTCCTTCATGTCATAAATGCCAGAATGAACAAAGTATTCAAGGAAGTTTATTTCATTGTTTCTTTTTTAATCATTTCAATATGACAATAATTAGTGCATGGATTTTAACCCTATTTCTAGTATAGAAAATGATTCAGTTTTATCTTTTGATCTTTCCTGGAGGAATAACAAAAAAAAAGTTGGCTTGGTTTAGACAATTTGCTTAGACAATTAGCTTAGATATTTGGTAAACAAGTTCAGCTGTTAGGATGGTGAAACTGTCAGAGGGTTTACCTAAGGCCTGTTTTAAGAAACCTTTCCTTCATAGAAGTTAGATAAATTTTTGTCAGGGGTAACCTTCTTTAGTGCAAAAGATAAAACTTGATGTCTCCTCCCACCTATAATTTCTCTGGTTTTGGTCAAGTATTTAGAAAGTGGCTGGTCATTAAAGAAGACTTGCTTTTGAGGCACTTCAAGGCAAGTACAGTATTTCAATACAGTAGGTGCAGGAAACACTTCAAACTTCCTGAAATGAATATTTCTGTGTGCTGCTTGTAAAATACTGTCTGTTTTCCAAGATTTTATATTACCTTTAAGTGACCCAGATGAATGAGAAATGCTCATAAATACAATCTCAAGGTAATCTAGCTCAACTTCTTTTGTAAATGACCATGAAATAATTAAGAGTGAGATGGGGAAGCAGTTGGCTGAACTACTAATACAACTGTTACCCAGGATTGAATTTGTCACCTCAGTTTGATTTTGTCAGCTGATTTCAGTCAGTTCTCATTCCTTTCCTTTACTTGATAATTTGTTGGAAGAAACTGAGATGGGAAATCACATGATCTTATCTCTAAAACAATTTACTGTCAAGTTTTGCTAAAATGTAACTTGAGTAAATATGTATCTTTGGCTCACCAAGAGCTTGCACTGTTTAGCAACAAATAAGCTCTTCTTGTGGCTTTTCAACTTCTGGCCCTCCAATTTTCAATTTTTCTCATCTGTGCTATGAAGAAAAGCGTTTCTTATTGAAGAATGAATACTGCTTACATCTTTGTACCTGGACTGTTTTCTGTTCAAGCTAGAAAATGTTAGGGACAAAAAAAGAAAAAGAAAAAGATGTGAGCATGCAGTATCACGATCATATAGCAGTATTTGGTATGAGCCTACACACACATTATAGTTTAATTAAAATATGTCATTCCTTGAATATTTGTGTGTGAGCACATGCACAAACCAGCTGACTCCTGAAAGGGAAACTCTATAAGAAGGTATCTTGTTATCATCAAATGTATCAATTAGTCATTTCATAGAACCTATTTAGAAATCAGAAAATAAGTGTTGAAAATGCTGAAGAGTTACTAACTTAAGAGTTATTTTTTTCCTCATCACTTAGTATGACACACTTCAGGAGCTCGAGTTACAGGACACTCCCATGTGTTAGAGGATAGCATTTTTAAGACTAATACATAAATACACTGCTATACTGAAAAATCTAAATACTTGTGTTTTTGAGGATGCAGTTTAGTTACCTGTGTTTGATAACAAACTGCTAACCTGCATATTACTGCACAACCTGCACAATTGCTCTGCGAAGAAGTTTGCTGTGAAACTTTTATTTTGCAACATCCACAGCATGAATTAAGGATAAACCCCAGATGTTTCAATATTAAATTCTTTTATTTCATTAGTCCTCATTTTTATGGGGCTTTTTTGCGCTTTATACAAAATTCTACAAAATATTAGCACTATAAGACATTTTTAGTCTGTTTTTACCTGCACAATTGTTATGTATGAACATAAAATGTAGATTGTAATCAGAGTGGTGCTTGTGTTGCAATGTCAAGTGACAGAAGTGTTACGAATTGTTCTTTTTGCATCACAAAGATGGATGAGCATGTATTTCACATGCAGACTATGATGATAGTATTCCAGGAACATTCAGTGTATACTTCCTTGGTCTGTTCTCCAGTCCCTCCAGCAAAACTAATTTGGTTCCTTAAGTAAGGCTGAAACATTGGAATTGCGCCTGATAAAGCTGGAATAAAACCACTGAAATAATTATTTGGAGCCAAGTCTGTTCTCTATATTATTACACAACCAGAGTGTGAGGAATTAACTGTTCACATAGCGAAAGAGAACCCTCAGACTTCCCAAAGCCACTTTGCTGTTGCTGTTGCAGCAGCGAGGTTACAGCAGTTGCTGTCTTGCCAATCCCCCAGCTCTGCAGTGGCTGGTCCCCCACTGCCATTCAGAAATGATGCCGCTGCGTCTCTTGGCCACAGAAATTGCTCTTGGGGCAGAGACTCCCACGCACAGATGTATCTAAGTCCCCTGCCAGGGATTTCCAAATCCCCCTAACAATAATTGCAGTGCTGGCTGAACTGTAAAACTTCTGTGGCTTTTTTCTGATTTTTACTACAATTGGTGAAGCAAAACCATCAATCTTCCAGTCATTTGCCATTTTATTGGGTGCTAAGTGTGGCACGTTGGTAAAATTCTATGTTAAATAAAGTTGACTTTTTATTTTATGTATATTTATGCAGTGTTTTATTTATATATTATAAACAAAGTACATGTAATCTATTAAAATTATTCTTATGCAAAAAGTGATATTTTAAGGTTCAATTAATTATTCCTGTTTTGTCATGTCGTATTACTAGGATGATTTGATTTGATCACAACTGTTCTGCCCACTGATGAAAGACTAAACAAATTTATCAGGTATTGTAAAAGGAAAGTTAAATCAAGTATTTAAACATTTCCATTTGAGACTTTATATTTACCGTGTGGAATAAACAGCGGCCTTTTGACTATCATAGTTTTCTTGTGTGTTAGTTGTGTGCGTCCGTAAGGGTAGGGGTTTAACTTCACCTTAACCATCACACTTTCTTCTAAGTTTCTTCTCAGAGTTCACTTCATAAGTGTAGCTAATGCTGAAATGGGACAGTTTGAGATGTGGCCAAGGCAGGGCCTAGAAGGGTGCATGCTTTAAGAAGTTAGTCAAACAAGATGCTGAAATACTGTCAGCCTTGCTGGAGTTCAGCTTAAGGTTTGGATCCATAAGCATTGTGGTATGGTGGTGGTAACAGTGCTGGAGGTACATCTCTCTGTGGAGGGACGGACATGGTGTGACCTGGCTGCAGGTTAAATTTCTGCAGGTGATAAGGTGCTGACGATTACTCCTGTAGCAACGTAAGCCTGTACCTGCCTCCTGGTGCTCAGCCATACTCTGGGTTCTGTGGGTGTTCTATCACCCATGTAATCTGAGCTTGTCCCCAGGTATAAGAGAAACTGAATCTGACCTGCGAGACTGAATGCCTGTTTTTGCCTTGTGTAGTCATTAATGTTATAACTAACATCGTTGGCTTCAAAAGTTATTTACTGTAGATATAGTTTTTTTTTTTTAAATGCACAAGTAAATCCTTTCAGAGTTGATAGCATTTTAATGGAATTGACACATTAATAGGCAAAATCGTTTATGTGTAGTTTTTCCTCTTCCTTACGTGAGAAAACTTCCAGAATGATTGTTTCCACCCCAGGAGTATTACGGATTGCTTGGACCGTCAATACTTTCCTTAAATCTTTTATGGAGTACAATAAACCTCCCTGTCCTTTTTATAGTGAGAGTGGTAGAATTTCACCCTCCATTTAAAATGCAGATAATACATTGTTTGGAGGAGTTTGTTTGAAAAGGTGGGTTAAGCTGGAATGAGTCATCACCTAAGTGCTTTGTGTGTGTGCGTGTATCGGGAACTTGACACTGTGGGAAAGCTGCAAGGCACCTTCTAAGGTGATGGAAAAGAAATACTGTACTACAATTAGTTTTACTCACAAACAAGAATAGGATTTTGTTATCGTGATTAATTGTGTCTTACCATGCTCCACCAGTAGGTAAGCAATAGCAGGTGCTGGAATTCTTGGATGATAGAGAGAAAGAAAGGACTAACAAGTGAAAGGTACGGAAGCAGCCTTGAGATCTCTCTTGCTTTCACTAACAAATATAACCACAATCTCCGGCTTCTGAGATAGATGGAAGTGATAAGCAGGTTCCTTTTCAGTGGCAAAGCTTATTTGAAGATTGATTGGGACAAAACTCTTCTTTGTATTATTAGTTTTACTGAATCTTTAGTATAAAGTTGGCATTTAAACTGAGGACTACCTTTACTACAGGATTAGTTTCTAACATTTTGGGTGCCCATTTTATTCAAGGCTTATAAACTGTGAATATTCCATTGGCTTTCATTTGCTTTAATGAAATCCCTCCAGTGTGATACACTGGCAAAGCTTCTTGTCTTTTGTCCTATTCTACATCTGAATAGTTCCCTTTGATCTCAGTTAGCAGTGGACAGAGGGATGGAAGAGTCCCAAATGGTTTTTATTGCCTTGTCTTCTGCTGTGAGCAGAAGCAGGCAGAGTCCACGGTGGCATTATCGTCAGCCTCTTGCACTGGCCATCTTCCTTCAGCAGCTGTATTGGAGCTGGGTCAGGGAGCTGATGCAGAAGAAAACTGCCTGGTTTTTTTCTTTTATTAGTCTTCAGATGGATCCACTTCCCAGTCAGGTTGGCAGCCAGAGCTTGCCCTGTCACAAGGAGAGGAGCATCAGGAATGGTAAGGTGGGGTTGAAGGAAGAAGGCCCAGGCTGACTTTTCAGCAGCTCAGGCTTGTGCTGGGTGAGGATGACCAGACAGACCCAGTTTCACAGACTCCAACAGCCCTGTTACATACAGGGCTGAACAAAAATTAAAATGGCAAATGAGTGCAACCTTCTTGTTCAGCTCTCTTGAGATAGTTCACTACAGCAAAGGCAGTGCCTGCACAGCCTCTACCACAGCTCTAAAGCACAATTCCTAGGAGGCTGGGGCTGGTAAGTTAAGCAGTGAGGTTTTCAAGGCAGCATGGGAAAAGAAAAATGGAGTAAAAGGTTAAAAATGGAAAACAGAAAGGTATGTGACTTGAAAAAGTGTACGAAAGGGTGATGCATCAATGTGCTGGTCTTCTTTGCAAATACTTCCAAAACTACTCTTGTTTTGTTCATGCATGCCACTACTCCAAGCCTGCAGTAATTCACTGGCAGAATGTATTTAGTTTACTATTCAGAACAGCTTCAAAACCTATTAAAATACAAAACTCATTCTTACTTGTCAGAAACTAAAGGTGAACATACCATTACCGTTTGCTGTAGAACGGTTTCCTGTGTCTATAGAAAGGCATAGTGCATTTTATAAGTTTTTGAAATCTTTGGAGTCTTGAAATATCTTTTTTTGTGATTTTTAAGAATATAAGCATAAATGTACAATAGAATCTTTTGCAGCTAAAAGAAAAATGGGGACGGAGCTTGAAGCTGTTCCTGTGATTTTGCACATAATTTGGGGAAAAGCTTTCAGAACCACAGAGAAATAAATTCTGATTGAAAAGTGAAGACCTTGGCAGAATTACTGCACACAAAGGAGATGGGGGCTTTTATTTTCTTAGTAGTAGTGAGCAATATAGCAATAGGACTTGAAGATCAGGACTTGGAGGCACTACAAAGTAACTGCAGTGATGAATTAAGGAGATTGTGATACAGGGTTTGAATATTTTTTGCATATTATTAAGGGTTGGGTGTAGAATGTACAGCAGTGGTAGGGAAGAGAGAGAAAATGAGACAGCATCTTAACAGCTTCCCTTTTCTAGTTCAGAAATGCAGGATAAAGGCCAAGGGTCTTGGTGTTCTAGGAGTTGGTGCAAGCATTGTCTAGGAGAAATGTTCTCACTGAATGCTTGTATCCTGCGACACAGGCTAGAAAAAATTCTGGTGACATTTTTAAAATCAAATAAATGCTGATAAGGAGAAGGTGGGGGCTAGTGAAGGAAGATACATGGGGAGTTTCAGTTAAGTGCCTAAAGTGTAGAGGAAAATAGGAAGAGTAGAGTGGAAATGTGTTACATTCATAGAGAAGCAGTTTAGATCTGCATGGTTTGGTAGTCAAGATCTGCCCAGCAGAGGTGCTTGGACTGCTTCCATACTCAGGGAGCCCTACCAGACGTGAACTCTGCACACCTGAGCTCATTCCTGTACTGAGTCTCTTAAAGTGTAAATGCTGGAGTGATGTCTCCAAATCCAGAGTAAAATGCTGTGGACACCTCTTCCAGATGACAGAGCTGTTTTATTCCCTTTCCTTGTGGGCAGGAGTTGTAGGAGCTCCTGTAACTCAACTTCCTCTCTGGAGAAGGCAGACTAAGATAACACTACATAATGAAAATGTAATATTCTTTGTCTCATGTGCAATAGGTATGTCAAAACCTGCCTGTTTTGCTGAAGCACATTCCCAGCAAGGCGAGTGTTTGAGAGGAGGATTGAAAGGCTTAGTTTTATTCCAGATTTGTATCTCCTGGCTCTGTTTTCCCAAGAATGAAGGGTATGTAATTTCAGATCCTTAGTTAAAGAGTTGCACATATTTGGGGAAACAGATAAGTTGCTGCTAATTGATTCCCTGGCCACTTGTTCCCAGTTTTGGAGGTGCTGGAGTTAAAGGTGAGACATGAAGCAGTTCAAGTTAATGGTCTCCGTTAGATGATTAGATGGCACCACACGTGGTGTGATGGAGTAGATGGAAAATAGGCAGGAAGAAAAGGAGAATGTGGCATTAGTAGGGCATAGCTCCAGAAGAAAAACATTACAGTTTCTTCTAACTTTTACATGTAGCCAGGAACTTGAACATATTTAAACTTTACTGGGCCAGGACAGTGCTACCAATCCATCAGTAAAGGATTGTTGGATTATTTGAATAGCAGATAAAGTAGGTCTTACAAAAACAAAATATAAATGTTTATTGGTAAGCCCTCTGTAGAGGGACTTTCTGTAATAATTTACTTCCACTGGACTGGTTTTCTTTGCTTTATGGCATTAATTTCATGGTAGTGCAAGTTCGTGGTTCACATTTTTTATGTTGCTCTCCAAGTGACTGACCCAACAATTCAGAAAGGCAGCAGTATTTGTACTTTTTTTATCTGAGTATTTTTTCATCTTTTTGAACTTCCCATTGTTCATAATCTAAGCCCATGAGTTCATCCACCTTGTAGGAGACATTTTGCTATCTGCAGTTCGGCATTTGATGAATGTCATTATTACAGTCATAATAATTTGTGATAAATGGACAAGTAGACCCAGAGTCCTCATACAGTTTGATGAAAAGTATATGTATGTGTTTAATGCCTAAAGAAATTATTTCTGATAAAAATAAATCTGAGCTAAAACTAGTGATGTGGGAGAAACTTAACCCTTTTCATTAGGCTTGGGGAAGTAATTGATAACTACTGCGGCTGTTTGACTCCCTTGTTCAGATTAAAAAATAAATTAAAGGGAGGAGGAAGGGAATGAAAGAGCATTTCCTTACCAGGCAGTCACACAAGCTATTGTCTGTGAGCTCCCCGCCCCCATCTCTTTCACCGAGGCACACACACACATACACACACAAAAAGCCAGTTTTCTGTCCTTCTGAGCACACAGATGTTCCTCTTGGCATCCCTACAGTATGGATAGGTTTTTTTGCAGGCGCAGAATGTGAGGCTTCTTTGTTGGAGACAAAGTGTTGCCTGTGGTGGGAATTGCTGCAGTGATGGGAAAGTATCGTAATGTATTGTTGGATTACTGTGTTTTTTTCCCCAGTAGAGACAGTACATTAAAGTAGCTTTGTGGGCAGTGAATTGTTTGAGCCAAGCCAGGCTAATAACACCCTCTCCTTGGCAAGCAGTCACACAAGGTATGGTTGGCATAGTTTGGATGGTCATGGGATTTGTCCCAGGCATCTGCAGCAGTTCTCCTACGTTGAGGACAAGCCTTACCAGCGGCACGTGGTGAGCGAAGGAAAGTGCTCTGACTGTGAAGATAGAGCTGTCGTACTTTCAGCTCTCCATTTTTTAGTGCTATGAAGATCTGATGTGATGCATACCTTCTTCTAAATTAATTCTAGGACCTCTCTTCTGACTTTTGTGTATAAAAGGTCTAAGAAAACAGCTTAAAATTTTAAATTAATTTCTGTTTAAAATTAGAAACTACTAGCATTAAGTGTTTGACTGAGCTTTTATACAGAAAAGGTTATAGCCCATTCAAATTGTTTCTTGTGCTACAGCCTGCCAAAGAACATGGTTCTTCTTTGGGAACAGTTGAAGACGTTGCTAACTTAAAGCTCTGAATCCAGCTTTTCTGTTGTTGATGGTATCAAGCAAGAGAAACACAGACCTGGAAACTGGGGGTCTGGATCAAGTTCGTTTTGCTCATATCGTGTTATTTTTTATCCCCATTCTTGAAGTATACACGGATTTTGTCATGACTTTTACTCTTTTGGTTGGCAGTTTGATACCCCCATAATAAATGTGTTCTGATATGAAAGGCCTGCCTGTGTAGATCCAGTTGAAAGATTGCACAGGTTAAGCTGGAAAAAATGAGCTATGGCTACATTTCAAAATGGCTGAAGAAACAGTTTGTAGACGAAAAATTCCTTGAAGAAGCTGCTTCTAGGGAGAATTTGGAGGTGAGACTATAAAAGGGAAACTTACCTGACTGTATAATAACCATTAAATATTTTATTTCTCAGTTTGTTCCTCTGATGACAGAAACTTCTGTCCTTTTTTCCCCAGGTATTTTTATCTATCTCTAGTTTCCTCACTGTGGAGAAAGATGTAATGATTTAATTTTCTGTAGAGCTTTCATCTTTCCACACCTAGGAAAAAAAAGAACCACAGCCTTATTTGATACACTTTGTCAGTCCATATTTATGTGTTGTGTGTTTAATTCTCTATACTCTGTACTCTGACCAGAAGAATAAAGTACTTATAGAAGGCATAAAGCCAAAGAAGTAGGTCAGGAAGTGGCTCTTCTCCTTGTGATGTCACAACAGGCATTGCTAGTTCATTTCCAGGTGTACTCCACATACTGGATGCAGATCTGCTATCATGAATACACCTTTTTTTTACATTCTTAAATACACCTATTCTTTACATTCTTAAATAAGCTGTTTTCTTCCCTGAGACTTATTTCTTGTTTGTCTCTCTGATTTCACAGAATGGCATAGATTATACTTACTCTAAGCTTTTCCCTCTTCTTTCATTCCCCCTTTTAAAATTGTAAGCGTGATCCTGTTTCAATGTTAGTGTCCCCTAAACAGAATTCCCTTTGGAAACGCTTCCTACCCTTCTTCTGCCTTTGGTTTTAGGAACCCAGGACACATTCTAATGCAGTATCCAGCAGCACAGTTTCTTTCCTAGCTTTCCCTGGAGATCCCTCCTTGTCTACTTCCAACCTGCAGCTGCCATTTCTGCCTCATGTCTCTTTTGAGACCAACTGTTCATTTCTTCTTTATTGCCTCCAAAACTAAGTTTTCTGACATTCCTTCTTAATTCCTTTTGATAGTTCTATTCAGTGATAGTCTATATTCCCTTAACCTCAAGCATTATAGCATTAAGTTGACTTTTGTCATTTCTAATATCTTAATAGTATCTGGTACTACCTTGTTTCATGATCTTTTGGATGGCTTTTCCCTGCATTTAGTGTTTCTAAAAGTTGCCTTTAGCAATCTGAGCTCACTCCTGTCAGCACTGTGTGCAACAGGTTGCCAGGATTGCTAGATGACCCGTCTCATTGATAACTCCTTGCCCAAACCCACCATGTTCTTCTTGGATATTCTTTATACATTTTCCTCATCTGTTTCACTGTACTTCATGAAACACATTTTTTTAAAGTCTGAAACACATCTGAAAACTGTCCCTCTCCTGACTCTGGTCAAGGTCTATTAATATCAGAGTTTTTTAGCAGAAAGTGGAACCATCGAATATTTGGTTTTCTCAAAGGCAGGTGCATGACATTCTGCAGAGAAGTGAGCCTTCTCCATCGTTCACACTCTTCCTTGCCAGTTCTTGAAAATCAAACTGACAGTGTCAAACCGGTTGCATTTTTAAGGCACCACTCCCCAGCAGCATTTTCGTATTATCTCTGAATAGACTTTTATTAAATGTGAAAGCCATTGAAATGAATAATGCAGCGTTAGCTTGCAAAGAAATGTTCCTGACCAAATCTGAAAATGTCCCTTTTACAGGAGCACCATGAACTCTTTTTCATCAAAAAGTCTGTTCAGTATTTATTCGTATTGTTCATTCATAATGTAGCTGAGATTGCTTTTGAGGCATTCAGATAAATGGACACTAATAAGGAATTGAAACTTCAGGAAGTATTATTTGACATACCTTAAAATGTTGGGTAATGTTCTGTGGTATAGCACACTCAGTGATGCTTCAAGATGATTTGTGTGCACTGGAAATAGTTAGTTTTGTAATCTGTTTTTACAGGGGGAATTTTCCCCTGCCAGATCCTGTTTTATCCTCTTTGAGCTTTTTCAGACCATGGTGTTGGTATTGTCAGACATTTTTAGCTAAAATCTTTAGCTGAGTGTCTTGCAGCTGTCTGAGCAATCTGCATATGCTGCATCTTACAGACCAACTGTTACGTAAATGTGACTTTACTTTTGCCACAGGTGAACAGTAAGAGTGACTGAGCAAGCCAGAGGGCAGATGTGGTATGCAGTGCTTTTGAGTAGGAACCAACAGCCAGAAGGAGAGTTGGGGAAAGACATGGGAATAGGGAGTTCTGGGAAGAGTCTGATACTTTCCAGCATTCCTTTGGGAAGGAGCAGTCCTCCCTCAGCCTTAGCTGACTGATAAAGGGGAACCATATGGTACTTCCAGTTCCTCTTGTCTTAGAGTCCCATGCAGTTCTTCCTCCTTTTCGCTCAAGCTCACCAACTCACCAACCAAATATTCTCCACAGACCTCACCCACATTCTGCAAAGTTGTATTCCTCAACTTGTATCTCCTTCAGACCTCACTCCCCACTCCCATGGTTGGGGTCTCCCTGAGACCCCAAGCCATTAGCGCTCAACCTTCCCCCGTCTTTAGCACCTTTGCCATCTCTCCTGTAGATTCCAGTGCAACTGAGAATTCAGGTATCTGCTTCAGTTGTTCAGCAGTTCCGTTTTCTGTCTGCCTGTATATGCCAGCCCTTACACTGACATGGTTACCATCTCTCAGTGCCACTGGAATAGGCATTCTATCCTCCCTATGTGTCTTCTGCATCCAGGTCTCCTAAGAGAGGAATAAATCCAATTTATAGCTATGATGAGGTTTAAAGACAAAGAGAGGACATGGACAGTACTTACCAGCAGTCCAGATGGGAGCATGAGAGCGGTGTTAGAAGATGTGTCTGCCAAAACCTGCTGACAGTATGTGAATTATCCTGGTTTGCTGAAGTTTTTCCTATATGACAACTTCTCCAAGCTGTACCAAGCTTGAGGGTTGAGCACCAAAGCTGAGTAGGTTTTTAAATTCATTGTCATTGTTCCCATAGCTAGTGTCATTACCCTGACAGTAAGGGGCAGTTTGATTTGAATTTTGATAAGAACCATGTCTGGATTATCAAAACCTACTATTTATAATAAAAAATCTATTATTTATAAACTCTTATAAGAGACCTTCCAGAATGGCTGATGCAAGGGGACTGGAATCAGCTGAGTGAGAAAACTGAGAAGCATGGCAAGAAAAAGAAGACACCTGAACTTAGCTGATACTGATGAAAGAGAAAACTGTGATGGGGTAAGAAACTGAAAGGAGAATGAGATTGGATGTGTAAATGAGCTGGGACTAGAATGAATGAGAAGGCAGTAAGTAAGAGAAGACAAGAAAAATGCCTAATAGTTTTTCATGGTTTAGGAAAAGAAAACTGGAAATACCTGGTCAGAGATCCCAGGGATGCAGTGAGAGATCAGAGAAGTTACAATTAGGGGAGATGGATTAAGTGTTGAAAGAGAGTAAGGCTGAGACCACATCTATTAAGAAGAAAACTAGAACAGTATTGTGCAAAGGGCATTTGAAATGTGGAGGGCTGAAGGTTTAGGATTATCTACATGAAAAGTATCTGACTGAGACAAGGTTCCAGCATGGGAAAGAGAAGGGATAGGAACTACAACAGTGATTAATTGTGAGAAGAAGGACAGAAGAGTGTGAGCTAGAGCATACTTCGTGTGCGTTTGCTTTTTTCTTTTTTTCCACTTGGCTACTGCTTTTATCTTTTAAGCAGTTTGCCTGGCTTCTGGTGCCCATAAGCATGATGGGCCATGGGGGTTTTTTATGTTGTGTAAAATAGCTGGCTAATTTTTTAATATAAATTTAAGTATATAGTCTTTATTTTTTTAGCATTTTATAAGTTACAAAGCAATATTTTAATCAAAATAGTTCTTTGCATAGTTAAAAACAATGGAAAAAAATAACAATTTGGACTAAAGACTTTCTTTTATTTTTCTCTCAAGTTAAAGGATGTGCTTTACATTATAGACTGAGAAAGCAATTGGCATAAATTATTGTATGATGACAAAACTATATCTGATACAAGTTCTTGGATGACAGGAGCCACCTCTTGCAAGTTTCATTTGTCAAAGCTTACCTCAGTATGCCATGGAGAAAAGGTTACAGCATTCAACTTTGATGTGATATAAAGTACATTTTAAAATATAGATTATTCTGTGGATTCCTTCTCTAAAAAGGGAATGATGCTGTCTCAGAAGTTTTAGTGAATGCAAATTGATTCTTCCAGAGACTGTAGCAAAATTTACAGCAAAAATTTCTTGGTCTCTTCTAGTAATTAAATATTGGGTACTTTAGGTTTTTTTTGAATTGAGGTAAACAATTAGAAATGTTTTTGCAACTAAGAAATTCTGTCGAGGTTCGGAATGTCCATACTGGAACAGAATTAGATTTAAATATTTGGCACCTTTGGCTTTTTTTTTCTGTCATAGACACAAATGCCATTGTTTATTGATATCATTGTAATAGCAGAGCTTGACAGTGTCTTCACAATGGTTTGTGTGATGCTTTTCCATGGTAATTTTAAAACATTTCTTGTCAGACTCTGTATTTACCTTCTTTTAGCTACAGGACTGAAAACTTAAATGTTTCATTCACCTATGTCTCTTCCACTTCTGGTAAGTGCCAGTAGTGTCTCAATAGCCAAGAGTGGAGTCTTGGGTCTCACAGAAGGAAGCTGCCAGGGCTTGACCAAGAAGTTATGGTTTTGGACAGCTCCATAAACATAAATGGAGATAATATTATACCCCCTAATGATAGAGTGACCCCCAAACTCTGCTGCTCATACCAGTCTGTTCAGTAGTTATTTTCCCCCAAGTGTCCGTACATCCAGTGTCATTAGTGGTGTGCTTGCTTCCATAAGCTCCAGTTGGCCAGGGGAATACTCAAGTCTTTCAGTGTGTTTTTTGCATCAGCATCTAGCTAATATCCCCAAACTCTTTGTGGTATTCATTTCAAATGTCTGTCTTAGATGGTAGTCAGTACAAAGTGAGGGTTGGCTTTGGACTTCCTCAGGTGCATAAAGCACCTGTTGGTTTTAAGGATGTTTGCCAAAGGATCTGCTTGTGCACTGTGGTTCCAAAACACAAGGTGACAATGACTGTTGTTCAATCTGATGGTTTCACACAGTCTTACAGCATTCTGCTAAATGCTTCCAAGAATAGGAGAGGCTTTTATGTAGCCGAGTATCTAGAATCTCTTCTTCTATCTAGCAGAGTCTAACCTTTTTTCCTTCTAAAAGTATAGACTTAGTGCAAGGAACAAAAATATTCTGAAAAATTATTAAGCAGGTGTCACAAATGGTAAATGCTCAGAAGAAATGAGAGTATGTTTGCTTGCTTAATTCAAGGAAGGAGGAAAACAAATTGAGTAGGAAACAAATACAGATGAAGTGGCAATGGATTGATGAGTCACAGGAATTGGGACTGTATTTTCTGATAGAATGTAGCCAGCAGCCTTGGAGTATTTTTTGTGAAGTGTTTGATTGCAGAGAACAGAGATGCTTTGAAAATCCTATTTTGAGCATCCATCCCTTACTTGAATGACTAGATGTTGTGGTAATAAATAATGGATTCATAAAATTTAAGCCAGAAGGGACCTTCAGGTCATCTCTCAGAACTTTACTGTGTCATGAGACATGACATTTCAGCAGGTTATCCTGAACTGAACTAGCGCATTTGTTTTGACATCTCTTCAGCTGAAACTGTCAATGGCTGAAAAATCTCAGTGCTTGGAGTTTTTTCCTAGTGGTTCATCAATATTACTTACAAATTGTCGTTTTCACCGGCATTTGTTAGACTTCACTTTCCTAATATTACATGCTTTTGCCAGATAGATTTAAGCACCTTTAAATACCAGTATTTTCTTTTTGTACAGACAGCTCAGTCTTTTCAATAACAGATCCAGATATTTACATTGTTATTGAATTTTATGCATGGTCTTTGTCCCCTCTTTAATAGCCTTTAAAGAAAGGCAGACAACAGGATACTACACCGAGATGCTACTCTTTCAGTCTCTCTCTTACCATCCCATGTTCTGCTCTGTGCAGAATTCCCACTACCTTTCTGCTGCCACTTTTCTGCCATCTCACTCTAACATACAAAGCTAGGATTTGACCTTTTTGCCCCAACATTGCCTAGGAGCTTATACTGTGGGGTGTGTGTCTGTTATGACTGCTGTGTGGACTCCTGCTGATTGCAGGAGTGTTGTCCCCCCGTTGCTAGATGTGCAGTGTGTACCTCACTGGAAAAAACCACTTCAGCAAGAAGTGTAGAGCTACGCAGCCTCCCGCCTGACAGCAGTCTGCTAATTTCATCCATATTTCTGCTGAACAGGAATTTTGTGTACACTGGCAATGCATGAGGCGTTTCTGGGAAGTGGTGTGCTTTTGAGGAGCTCCTTCCCTGTAGGGTATCAGAGGGTGACCTATACAAAAATCTTAGAGATCTGTGCCAGGGTAGCTCCTTAAACCAGGTATGGGGGCTCCCTTTTCTCTTAAAGTTGACACCAGCATGGGCTTGGGCAGCATCTGTGACTGCTTCAAAACATTTTTGAGAAACAAGATGAATTGTTCCACACACAGCTTTGTTCCACTCCAGCTGCAGTGCTTTGCTGCTGGCTGGGGTCAGTTAGAGGTGGACTTGCTTCTGGGGATGCGTCATCATTTCAGTATTACTAGCGAGGAACTACAGGGTGATTTTGAGTGGATTTGAATGGCAGTAAGAATGGTGAACAAAAAATCTGGAGAAAAAGTGATGGTCAATTTATTTTACTACCTTTGCTGCTGTTGTATTTTTTCTGAGATTGATAATATGATGTCTTTCATATAATAAAAAAAAAAAGAGAGAAAATGAAACAAGAGTTTTTTAAAACTGTTCTGTACTGTGTTAAGACACTGAAACAAAGCTTCTTGAATAATAGATCTGAAAAAACCAGAAATTCTCACAGTCCAAAAGTGAAAGATATCAAGACTTCTCATGGCATTCGCTGAGAGTACTGTGGCTCAACTCCAACACTGTCTTTACAGTGGTTTGTATTAATCGATTTTGTATGGGAGATAATTCAGGTATTCCTTTTATTGTAGTTTATGAAAGCCATCACCAGAATGTGTTGGGAGATGCTAAAAAATAATGATGCAAAAAATGTAAAAAATTCAAATTAAATTCTCTAAATGACACCCTCGGTGTAGGAATTAAAAAAACATGTTTAATAGTAGCCTTCCTTCTCCATTCAGAAATGCGTGCTCACGAGGCTGGGACAGATGGCATGGAAGAATGGGTAGTGGGTGAGGGTGGTTGTAGCCAGCCCTAGCTAGTTCAGTCAGCTTCATACTGCTCCAAAAGGAGGCAATAGGGACTGGAAACCAGTAACAAAGTAGAGGGAATATAAGACAAAGCATTCCACTTCCCTTAAAATATCAGTCCTGTATTTTTATAGTATGGAATAGAGGGTATCTGTGAATGCATTTTTGAAATGAGTAAGAAATACAAGCCAAGACCTGGTGAGATTCAACCATTCCTGTAATGGTGTTGTTATTTTTGTAGCACAGTTTCCAAGAATAGAAGCTTTGTTGCTTTAAATTTTAAACTAATAACTTGAGTAGTTTTAGTAGAAAAAGGACTGCTTACTAATTCGTGATCACATGCAGTTTTAAATATTGGATAGTTTAACAAAATGCTTTAATGTCGACACCTATAATTTAGAGTTTGAATAAAGTTCTTAATGCCACGTACTAATGAGGATGCTTCCTTTGCATGTGAAATTGCACACCTGCAAAACTACTGTCCCATTTTCGTGGTAGAAAATGGTGTAATTAGGATCCCCATTTTTAGTTAAAGCCTCCTTGTTTTTACATGCTCATTGTTTTCTTTGTTAACTCCATTTGTAAACTTTTCACTGTACCCTGGAATGACTTAAATTTAAAAAAGAACATTTCCCCCCCAGCATTCTTGAAAGTTAGCAAGAGCTGAAATATGTCATTCCATATCCTCCCTCTCCAGTTTTATTATGTAAAAGTATTGGGGTTTTTTGTTTCTTCATATATTTTAAGAGTACGTAATAAAATTACTTATGTTTTAAAAATTACAAGTTTAAAATCTTGACTGAAGAGTTTGGGGGCTTTTGGCTGAACCCTTTAATTTACCATGAAGATTTTGAGAGAGTAAAAGCTTCAGTGCAAAAGTGAAAGGATTAGCATTGGATCCAAATTGGAGTAAAAGGGATATAATGAGTCAGAAGGAAGCTTCCATGTTGCTTGAATTTGGAAGTGCATGCTGTGCTGCTCATTTGTTCAGCAAAGAGAAGACCTACTTTATGCAAGTTAAGACACAGTAGTTTAATATTTGCATGTGATGATAAAAGGCCCTATTTTTAATGTAATAAGAGGACATAAACTTTGATTTCTGTATTTGCTTTTAAAATTTCTTTAGCAGCATTAGCAAGGCTATACTAGGTGTTTCTCTGTGCTCTTACATACTGTGTTGCATTGGTGATGTACAGCTGCACAGACTTATGGTTCAAATAAGAAAAAGGATTTTCATCTTGCTTCTTTTCTAATTCTTTTCCGTGACAGTTCAAAAATTATAAGGAGCACTAAAGCTATTATTTGGGTTGCCTCCAACTTAACATCATCTTCTGCAAGCAGATGTTTGAGGAAAGGTATACCTTGTACCTAGTGCTTTGCCCACTCTAGAGTTGGAGAGAAGCCTCCAGGCACACATTCAAACTAGAGAAAGCTTTTTGTAGCCCATGGATTCTTGGCCGAAGTTCAGGCAAAGTTTTCTGGGGATGCTATAGTGGGGGCTTTGCCAACACTGGCCTGAAATGGGTTCATGACTTAGTAACAGCAGCTAGTGGATTCCCAGCTCTGAAACTGGGTGTTAGGCAGAGTGCTTCCATTCAAAACTGGAGTTAAAATTCATAGCTGTTGTACATAAATTCTATAGAAGTGGAGAAAAGTTTGACTCTGCTTGCAAAATATTTTTTTAGGTTCTATAGAATATTCCCATGCCATCACTTATTTATGCAACTAAACACCTTTGTCTACTTCTCAGTCAATTTAATACTCTTACCTGGCAATAGGAAGTGGCATGAGGAAAACATGTGGATCCTTGAGAAACACAGTGCTTGGGGGTTGGGTGAAGGTTAATGGTTCCTACTGATGGTTACTGGATAGGATGATCTTGAATACCAGCATTGTTACTTAAAAATAAAGCAAGTCCTTTTGCAAAATGGAGAAGGTAGATGTTTTTTTTCTTTTTACACTGGTGTCCTGTGTCTCCTAGGCCACCATTCCAGAAAATAATAAAATGCCTACTTTGTTTCTGGCTCCTGCTTCAAGCTTCTGCTTTAACCATAGGATAGTTTTATCTGTTTTAAGGATAATACTTTCATGGATAGAATATGATCATTATGCATAGAGCAACCTATTATTTCCTCTTGCTCTAAATGTGGTGGATAGATCACCACTGCATGTTATATTCATGTTTCTACTTTTTCTACATCATCCATATAGTCTAAAGGGTTTTAGCTGTAGGGAACATCTGTCACAAACCCAAATGTTTATATTCATACAAATTGGCAGTTGTGTCAGCTCCTCAAAGAGATGTTCTTCGGGATCTCTTTGTAAGCAGATGTGCTGTGACTGGAAAACCTTCTTTAATAATTAAGTACAATTAAAGTATCTGGAATCTGAGTTACTAAAGCAGCATTGAAGACCGATTCTTTTTATGAAAATACAATTGCTTGAATTTTGCATTACAAATATATAATGAACTCACATCTGGAAATTTGAGGAAAGTTCTCTGCAGACTGCACAGTGAGCAATGTTAAAATGGGGGGCGTCATGCTTAAGATTATTTTTTTAGTTTTATAAAATTAGATGCATTAATCATGAGAAGTACAGATTTTCCTCATGGACTTTCCTGCTTCTAAGTCGCCCTTCTAAAAGTTCAATTAGAAAAAACTTAGTTTCATCTGTTCACTTGCAAAACACCCCTGTAGTCTACAACCAGCCCAAAAGGAAATGATGCATGATGAAAGTAATATTTTGTATTTCAGTTAAAAAGATGGAGCTCCATATCTATCCTAATTTCTATATTGACACAGCTCAATATCTGTGCTGTCAGATAAAGAGAGGTCTTCTAATTCAATTTAAACCTCATTCAGTTCAATCTTCTGTAGAAGAGTGTTGGACCCTGAAGCCAGTTTTCATGTCCTGCTTTAGGTTATTTGTGAGCTGCTTCTCCTGTAGGAGGAGGGACAGGAGAAAAAGGCAGAGGGGTGGCTGGTCTTTAAAATTTGTTACAGAATCACTAATGTTAATCTTAAGTTTTATTATGTTTAAAACATGTTAATCTTTTTAAAAGCAGCACAGAATGTTGTAGTTCAAAGATCTGAGTTTAGTGTCAGTCAGGTTTTAATAGTTTTATGCAGTCTTTTCCTTTCAGGGACTTTTTTTACTCTTCTTTGGCTCTACTCTGTATAGTTTCCTAAATTTCTACACTGTTTGCCTACAGTGTTTTCAGTGCACTTTTTTGTCACATTTTACCACATATCCCTTCTTTCCTGTCTTCCCAAGCTTCCTTTTTTCTCATTATAAGGTGTCTGCTCCCTCTTTTTGTTTCCACAGACCATTTCTCTCTCTCAGATTTCCTTCTTTCCATTTTATTTTGCCTTCTCTCAAAACCTAATCCCCACTCCCCCCCCATTGATAAAGGCGGAAAAGTATGATAATTTATGCCAAAGATACTATTAGGGATCAGAATAACTTCATGGTTGAATGTAAAGTCAACCCATCTAGCCAGCAACTGTCAGTAAGGTGAAGGTCTGGTTCATGCTAGTGATTTTTTTTAGATTTTTTTCTGTATACCCACATAGCTAAAATCTCTAGTCAGTTGGTATCTTCATTTAAGGTTCTTCAGTGATGATCTTTTCCTCTTCATTCCCCTTCTTATCCCAAAACATCCCGACTTCTTTAGGGAACTGTCTTCTCAATAAGCCTAACAAATCCTGGAAGATGCTGTTCACTTTTACGGTCTTACACACTGTCTTTCTATTTTCTTTATCTCTTGTCTTACTACAATGTTGCACATTAGCTTTCAGGAATAATTCTCATCAGTTGCGAAACTGTTCTGTTTTGAAATGCAAATATTTCATAGAGAAAGGGACAGAATTTATCCTTTCCTGCTATTCGGACAGCAACCAAATATAAGCTGTGCTCTGTCTTTGTAGCTGTGCCATACTCTTCATTACAAGTAGTTACTTGCATTTTGGACAGATGAGGACCTTCACTTTCATATTTTTAAGACAATATGTGTTATTTCCACTGGACTCATGCCAGTCATCCCAGGATTCATTGGGATGAGTGTTGGCAGAACCCTTGCTGACTGAAATACCTTTTGTACCCCAGATACCTACTCAGAGTGAATGTATCAAATGATCCTCCTTTGCAGTTTGGAACATAACCAAATATATTACTCAGGATTAACCATGAGACATGGCAAATGGATGTAAGATAGCACTGACAGAAAAATGGAAAAAAACCCAGAAACAAAACCCACCATAAATGCGAGTCCAGCATCTTTTCTCAAGGTGTTTAGTTTTCCAAATGAATCTTGGTGTGATGAGCTGAAGAAAGTTGAAACCTGGTTCAGTTTTGCTCCATTCTAGGAAACAGTTGTCAGACAGAGAAGATAATCTGCCCAAGCAGGAGGTGAAAATGAATAAGGTGGAAATGCATGCAACCAACTCTCCTGTTACATTTTCTCCAGTCGGTAACTGGAGAATTCTTCAAACTTTTACTTGCTTTTGCTGAAGGTGGTCAAGTTTGATGCATCTTCAGCTCTTTATGCTTTGACTAGGGAAAAAAAAAAGTATGACTTGAACTTTCAAAAGAAGAATAAATAATCCTTAGTTTTATTGCTGGACTTCAATCAGTATCTCTCCACGTACATTATAAAAGATAGCTAGTGTTTTAAAAATCTTCACTAATTTGGCATGGCTGTCTTAACACAGGGTCTGTTTTAAAAACACATTGAACACTTGCATCTTCTGATTTGAAAGAAAAGAGAAGGGAAAAAAGAGCATAAAACAATAAAACCCAAGCCTGTAGGCAGAATGTTTCATGACAATAGTTGTGGGCTTTCTTTTTAATTATATGTAATAAAAAGCTTGCAGATCATACTCACTCTTTGGGTGAGGGGATAAGACAAGAAAAGTTCCCTTGCCTGAGGCTCAGGGTTGGAAATATAAGCCATAGTTAGTTGACATTATACTTTTTGATAATAGCAATGTCACCAGTGATCTAATGATGACTTGTCCTCCCCTTTGATGATATGTTATCCTGCAGATAATTGTTTGCATGATAGCAGATGATACAGTAAAACATTTTGATGGAAGACACAAACAGTCTCCCGTATAACAAAATGCTTTTTTGTAGAGTCTGAATTCCCACAGTGGGATCTGGTGGTGTCTGCTCTTCCATGGGCAGAATTGTGTCAGCAGAGACTGGGTCTGTGGTGGTACACAGTGTCTGTCCCAGCAGTTTTAGTGCTGATGCATTACAACAAAGTTGGACTTCTCTTGCAGCACGTGGTTTTCTATGGGGCCGTTACTTTGGGTCTGCAGACATGAGTGCAGTCTTAGGGGATTGCAAGACCATTGCTTAAAAAAAACTTACCTTCTTCCCCGTCTCCCCTTTTCTTTACAGAAAATATCAGAGAGGAACTCGAGTACGCCTGAGACTGCTGGATCTTGAACTCACGTCGAGGTTCTTGGGGGCAAAAACTGATACCACATTGCTGGAGGCTGATGCAGTGCTTTTAGGGCTTGCAGAGAGCAAGCAAACAAAGCAAAAGGAGTAAATCTACTGCAAATAAATGCACTTTGTGCTCTGTTGCAAGTTATACAAATGAAATGTTTCCTCAGGAAGTAAATGAAAATTTTCTGTCCACGTAGTTAAGTAAATAATGAGATCAATAAAAGACAATAAGCACATTGTACCTGATTCTTGCTCCATTTTTGTTGACTCATCTTTCTAGGTCTTTGCCTTTAGATTTAAAAGTAAAAGGTAAACTGAGCTTCTGTAGGGAATGTTAATTGAATATTTGATGTTGTTCTTGTAATTCTTGTATAAAGAATTCTACAGTTCATCATACTGTCCCAAAGGAACGTTGATCTGAGGACATTGTACTTCCATGGAGGAAGTGCAGATCTTGCTGCTGTGGTGCTCCTTCCAGTACAGTGTTTCATACAGAACAACATCAAGGATTTTTGATTTCCAAGTTGCAGTGCAGACTGTTTACTGCAGATATTGGGTTTAATATCCATTATAATACATCATGCTTTTATCTCCATCAGCATGAGGAACTAGAGATAATTCTTTCCTTTAATCAGAGTTCTCATTTCCAATGCATATTAGTAATTTTTCTCTGATCGTTAATAGAAATGAAAAGAAATTGTTTCAGTGCAGTAGGCTAAGTGTAGGCCTTAGTTTTCTGTGAGTGTATTTAAGATAATATGACAGGTGTTTGATCACACAACCAAAGAATCATGCTATGGTGTTTCCAGTGTCTTCTTGGAGCATTTCTTTTGATTTCTGTTCTATCCAAGTCTGTATTCTGCACAGTCTGCGTAGTGCCTAGCAGGTGTGCCGAGGGCAAGGGAAGTTTGCTATTCATACCACTGAATTACAAAAGAAAGCCCGTTTAATATTAAAATATTTTCCCAAATGTTGTAATGAAATGAGATTTGTTGAGGTGCCTTGTTTTTTGCACTGACTGTCCAGCAACAATGTGTTTCTTTTTATATGTACTTTATTCAGCAAATTGCACAAAATTCAGCAAAATGCACACTGGCTTAAGCATATATTGCTGAAATTCACAGGCACCTCATCTTTCTGTTGGAGCAGGGTACCAGGGAGCCAGTTCCAGGCTACCACAGCTTATGCCTCCCTTTCCTTGCCTTCATCTGAGGATACTTGGATAAGATGGCATCAGAGGGCAGAAACTGAGAAATTTTGTTAGATCACAGCTGGCCTGTGAGTCAGGTTGCCACCCAAACTCTGCAAGTCTTCATATGGTCCAACAAAATTTATTTAGAACAGGATATAAAAGCTTTAATCTGTTTTATAGGTCTTTTCCAAAAACATTGTAATTTCTCTTTTAAAGGTTTTTGTCTTTTATGTTTTTGTTTGAAAACATATAAAAAGAAATGTGAAAGGAAAACTGAAGTGCCTTTTTACCTGGAACCACAGGCCCTATGGCACAGCGCTGTGATTCTTTCTTAGTCCTCTGACTAAAAGAAAAACTTTGACCCAAATAAACAAAAGAAAACTCATGTCCTACCTTTGCCCTTTCATAACACTGACAGAAGAGTTATAATGCAGACAAAATCGTAGAATTGTTAAGATTGGAAAAGGTTTCTAAGATCTTTGAGTCCAACTGTTAAACCGGCACTGCCATCTTCACCACTAAACCATGTCCTTAAGTGCCACATCTACAAGTTTTATTAACACTTCAAGAGGTGGTGATTCCACCATTTCCCTGGGCAGCCTGTTCCAATGCCTGACATCACCTACTATGGGTAGTTTACAGATAAATCTCATCTATGATCTGTTGAGAATATTTTTAATATAAGGTATTTATTTGCCCAAATACTCGTAGGAATCACATGGAAAATGCATAGCTGTTCTGGAGGAATGGGCATGTTTTAGCAGATCCTTTTATAGTTTTGCAAACTGAAGTTTTGTTTCTGAAATCAATAAGGAGCCAAACAAGAGAGAGGAAACAAGCAATGTGAGCTTATTTTGTTGCTTTAATTCATCTCAGTGATCTTAATTAGGGGATTTTGAACATGGATTTCATTGGATGTTAGCCTCCAGGTAAAGAGTTATCCTACCATTAGAGTAGGAAAAGAAGGCCTTTTTAAGAAGCCAGGAGGGATTTAAAATATCAAAGAGAAATCCTGTCTGTTGAACGTAATTCATCCTATGTGCTTGATCAACCTTAAATACGAGTGACTTGGGAGGAAATATGTGCGTTAATGTTTTGGGCAGGAGAAGAGTTAATTCACAGTAAGATTTCAAATAGCGATTTTATCAAACCTTCCACTGGATAACCTTTAGAGAAGTAGCTTTTGGAGGCTGTAGTGGTTACTATTTCAAATCCATCTTTGTTTTATTTGGAAAAAGGTTTGATAAACTGACCCACTCTTACAAATCATGGGGTTGAACCGTCAATGGCTTTAGGCTGCTGCTAGCCTTTGTGGCCTTTGGCAAACCAGTTGTTGTCCCAGCCCATCTGCAGTGACTTTCAGTTACTCACTGGACCTCTAAACTCTTCCTACAAGAGTTGTCCCATGGAAGAGTCTCTCTTAGGGGTAGCCTGTGCACATCACACATGGCGTCAATTCTGTACAACTCCCAAATGCAAAATTACAGTGACACAGCAGGGAATTTTGAAATGTCTTTGTGGTGGGATGTTGGGATTGCATTTTATATCTGTGATACCTGCACATACCAAGAATATGTGTAGACTACATGTCCTTAACACAACTTAAGGGACCATTGATATTCTTTACTGAACAGCCATGATGCTACAATTGCATGGCCTATTCTATAAGACTGTTCACATATTTTATTCCAGTCTTTTATCAGAATAGAAATTGATAATACAAACAGGTATTTCTAGGACCGGGCATATAGAAGAATAACAAATGAAGTTATTTTTCTGTATGTTAACTTTGCTACTGGTTGCCCCTATCTCCAGGAGTTCTCTCCTTCTTCATGACCACATGCCTTTTTGCTGCTTTTCTTTGCATTTTCTGTTCCAAAGGTGCACAGGTGTATGCACAAGAGCAATGCACAGTGAAGTCTCCTTGTCCATGTGGTTCATATCCTGAAGAGCCTTTTATGCGTCTGGGTTTGGGCAGTGGTGTCCACCTGAATTTTTGTTTGGAGGTCATTCTTATTTCAGGTATGACAATAGTTGTTTCTGCTAACATAAAGAAAGGGTAAAGCCATCCCAGCAGCTCCTGTGGCACTGTGCCTAGCCCACTCCTGGAAAACTCTTGTCACTAAGTATGCTACATGTATTACTAATATTAACCATAGAAATGCCACTGATTCATACTGAGGCTGTAGCTGTAAGTGTAAATGTATCATTTTGCTGAGAATCCTGAGGGCGGTATAAACCAAGTTCTGCGACTATGTTCATCTGACTGCTGAAATCAGGAATTCCTCTGTATGCCATGCTGTGTTTTCTTCTAAATTTTTTGATTTTGTCTTACTCTGAAGCACAGACCAGATGAGCAAAGATCTTTACTAAAATCATGTGGATTTATTCTTGCACAGTTCATTTTTTTGATTATGCCGTGGAGAAGATGTTTGGTGTTAGCAGATATCTGTGTTTCTTCATCTGTTTTCCAGATTTTTTTTTCCCTATAACAATCTTGATTTTTGCAAGTGTTGAAGGTTTTTTTTGCTCTGAAATTTTTCAGGTAACAGCACAGACCCCACTTCATTAGCAGATACACAATTACGCATCCTCTATCATATTCTGCTTTGCATGCTTCCCTCATCTCTTAGTTGATAAATTTCTCACTTAAATTTGGATGAGCACGACAGATTCACTGCAGGTAGTTGTAATTCATGCTTGCTATGGTGTAAAATTTACACTTGGAATTGTAGTGCTGAGTGCTCAGAGAAGAGCGCGAAACGCATCCTCAGCGGAGGGAGGAGAAGCCTGGCTGCCATCCCAGCCTCGTCGTCCCCTCTCAGTCTCTGTGTATGGGTGAGTCTGTAGCAAGTGGCTGTGGGCAGGCTCAAATCTTCCCTTCTGCACAAGCAAGAAATATTTCCACACAGTCTGCCCAAAGGACACTTAACTGTTTCTAGGCCTGTAACTGAAGTGCCCACGAACTTCACCCTGTCCCACATCCACTTCTTACTCCACTCAAATATACCTGAATGCCTGTAGTGCTCTCTAGGTTTACAGATGTGCTTATAAGCAAAGTTAGCGTTGATAAAAACTAAAATCAAAGCTGCTTGGGGTTTTGGCTGAAGCAATACTTCACCTTTTACATTTATTCAGGTCCTGTTTTGAAAGCTTTCATAAGTTTTCCTAAAATTCTACCTTTTATTTTACGAGCAGAACATTAAACACTTTATACATACTTGGAAAGTAAAATAGCTTTATCATGATGTGGAGTTGGAAGAAAAATGAGAATAGTTCAATGTTCTTTTGATGACTGATGTGCTACAACAAGACCTGGTAAATCCCCTGGGCTTGTCTGCCCTTTCATATTTCAGGCCTTTAGGTGATCAGATGGGGAAAAAGGGAAACCCTGAAGAAATCAGGTCTGTGTATTGAGAGCAAATTAGCATCTTGCAACCAAAGCTTTGGCACTGAGCTGGTTTCTAAAGAAAAGAATACTTAGCGTTTTACTTCAGGGCATTCTGGAAAGTTTGGGTTCCTTCTCGTTTCTTAATACTGTCACATTTATAAATCAGGCAAATTATTGTTCAAGCTTTCCCCTCCCCCCCTTTTTTTCTGTTTTTTTTTTTCCTCACAGCATTATTCCTGTATGCTGGGACAACTTTTCCAGTCTTCTGTTTTGGCTAGAGAGCATTTCTGCTAGATACAAGCATGCACTCGACATGTGCTTTTTAGTAAATTATACATTGTGGGGAAGTGTTTATTGCATATGAAGGGTCTAGACTGCCAAAATGAGGCTATTACATTGTCATCAGGCCATAACCCCAAATAAATATTATCCCTGGTATGACTGCATTAGACTAAGATCGGTAAGGTCTTAAATACCTTAAAGCATTCTTGTTGCCTTCTAGGTTGTGCCTCATTCAATCAGAGTTAAGCAGCCTGATGCACTCGCTACATGATGGCTCTAATGAGGAAATCAGCCATTAACGTGGCAGACTGTCTGTTAGCAGGCTGGGTGTCAAGTGCAGCCAAAAGTTACACTTCCCAACTGGGTGAATTGATCCAAGGCACCCTTGGGATAGATACTGTAGTCATTCTGCAGCTTTGGTTAGCTTCTGAAAGTGGAAGCATATTTAAATTGTTTTAATATGTTGACATTTGAAGTAGTAGGAAGGGTCTTTTTTCTCATACCTTTTATGAAAAATCAAAGAACTACTGAAATAACAGCTTTTACTATTGCACAAGAGCAACTTGGCTGGTTGAATCTTTCCACATCTTCTCAGTCTCAAACCTGTGTTTAAGACATGACACATGGTAACTTAAGTGTTATTTCACCATCTCAGTCCAGTAGCATGGGGAAGAAAGTTAAGGGCTTAATACTTCTCTTCCCAGAGAGAGGAGTTGATCAGTTCTTGTCAAAATGTTTAAATGTCCTCTCATGCTAGTCACTGCTAACTTCTGCCTTCCCCATCTGCCAAAGCCCTTGCTACCTTGGCTTGTGCCAAGCTTGTGTGGGTCTAGCTATTAAATTGCTTGACCCAGAGGACATTTAAATAGGCATGGCATAGTTTGCTCTGGATCACCCAAGTGCTAAGCAGGTGTGTTAGTGTGTGATTTCATTGCCTCTTGAGGGACAGACTTTGCTGTGAGCGTCTGAGGGACTCACGCACTGATTTGGGTTCCTGTTTGCCCTCGGAAGACCACCGCTGCATTCAGACTGGCATTTGGGGTGGCAGGGTCTTCAGCAGGCTTAGGAAGGATGTGTCGCCGCAGTGCTGGCGGCTTCCCTCCGCCGGGTGAGCAGCCGGAAGGCGAGAGCGGGAGCCAGCAGGGGCGAGGGAGCTGCCGCCTGACAGCTCGAGCTGTGAAAGAGCAGCGTCAGCTCAAAATCTTTTCCACCGTGGCCTTTGCACCCCCGGGCCGCGGCATCTTTGCACACGCTGGATCACCGGGGAGCTGGAAGTTTCATTTACCGACTGAACGACTCCGAACAAGGTCCCCCCCCCCCCACCCCGTCCCAATTAGCGCTGCCGCCCGCCCGCCCCACGGCGGGTTAAGCGGGGCCGCCGCTCGAGCGGAGCGCGCGGGCCGCGGGCCGGGCGCAGGCGCGGGGGCGCGCGCTGAGGGGCGGGGGGGGGGGTGTGGGGGGGGGGGGGCGCGGGTGCGCCCGGCCCTCTCCGGGGCGCTGGGCCCTTTGGAGAGAGCTGCGGCGCGCCGCGCTCTTGTGTGAAAAACAAGGGGCACAATGCTGGAGTCGTAACCTCCTCACCCCTGACGGCATGGGAAAGTGCACTCCTCAGCTGTTGGGTATAGAAAGGCTGCTTCAGGCATGAGAAATGTTCATAAAAATGCCGTTTAGAGCCTGCCCTTCTACTCTGCACATGTCATCTTGCCTATCAAGCTGCCTAATTGGAAAATTAGGCTGGCCTTAATTTAGAGACCTAAAAGTTCATGCTGATAATTTCCCAGAGACTTTCTTTCCCCCAATTATTATTATAAATGGTTTCAGCACATTGGAAATCTTTATTGAAAAAGAAAAAAAATATACCAGGGAAGAGCAGTTCTTTCATTTCAGAGACTTTCTCTGATTTCTGTGTGTGAAATTATATTGTTGTGCATCCTGTGAATAATCATCTGGAGATGAATGTGAGTCCCTGTTGTTTTCCATGCATCATTCCTTGTTTGACTGTACGCAAAGAGCTGACCATACTTTAATTTACAGCGTGTTATAATCTTTTGAGCTTAATGCACCTGCTATTTTCTGTCTGCTGAGGCTCTGAAAGCAGCAGTGAGCAGAAGCTGCCTTGCAGCTGTAAATGTTTCCCCCCTCGAGTCTTGTGTCTGTGGGCACCACAGACACCACTGGTCTCGAGTCACCTAAGGAGACCTGAGATGGTGTGTGGGATCAGGCTGGCTGGTTGAATCCTTCCTGACTTTGATCCGGGCTCAGCCTTGCAAGTAGCCACATCCAGGGCTGTGGTCTGAGCCTTTGAGATCTCCACTTAAAACTGTGTTTAGATGACAGGGTGAAGATCTCCTCTCTGAGCTTGGATACTGTCCATCTGAGACCCACGATGGGATAAAGGCAGTGGTGACCATGCACACCAGGCTGTCTTGTTTACGTTCAGCTGTTAAGACGAGGAAAGATTTCAGCTGACTCCTACTTGTCCCCTGCAGATGGGAGTGATGGGCAAGGCTGGGCAAGGGCTTGCGGAGGCAGCACGACAGAGCACTTTTGTTGCTCCTGCTTGTACACAAGCAGTAGGCTGTGTTGGAAGCTGGATGGGCTGACAAAACCTCTCACCATGTCTCTTGGATACAATAGAAGTGGCTGGTGTGTACAGCAGGGACTAAAGCATGACTTGATAAACCTGTTAGTCCTCTGGATTTTCATCCTATTGCTGAAAGCTGCACTCAGGAAGCGTGGGAGAGGCCCCTATCTAAGATGATTTTCAAGGTCAATGTTGGGTACATTAAGATAGATGCAGTGTGCTAAGGCCATGGGCACATTCTCCCTATGTCCTGCTAAACCATTTGGTGAGGCTGCTTCTGTTGCACAGCTGCTCTGCTACTTCCCACCCAAGAAACTCACTCCTGGGTGTGTTTCCAACCAACTTTGATCCTGCTGTTTGTACAGTTTATTCTTGTACAAACTGTACAGTTTGTACAGTTTTGTTCTTGGTTGTTTTGGAAGGTGTGCTTATAGGGACGGGGTGAGAAGATGGAGGAGGGGAGGGCATCTGGCATGAGCTAGGGCAATTGCCTTTCTATCTCTAGGAGAAGAGCACTGCTGAACACTGGGGCAAGAGAATGCCCATGGATGAGATGACCAAGACAGCTTAGGGGCAGGATGCAACCCCAGGATCATAGTTTGGCAGGTTCAGACCTTCTCTTGGTGAAGCAAGCCAGGCATGTAAGCAGGGCCCCCATTTCATCTTCCCCTAAAACTGTAACCACACAAAGCTGGGTCTGAGATCCAGTGCTGATTGCAGAAAGCAGGGTTCACCTAATGAATTTCTACGGATGAAAACTAAAACATTAGGATAAAGAAAATACAGACAACAAAGTGAAAACAAGGCAAACAAACTCCTGCTCATCTTAGGCTGCAGGCATATAGCTTGGGCTCCCTCCCTGCAGGCATATAGCATTGCGTGGGAGGTCTCAGCGATAAAGCACCCAGGGGTCCCTGAGAGCATCACTACCATTTCACTCCTCTTGGAGGGCAAAGCCAGGCCCAGATGAGATACACAGAGCAAGGGGACCTGTCTTCATGAGAAAGAGGTGCTCTTATTCTTCCACATTTATTAAGAGGTTTTTAAAGGGCAAGAGGTCTTCCTGGAGCGGGATTCAGTCTCAGGTCCGTGAACTTGGGCAGAACAGGAGCATGATCGTTTGTGCAACTTGGAGAGGTGTGTAGTGTACAGTAAGGAGAACAAATGTACATGGGTACTGGGTGGAGAAAATAGGCTGTAAAAGTCTTATATCTTTAATTTAGTCAGAAAGACAAAAGCATGCTGCTGGTACCTCTGCAACAGTGCCTCTGCAACAGTGCCTCTGGCAGGATCTCACTGTGTCTCCCTTCAATGTCATATAAGACCCAGAGCGCAGGTGAGTGCCTCCTGTAAAAGGGTCAGTTGCAATGTTTCTGGTCTTATTTTGGGTCCCTTGTTTGCTGGTAGCAGCAAGGGCAGCAGGCTGGACGAGCTGCAACCAAGCACCTTGATGCAAACCACAGTAGCACCTTGTGAGCTCTGAAGATGGGCAGCTGGGGAGGACCTTTTCCCAGTGCTTAGTCCCAGCTTACCTGCTATTTATAGAAAAGCACAGTTGTACGTACATGTTGCCCTATTTGAGCTCCATGGCACGGGACTTGGTGGTTGGCGTGCCAGGGATGTACCCTCTCTACTGCCTTTCCTCTGGGCAGGCCCACACTTCACCAGTGCTAAGTTAACAGGGGTTATCCTCCCTGCCTTCCGCCGCTTACAATGGAAATTAGTTCAACAGGATGAAAGGTTGATGGTGGGAAAGCATGTCAGAAAATACAATGCAGAGAACACAACTCTTGGGAGAGAGCTCTTTGTTTTGTTATTTGAAAGGGCTCAGGATTTAGCCAAGGGGGCGTAGTTATAATTTACTTTAAGGGATGCTGACAACTGCATTTGTCAAGTTAGATTATGGTCATACTGTCATAAAGGATCACTCTGTTGTTTTATTGCTAGTGTATAGATGCATAAGTACTTTGGGCCTCACTGAGGATAAAAATATGACTCTGATGTGTGAAAACCCATACTGCTACCTAAATTTCCATGCTGCTACATGGCCCTTTGGTCACCAAAAAACTATTTAGTGCATACATTTGAGCACTGGAATGAATTTTAAGTCTTTGTAGATCTGAAATAGCTTGACCTTCTGATAATCACACTTTCTTAATTTATGTTACGGTGCTCGCACCGAGTGTTGGTATTCGTCATCTCTCTTTTATTTCTCTTCATTTTTTAATTTCAAACTCTAAAAGCCTGAGAATTGATCTGAGGTGGATTTTTTTCCTTCTCCTTAGAATAATACCTGTTACTATTCATATTTCTTAATCAAATGTTTCCTTTTTACTAAAAGACCTGCATGTTTGAGGAAGCCAAGTGCTCTGAAGAGAGCTGCCAGTACTGCAGCCCATCATGTTTGCTGGTGGGATGGTGCTTAGCAAGGGTACAGAAGCTTCTGGGGTACTAAGCCATATGGGACAACTCTGAACCGTTTCAAGCTCCCATTATGAAGTACAGTCCCTCTCAGGCTGCCCACCAGTGAATGAGGCCAGCCTGTGTAAAGCAGGTCTGATTTGAATGCTAATGGCAGGACTTTGCTGCAGTTGTCCACACTGAGGTGCTAGTGAAGAAACGACTCGGTCTTTCTCAGTTTGTGTTGTGCTTTTGTCAGGCCCTCAGCATCCCTTCTCTTCATGGGAAAAGAGGGATGAAGAACAGCATTGATGCATGGGTAGACAACTGCCTGGGATGTTTTTTTTTCACATTACTTTCCCAATAACTCTTCCCCTTCTGTCTCATGTTTACTATTCTTCATGCTGTGCTCCTGAAAAGTGCTTGAGCTTAGGACAGTTCAGTCTTTCAGCCTTGAAGGGTTATTCTGAATGAGTTATTTTCTGCATGGGGTGGGTACATTAAAACACACCTCTTGCAGCCAGGTAGGCAGAAGGAGATGTTGGCAGTGCATCTGTAGTTCATCTGGTGTGGTCTGTGGGTGCTCACGGGGTGCTCAGCTGAATTGAGGCCCTTTTGGAGCACTTACCTTTGGCTTTTTAAAAGTCAGGTTTAACTGGCAAGCCCTGAGTTTGTTGTATGATGTTATATTTTTAGTATAGGAATACTCTGATTTTGAGTCCAGCCATGCATTTGATTCCTGTGAAACGTGTGTCCATATGTGGAGGCTCAGGTAGGTTTGGTCACTGAAGCTGGCTTGTAGGCATCCAACTGTCCCCATATTCCCAGGTTCACAGTCCCTTGAAACTTGAGCTTAATGAGACACTGGTGCTTTTCCTGGTGCCTTTTGCTCCCAGAAGGACACACCGTTAGCTGTGTGCATGCTGTGACAGCCAGGGTCTGGCTGGGGCAGTGCAGGGCTCGCGGGGCCGTGCCGGTGGCACAGCTGTCCTGCCGCCCCCAGCACACGGGGCCTGTTCTCCCAGGGCAGGGGCTGATGGTAACACCTCAAATTAGCCATGTGGCCAGCGTTTAACCGCAACATTACTGGCCCACATCCGAACAGCTGACAGCCTGAATAATTTACTGCATGCAAATGGTGGGACCTGCTGTCTCCGTTAGTGCCGGGATCCGATTGCCACAGCCCATTAATCGTAATTGCCAGTTTGTGCTGACAGGAGTGGGGCCTTCACCCTGTGGGTGATTAGGCAGCTACTGGGGGGACTGTCCCCCTCCATATCCTCCCCCTCGAGGGGATCTGGGATTTTTTTCTTTCTTTTATTTGTATTTAATTGAACTGCAAGGCGAATTCGGTGATTCCCATATGCTGTGGCCCCCAGGCTATGCAGGGAAGACTCTGTCCCAGCTTCAGGGGGCAGTGGCTTCAGAGCCTAATTGTTTATGGAGGGGTTTGTGATGACTGCCCCGGTGGCAGGCAGGACCCTGTAGGTAGAGAATAGGTTACCTGGCACAAATCCCACTGCAGGGGACCATGGACACCATCCCAAACTTGCTGGCAGAGGACCATCCCCAAGGGCCTGCAATGCAGCATCTGGCATGACTTTCAGTCCCATTTTAAACATCAAAAGCAAAGGAGCATTGGCTCCTCATCTTGTCTCTTTGATTTCTTCACTAAGAAGCTTCTTTGTGGCAACTCAACTTCTCTTTTCCTTTGCCATTTCCAGCCTATATTCCCCATCTCAGCTGGGACATCCCCTACCATTGCTCAGACACACTCTCTGCTCCCTAAACCTTTCTGATTCTTCTGGAAAGCAGGGTTAGTCTTCAGTTTCCTTTGTTAATCAATCAACTCTTTGTGAACACACCAGCTTTCAGTTTTGGGTCCTTTTGCAGGGAGGCAGTAGCAAGATTAAGCTCCCAAAACTCTGTGATCATGTTGTATTTGGTGTTTGTAGCTGTTCCTCAGCTATCACGGTGTTGTGAGCACCTGGAGAGTGAGTGGCCATCAGGCACAGCTGGGGCAAGGGAAGAGGCAGAAAAGAGGAGAGAAAACTTTGCTCCCTGCAAAAGTCTGGGAGAACAGGCTAGAAGGAAAGGAGAGAGGGAGGTAAGAGGACTGGACAGTGGGGTAAGAGCATGCACAGCCCTGGAGCAAGCCCAGACCTGGGGAAGCTCCTTATCAGAACTGGGCACAAAGGAGCAGGGGTGCTCGTTTTGGCTTGCAATGACAAATGATAGCTCTTCAAGTCATCACCTTGTAATTGATGGCTGCGTGAGAGAGCAAGCCCACATGAACAACTGTGGTTTGAATGGCTGAGGGATGCAGAGAGCTGGGGAAAAAGCCCCTCTGGAAGTGCTGTAACGATCCTGTTTGGCATCTCTTAAGTATGTGAGCTATTTCAGGTATGTTTGCTAAACTTCTCCCATTACTTGCCAGCACATGATACAGCTATGCCTGTGTGCACGTGCATGCTGTACATAAGAGGACATGTATCCTGATGCACTGATACACAGATTTCCTTAAAATTATCATGTTGGACCCTCATGTATAGCAGATGAAAATGAGATATTCTAGTGGTTTGCTACTCTTCTGATACAAATGGTATTAAGTTGATCAGCTCTTGAACATTTAAGAAGTGGGAATTACTTTTCTGGTTCTATTTTTTATGCACTCTGTAGCACAAATCACAAATAGCATAAGCCCTCTGTTACCCGTCTCCCCTCCCTGTCAATCCATATGCTTAGAATACACAGCTGAAACCAGGCAAAAATTTTAGAAAATCTCTGCTGGAGGGAGGACATCATCTGATCCCTTCCTTAATTAGAACATAGGCTTGATTTGTCTATCTTGAAATGTGAAAGGCATTTGTATGTTAAGCAAATACTTAACAAAGGCTTATTTCAAGCCTGCACAAATGAATGCAGTTCTCCCACCCACTCAGTTTTCCCAGGAATATGAGCATTAAGGATGAGATGCAACCACTTTGTGTCCTGGTGCTGAGAAACAGAGATAACTGAGGGCAGGTGTGGTAGTGGTCTATAACAATATTTTATGCTAGAAATTGATTGTTCTTCCAGTGTGAGGAGTAGAGTCATCCAACAAAGCCAGCAAGAGGCAAGTTCAGAGGAACTTTTGCAGATGATGCATAGCTAGCTCCTTGCTGCAGGATGCTGGGGAGGCTGAAAAGCATGCACAGTTTGAAAGGGAGATCCCACAAATTGAAGGAGGGGAAAGCTGTCAAGGTTGCTAGATGCTCAGAAGCTGCTGCTGGCTGAGGCAAATGCCCACTGGAAGCTGGGCAGTGCTGTTCTGACCCAGTACAGCTGTTCTCACCTCCCTCATCCACCCCAAAAAGGGGATCCTCTCTTGGATGAGATGTCTGTGCTGTGTCATCCAGCTGTGATTGGCTAAAATGGAGCTTCATCCATGACATTCATCTAACCCCACCATTCCTCTGGTTGGGCTTCAAGAGAACTGTATCCTCCAAGGCATTTATCAAAACTTATCTGTGGCCCAGCAAATCACTTAGCTTGAGCTGGCCCGTGAAGGAGAATGGGCATATTCCTAAAAATAAATGAAAAAAAAGAGTCACAACATACTGACTTTGATGTCCTCTTTACCTAGACCTCCCACTTTTCTGAGGCCTGGCACACACATCTCTTCTGAGCATTCTTCCCTTAGTCAAAGCTGCTCTGATGTCAGATTACTTACTGGCTGAGGTGATTACTTTAGTCTCTTGAGGAGGAGGAGTTTGTCCGCAAGGCCCTGCTGCTCATCATGCCTGTGGGATTGCTCAAGCTTAGAGGAGCTGTTTCCCATCCCATATAAACACCGGTCATTGAGCACTGAATTGTCACCTTTTACCAGTTTAGGCCTTCTCAGAAAGCACCTTCAAAATTGTACTAAATTAGGTATGAAAACCTACTTGGGGGGGAAAACCCAACCCATCACCACCAACAAAACAAAAAGCTTTTTGGATTCAGTTATCAAATTCCCTGTTTTTTCATTATTTTGATCTGACACAGCTTATTTCTGAGCCATGGATATAGTGTGGATATCTAGAAATCTCATTTGAAATGCTAGAAAAGTGTACTTCTCCCGAGCCTATTCTGGCTTCATGTTCCACATCTGTGTTGTGCTGGGACTTGTCCTACTGGCCAAGGCAATGACTGTGCAGGTGCACAAGCTGCTAAAACCAATTTTTTTTTCAAGAACAAATTCACTAAACAAGTTTTATTTGTGTATTTTTTTCTTTTTGCTTAGGTGATGTTGTGGTACAACCCTCTGTGTTGGTGGGATGTTCCATGCACCTGCCAGCTCTGCAATGGGCCATTTTTTATCTCTTAGCGTTTCATTCCCCCATCACACTTGGCTTTTATAAGGAACTATTGCAACACAGCAGCCTGGGGGACGGGCAGGAAGAAGTGACACTTTGATTGACCATTTTACATAATCTTTAACAATAGAAGGGTTTTAGTGACTTGGTACAGCCTGTACTCAACATAAAACCCAGTCTGTTATCGAGAATTGCTTAGATGGCGAGATAAGCTGTTAATGCTAGTGGAGGAACATTACTGCATAAGAATACAATGATGATATTTTTTTCCCCACTTCCACTCTTTTTTCCTTATTTAAAATGTTCCCTTGAGCATTACCTGATAGACTTGAGTTCTGCATCAGGTCATTGTTTTGGTTGGACAGGCTGAGATCTTTTCCTCATTTTAGCTATTGCTAAAATTGCATTACTTTCCTTCTTTTTTAAGTAACTCAAGGTACAAGCTGATCAAGACACATGTGTTCCAGTTTGATAGAAAGAAGCTTTTATATCCTAAGAAGTAAACCCTTGTTCCAGATTACAGGGATATGTATTATCTAGTGATATTAATGCTTAAGTAAGAGAAAACTTTATGTAATGAAATTCCATCCTCCCCCCGGCCCCATTTTTTTCCTGAAATTCTTGCTTAACTACCAGCTCTTCTGCTCCATATCAGGATGTATGCTGGTGGGTGTCCAAATAATGTTTATGTCATGTAAATTGCAGACAGGAATGATACTAGGACATTCTATCACCACAGCCATCCTTTGGATCTTGTTGTGGAGGAATTACAGAGATACCTCTAGTTACCCCAGAGGTGCCTGAGTTTGCCAAGCAAGCAGTGGCAGCGCAGGAAGCAGGGCACCTGGCTTCCTTGTATTCAAAGGTGAGGGGAATGGAATCAGGCTCTGCCATCTGTTCTTGACATGTGCACCTCAGTTCTTGAGTTTGCTGGTTGTCCCTCAGCTCTGAAGGAGGATGTTCAAGATGGTACTTCTGCCCTGGCATCAGTGGAGGGATTGATGACCTCATGAAACTGGCCCTTCCCAAACAGCCCCTCCACGGAGTCAGGGATGCTTGTCCACAGGCAGGACATCTTGGTGGGTCTGTCACACCACATGTGTATCATTTCCGCGTCAGCTCCATTCTGATCTGCTAGGAGGGAGAGTGCTGTGGAGTCAGGGGGACTTCTGGGTGGGAATTTCATTATTTCAGGGGGGAGAAAAGGCCCTATGATGGGAGATGATGTGTGGAGAGATATCTGGATTGGGGAAGGATTGGTGAGAAGAGCCTGCCCCTTGGGAATAGCAAGATTTGAATGAATCTTGCCCAAACCCTCAGTGCTACAGGGGCGTGGTGGAGAAGCACCTGGGCCCAGTGCCTCTCCTGACTTGTGAAGTGATCAAGTGAGAAGAAACAGTTCTTCAAAAATGGCACTGCAGAGGGTGACAATTCAGCATTGTCATACTGTGGTGGGGAAGACAAGTGTCCTACTGGGACTTGTAATAGAGTGGCTTGGTAGGACCTACAACCTCATCCTTCCACTCTGCTCACACTTGTGGGGCCTCCACTGAGGCAACAGTTCTAGTTCCAGTTTCACTACTGCAAATAGGTCAGTTGTTGAGCATGCAGAGAAAAACAGTATGGAGTGTCCTGGGGTACATTTCTGAGGAAACCTTGACAAATCATCATGATTTGGACTGATGAAAATACTTCAAGGACTTCAAGTATGTACATGTCAGCTATGGGGAGCAGTGTTCTCTGTGTCCGTGGAAGACAGGAAAGAAAAGTGATTGTTTAAATTGCAGTAGAACAGCATTGCATTAGACTTCATAAAATGATTTCTATCAGTAAGGAAACTGAAGGAGCAGGATAAATTGCCTGAGGGAACTTGTGTAGCTTTTGTTACTGAAAATCTTTAAGGACAGCTCAGACAAATATCTACCCTACCCTGCTATCCTGCCCTGACTTTTTGAACTCTCTTCTCTTCTAGGACCTATTCAGCAGAGGGTGTTAAATGTGTGCTTGAGTCAGACTGGAGTCATTGGCTTTGTCTTGGCTAGAATACAAGCATTATAAAAAGTGTTAAAATTGATCCATATTCAGGAAAGCATTAAAACATACGAATCATTTCAGACACGTTTAGCACCCAGTGGGTTTTGTCTTGCGTAGGAAGGAAAGGGTTGGTAACAGAATGTCTTAATTAACACATTTCAGAACTCCAGTGTGGTTGCAGTCGCGTAGCTTTCAACATCTCCTCGTTGGCCAAGTTGAAAGCAATGCTGCCAAAACTTTCCAACACGTCTTTAAATCCCGACCGAGGACCAACCCAGAGGGCTGAAGCATGGATTTAAAATGAAGCATTTGCTTAGCTTACATGCTGACTGCAAGGGTACCAGGGGAGGAGTTTTGTGTCTGGAGTCAGTGCCCATTCAGTGGGAGGACATGCCATGGTAGACGCATGCAGGATGCACCCAGCCTTTGCCAGTGACCCATTGCCCTAAGCACAGTTCTGCCACTGGGTCACACAGCCCTGGGTAGGAGCTGCTCTTCCTAAATCCACAGTGGCCTGGAGTTTCTGCCCAAGAGAATCATCATTACCAGGGCTCATCAGAGCTAGTGGAATGATTTCTGGTCTCAGCAGGCCTGGCAAAGTGACAGCCCTTCTGGTGGTGGAAGTTTTGTGTATTGTTCATCTGAGTGAGGACTGCCACAGGATGTGCAAGACTTTGCCATCAGCTCTGATGGATGCTGGGTACTGAGAGCAGGTCCTGCTGGCTCCAAAACCCAGCCCCAGTAAGTTGGGTGCCTCCAATTTGTCAGCTGATATTGCTCCATTCATTGCTCTGTGTTTTTCAAACACCTCCAAATTTTTTGGGTCAAATTTATTAAACACCTCACTGCAGAGGAAAAAAATTTAGTATTGAAAGTAATGCGCAGAAGTTGTTATCCAGGTAATGCCTAATTAATGATTAAATGGTTATTAATTAATACTTTCTTCTGAAAGATTTTTTTTGCAGTGAAAGTCCTTTTCTACATCTTGCATGGTAGGGTATTTTTCACTTTAATTTTTGTGGTGTGAAGTTAGTGGAAGAATATTTATATTTAAAAGCCAGTGTCCAGAGGTTGGAAGACTGTGACATACTTGACCACCTTCATTAAAAAGGAGATATGTTCAATATATATGAACGTTTTACTTCACCTGTGGAATGAATATGAGCAATTCCTTCACACAACTCACACTGGTATGTTACATTTCCGTGTCAGAATATGATTTGTATGAAACAGTTGTTGTGTTTGTGTCCCATCTGATTTACCCCTTCTCATAGCTCTCCATGCTGGAGACTGTCCTCTCTTTTGCTTCATTTAAAACCATCAGCTTTTTTTCTTACTGTAGGTTGTATGCCAGAGTTTATGTGCACCTCTTGTATCCTTGCTGACCTACAAGGCTCCGTAGGATATATTAATTTCCTGTAAGCAATTGCAAAACCCTATTAGTTTTTTTCCAGGACTTTAGCATGACCTAAAATGTGTGTGTCCAGTCTGAACAAACGTGATTCTGCTTAAATGTCTGGTGGATTTGCTTTTTTAAACTATTTATGGAGGTGCTAGATGGTGACCTCTGCAGCATCAGGAAGATGGTCCTAATAGTAATGCTTGTATTACAAACTGTTTTCAGTCTAGTGATTGCCCTAGACTCTTGGAAAACATTTAGCTACAGCCTTCATCATCAAGGGGACCCATTTTTCAATAGATAGATGTCAGCCAACTTCACTGCAGCATGAGGGGGTTTTCATGTGCACGAGGCTTCACCTTCTGCCATCGGATTCCAGGATGAGGACTTGAAGGGCTGTGTCCTTCTGCCTCCACAAAACCACCAGGGAAGTCCCTGCTCTGTTGTCGTAAGTGGCAAAACCTGTGTTAAAATCTTCAGGATCTGTATTTTTCCCCAGACAGGGAAATCATAGGTAATAATGTAAACACTGAAGTAGCCTGGTGTAAAGAAAGGCTGGGGATGAGTCAAAACTTCATTTTTAATCCCAGGGCTGGCTGGCCATTGCTATTCTGTTATCAACCTTTCTTCGCCCCCCAATATTTTGATTCAAGAAAAAAGAGAATAAAAACAATAACTGCTTGGTTAGCAGTGATTTCTTTATAAACAATATAAATAGATGAGTACTGCACTGCTCTACACTGAGAGTTTGAAAAGAGTATTTAGAAGACTCCTTAAGTTAAATGAAGTATAAGATCTTTATTGGTTTATTGGCTGTAAGTGCCTGTGGCAATCCAGGGACAAACCAAGACCAACAGAAAAAAAAGTACCCTTTGATAAATAACCTTTCCATATTAAATGCACATCAATCTGACATCAACAATTAGCTGTCAGGTGCTTGGCTTTGCTAGCAAAGGCCAATTTTCAGATTAGTGCTAATTGCAGGGCGGGCTGACACATCAGCTCAGAGCTCTGGTAGCTAACGGCCCGGGCAGGAGCAAGTTCAATAGCAGGAGCAGGGGAGGGCTGAGGCTGCCTGTCTCCAGCTTGCTGGCAGTTTGACTGTAGACTAAAGTAATGGAGCTGGCAGGGTGGAATCAATTACTGGCCAATGAAGATTTTCCCACAGGTCGAAGCTTGGGAAAAAAAGGACGTTCCTGCTGCCGAGACAGCTGGCATGGACTGTCCACTGGGAAAGGAGCCTGCAGAATGAGAAAAAAAGGGACAGTTCTTGGTGATAAACTGGTGACAGACTATAAATTATGAAAAGGGGATTTGGCAGAGGATTTAGAACTTGCTACCTCTGCTTTTCCTTCCCCCAAGATTTTAATGCCAGCCATGTTCACTGAGTCATTCAATTATCTTAGTTAGAAAGTGAGAAGTGTTAAGAGAAAAAGCTCAGAATATATTTTGCTGAGCAGGGTATGTGCATATGTGAGATGAGCTTTAAAAACCTTTGCACCAACAATTTCCCCTCTAAGCAAACGTTTGGACTGAGCCCCTCGATGCAGGGCTTACTAATGTTGCTGTGTCTGATGCTCATTCATGAGACAGCTGGATTTCTGCAGTGCTGTTTCAAAGGTCAATCCAAAATTCCTTTTCCTGCTCCTTTTCTATAGCAGTTCATTTCAGTCCGGAAGAACACAGGAGCAGGGCAGTAGTGCAGCACCTACCTCCGTGTTTCACTGCATGTGGGCAGCAAAGCCAGTGATCTGCTTGCTCTGGAAAACACTGTCCTTCACTGACAGAAAGGAATCATAAAAGCATTCATTGCTGGGAACAACCAGCTCTTTTTCTATGGAAAATCAGCTGTTTATGTTATCAAAATTATAACAGTTCAAGCATGCACCTAAGTGAAATCTGTATATGTAGGACTGACAGAAATGCCAAGCTAAAGCTTCAAGTTCTATTCTTCCTGCTCCTTTTGAATGTATCCTTTCTGTATTAGGATGAGGATTAAATTGTTTCTTTTTGTCTCCTTTTTTGTACTTGGAGGAGTTTAGTTAGAAAAGTCAGGAGAGGAAATGTGAACACTTGTCATTTTTTGCTGTGCAACATTTATTCTCAATAGTGTGATCAGAAAACTAAGAATCTTTGGATTATTTTTGTAGCCTCATTATAACTGAATAATCTCTGTAGTGGGGCACTTGTGAGGCTGATGAACTTGTCTGGGTTTTACATCAATATGACTGTGTCTACACCAGCAAGCCTGATATTTAACTTGGGTATGTACCTACATGCCTTTATATGCACATTTGTTGATGAATCTCTTTCTACCTATGTGCACTCAAAATAAAGAATAGTGAAGGTGTCCAGTCACTCAACAACTGCTAAACAAAAGTTTATAAACCTTTATTTTGCAGTGCACGGTGGCATAAGGCAGTTTACCTGAGAATGGAGTCATTGCAGTGACTGACCCAGCTGTACCGGAGTAGGGGCTATGCTGAGCTATGGGCATGGTAGTTATCCTTGGCTTCCTCTGGTTTGTCTTTTGTTTTCTAGGCCAGTATGATTTTCTTGATTCACAACTTTGAGCTTTCTTTCATGGCCCTGAGGGATAGAAATCTACTTTTTAATGAAAACTGAGATTCTCATATAATGATTTCCATTTGGGAGCTGAGGTTTTAGCAAAAACACCCATTATCACAAGACATTATCAAGAAACATGTCAGGAGAGTTGGCAATGTTAAGTTTAGGTTAGGTTTGAAAAGCTTTGTGGGAGGTTGGTAGAAATATGACTCTGTGGTTTACATCAAATTTAACTATATCTTTCTGAAACTTTTAATTGTGCATATCAACAGATGGATGGAAAAGAGCTTGATTGGTATGTCAACTTGCAGGGTCTGAAGAAGGATTTCTCTTGGCTGTGCCAAGAGCTGGGAGAAAGTGCAGAAAAAATTCAGCAGTCACCTGGCTCAGGCAGAGCCCCTTTCTCCGTCCCACTCCTTGATGTGGCTGATCCTCTTCTCACCTGCCTGCCTTTGTCTTTTACCCTCTACAGACACCAAAACGACTCCTACCGCCACCCCTCAACCACAGCAGGGGAGACCAGCTACCCAAGAGGCTTTGCTGTTTGCTTCATCATTTCCTGTCATCCTTCTTGGCTTCAGCTTTGGCATTTGTGCCAGCTCTGCTCTAGCAGGATCTCACTGCACCCAGGCTCCGGCAACCCTGCACCATGGCCACTATGGCCACCACCATGGCCACTGTCACCATCACACTACCACCATGGACTACCGTAGTCTAATAGAAACTGAAGTCTGCCTGCTGCTTTTTACCTCAAGCTTTAGCTTTGGCTGACGGTTTCTTCCCTAATTCGAAGGAAGTGTTTAAGGGTTGAAAATGAGCTATTGCTGCTGAGGCAGATAAGTGAAATGATGCTAGTGTCAAATAAGGTGAAGATTCTTCTTGGTCCTGCCATGCCCTCCATGGTCTCTCCTGGCCCTCTCTTTCCTTCCCTTGCTCTCTCACAGCTGTACCCACGTATAGGCTGGGGCAGACATAAAGGTGTATGAGGGAAGTACACATTGCTCTCAGAAGAAAGGTCATATAGTATCTACTGTTGTTTTCCTTGTAAAGGATGCAGATATCCTTGAGCCTTTGTGAAAGGAAATCTGGATCTGTTCATTGGAGTTAAATAAAAAGCACAGTGATTTTCTTGCTTTAGTTGTGTTTCCTTGAAGTAAATAAATGTGTCTGGGCATGTGCTGCTGAGGATCCATCAGATGCCCAAGGCATGCTGGGTTATTCCTAACTCTGGTGGTGTCCTGGACTCACTCCTGCTTTTCTTCTTCTCACATTTTTGGCAAATCTGTTCTCCAAATTCAGTTAGACATTTTTGTTTTCTGAAATAATTTGGAGCCTTATCTAACGTTGCTGACAGGTCTGGAGACTGAGCAATTTCTTTTCCAGGGGAGGCAGATTGGGCAGTGCTCCTTACCCATCATGACCACAAGAGTCACCATTCTGAACTGGAGTTTGCTTCCTTGAGTTGAACTTTTCCTGATGGAGTGCCCCATGGGATGAGCAGCCCTGGTGCTTGTTTTGGGGTTAACCTGACAGATGGGAATGGTAACTGTGGTACCTACTACAGAGAGTGCTGGCTATTAAATACCAACAGGATTGGGCTGTGCCACATCTTTATAAACTCAGGAGCTGTCCTCTTAGGGCATGCAGGTCAAAGGTGTTTTAAATGTGTCACATGCATGTTGGCTTGGCAGAAAATTGGTTTGATTGAATGGAGCAAAAATATACCCTCAGAAGTTTCCCTCTTGGCTGCACTGAGTCTGCAGGGTACCTGCAGCTCCTTGACAGTGCCTAATGGCAGGGTGACAATGGACTTAGCTAAATTAGGTGGTGTCATGGCTTCAGAGCACTGTAGTGAGATAAAAAGAGACAAATTCAGATCTGACTGGTGTCTTAGCTGAAGACTGTCTTTGGTTGGCTGCATCCTGCAGCTGTTGCTTGTTAAGGAAATCTCTGTGGCTTTTTCTGCTTGGTCTTGACTGCTTCATGACTCACCTTATAGCAGATTCACCTTCCTCATATGACAAGTAACATTCAGAATAGGAGAGAGGCTCATTAATGGATATGAATATGGCACTAAGATGTCAGGCACAAATCCAGCCATAGCCTCATGGCTGCAATGAGAGAAAAGTTGTTTGAGCAACAGAACAGCCTCTCATGGTCATTTCTGTGGTGGGAATCTCTCATTAGATATATTCAAAGTGCACTGGAAGGCAAACAGATGGGCCAAAGCTTATTCTTGTATCAGACAATGCAGGGCTATGGTACTGACTGAATCATTTATTTTAATATATAGTTCAATAAAATCGTCAAGGATAGCCTTGCTTCAGCATTAGGCCTGCCTTACAGCAAATTGTCAGAAGTTTTAATGACTCTTATTCAGCACTGGAAGAGGCCAAGCAGACCAAAGGGGAGGTTAAAAGCCTTTCCACGGGTAATGGAATTATTTTTGTCATACAAAGTGCTGTCTTCCAAAGTTTCTGCTTGAAAATCTCTCCATCTCCCCAGAACAATTCAGAGCAATTCCAATTGCAGATGGAAAGCCACTCAGAGCAGGTTTTCTGTGGGGCCTTTTCCATGTCTTTGTCATGACTTGTAGTGATAAAAGGTAAACACGTGATCCAGAAACCCTGTAACACAAGCTGTAGCAGATATCCGTGCTCCTGGAGGCTCTTCCACATCTTTCCCCTGCCTCTCCCAGGCAGACAGATGGGGAAATAATTTTGTCTGGTGAAAACACATCCAGGAGGGCTACAAAGCCTCCCATCACTTCTGTTTTTCTTCATTCCCTGAAACTTCTCAGACTGGATTTGGCCATGTACACCCCTGACAGCAGCATTGGCACAGCTCTGGGCAGGCCTGCCAGTGTCCTAACAAACACTGGCAGTGGGACAGCACAACAATACCGTGGCCCAGAGGATATCTCCACCCAGGGACCTGAGTTTATTCCAAACCTGAAACACTGAGGAAACAATTGAAAGCTTTCAGGCTTAGGTAAAAGGAATGGAAAAAGCTCTGAAAATGTGGAACAGTATGAACCCTGAGACTGTGTGTGATCTGCTGATCCAGCTGGATCCCTACAAATCTATGGGGCCTCATGGGATTAAAGCAAGAATCCTCAGAGAGCTAGCTGATGTCATTGTGCAACTCTTCTTGATAATTTTTCAGTGGTCTTGGGAATCCAGAGAGGTCCCAGCTGACTGGAAGCTGGCAAACCATCCCGGTTTTCAAGAAGGGCAAGAGGGAGGACCCCAGAAACTACAGGCCCATCAGTCTCACTTCAGTGCCTGGTAAAGTTATGGAGAAGATTATTCTGGGAGGTATTGAGAAACAGCTAAAAGACAATGCACTCATTGGTCACAGCCAGCATGGGTTCATAAGAGGAAAGTTCTGCTAATCAAACCTGCTTTCCTTTTATGACAGGGTAAGCCACCTAGCTGATCAAGGGAAGCCAGCTGATGTAATCTTCTTGGATTTAAGTAAACTTTCAATACTGTCTCTCACTGGATCCTTCTGGACAAAATGTTCAGCACACAGCTGGATAAACACATCATGCCATGGGTGAGCAATTGGTTCACAGGTCGAGCACAGAGGGTAATAGTGAATGGGGTAACGTCAGACTGGTAACCTGTCACTAGTGGGGTTCCTCAGGGCTCCATCTTGGGCCCTGTGCTCTTCAACAGCTTCATAAATGACTTGGATGTAGGACTAGAAGGGATACTAAGCACGTTTGCAGATGACACAAAACTGGGAGGAGCTGTTGACTCCCTCAAAGGCCCCTGCAGAGAGTCTTTGACAAATTAGAGGACTGGGCAATCACCAACCACATGAAGTTCAACAAGGGAAAGTGCCAGATTCTGCACCTGGGATGGGGCAACCATGGATGTTTGTACAGACTGGGGAATGAGATGCTGGAAAGCAGTGCCATGGGAAGGGACCTGGGGGTCCTGGTTGATGGCAATGTGACTCAGCAGTGCCCTGGCAGCCAGGAGGGCCAACTGTGTCCTGAGGGGCATCAGGCAAAGGTCGAGTGGGGAGATTGTCCTGCTCTGCTCTGCACTGGGGCGACCTCACCTGGAACATTGTGGCAGTTTTGGGCACTGCAATATAAGAAAGATATTAAGCTGTTGGAGACTGGCCAAAGGAGGGCAATGGAGATGGTGAAGGGTCCAGAGGGGAAGCCATATGAGGAGCAGCTGAAGTCACTTGCTCTGTTCAGCCTGGAGGAGACTGAGGGGAGACCTCATTGCAGTTACAACTTCCTTGTGAGGAGAAGAGGAGGGGCAGGCACTGATCTCTTCTCTGTGGTGACCAGTGACAGGACCTGAGGGAATGGCCTGAAGTTATGTCAGGGGAGGTTTAAGGTTGGATATTAGGAAAATATCCTCTTCTCCAGACTGGGGTGGGGTCTGCAGTGGTGGAAGCAGCTCCGAGTTAACCTAGCTCATGTAGATCCTTCAACTGGCTTTAAGAAACTTAACTTCTGACAAAGGCTTTCTGTACCTAGAGCCAAAATGTGAGGCATTTCAAAGGACTTACTCAAACCTACTATGACTCATGAAAAAATAAAGCATTTCTGCATATGAAAAGACCATTTATCCCCTCTACACACAAACCCATTTTTTTTATCCTTTCCACATTGTAAGATCTTTGGGAAAGGGGACTTGTTATCACTCTGAATTCAGGGCTTTATGACCATGTGGTATCTGATTTTCTCCCAAAAGGAAATAATGAAAAAACATCTTTTTTTTTTTTTTTCTTTCTCTGCAGCAATTCAGGCTATAAGAAGATCAAATATATCTAGATTTTCTTCTCAGGTTTTCTAATGTAAATATATAAAATATCATGACTGGAAGCGCTGAAAAATTGTCCATGAAACAATGGAAGCTGACAGATTAAAGCTTCATATCCTAGTTTGTGGTCTATTAAACTGTTCATCAACTCAGTATAAAAAAACTTTTCAAGATATTTATAAAATATAGGGTATTCCTCAAGAGCTCACACAACCTCCAGCACCTGTACAAATGAGATCCGAACCTTAGTCTGCTCTATAGGGATGCCAATGTATGGCCCTGCTTGTCAGACAGTGTTGGCAGAGGGGTTGTGCAGGGGGGGCAGCATGTCCTTCTGAACACTGATGTCACATGATGGTGCTGCTGGTGAGTGCTCTCTGAAGGACTCTATTCAAGATTTATTTTTCCTCCTTTAAATATCTTTTAAAGTCACTGCTGCTTATTTATACAGTTTTCCCAGAATCCTCTTTTCCCATATTGTTTATAGTTGGAAGGCTTTCTGCTTACTGCTCATCCTAATTGCTTGCATCTTCGCTTAGCCACAATGAACCTCTTGCCCTCACCCCTGTCTCCACTTACTACAATTGATTTTGCTTTTTTAATGGATCTCTTTGTGTGTTTAGCTTTTCTGTCTGTTCACAATGTGTTTGCAGTTTCCACGATCACAAACATGCTTCCAGGATTAACTCTTGTCTTGCAGAAGGATCCCTTTTCCTAAGACTCACTTCAAAGCCAAAGCTGTCTCTAGCTTACCATCAGTCTTACATCTGAGGCAGAGGCAGATGTCCTCCAGTTTGCTCCTGTTAAGGCAACATTTGCGTTTTTTAGCCTGTGAGGTGATCATGATAGCATTGGTGCATGGCAATCAAGTCTCTATGCCTAGCCCTCCTATGACCTAAGGGCTTGATAAGGTGTGGCACTGCTTTTCACCATGAAGCTTTCCTTCCTGCTTCCTCCCTCTACTGCCTCTAGTCATGGCAGTTTGCCTGAACCCTTTTTTGAAACCATTTGTGTTTTTTTCTACAAGCCCTTTTGAACATGTGTCCACTTTTCCTTTCCACAGATGTAAAAGCTGACCATGTTACATTCTTGGCATGTAAAAAACCAGCTCCTGAATTTCTCTCTTCAGCATCTTTGGAGGTCTATATAGCATCCATCCTTACATTACTTGCTTGACCACAATGTTTTCCTGATCTCTGCACTTCCTTGGCTTAGTCAAACTGTTTACTTCCGATTCCAACAATGAGCTATTACTCCCATATTTGTTTAGTTTCATGCAAGAGAGGCAAGCACAGGCTTCCCAGCTCCTTATATCTAAAATTCCTCAGTGATTTTCCCCACTTTATTAGTTTATGTCACCTGCACAGTATAGATATTTAAATGAAGACAATAATGCTATCTCAGCACTTAAATGTTCATGTAACATGCAGTAAAGCACATTGCTAGTCTTCATTCTCCATTACAACATATTTTCATTCTCTGCCAATTGCTAATTGGGGAGCACTTGTCCTATCATTACTATTTTCATTCCTTACGAGTATCTAAGGTGCTAACCAGGTTGCTTTTCTGTAGTAGCAGGTAATTTATTTGTATCCATGGAGATAAGCAGTTGTCACTCCTATTCATGCTGTTTCATCATTTAAAAATACTAATTATCTCAGAAATCCTGAGGTTCTTGTCGGATTCCTCATCCTCCCCAAGTTCCTTATGAAATCCTCTAAACATAAAAACTGATTTTCGACTTTTGAAAAAGGAAGAACATTTACACATCTCTGATGAGGGTCACTTACTAAAACTGTCTTGCAGAACGAAATCATGTAGTAGTATATGTATGTAGTATCTATAGTCTGTCTTTCCTCAGAAAGTGCTTTTGAACCTTATAGATGGCCATAATAAGTAGGAGAAGGACTCATATATCACTGAAATGTATAACCCAAGACATAAAAACATGGCACTTTTGAACATCTGGTCTTTGTAGTCTTCCTCTTTAATGAACAGGGAGGTAAAATGGTCACATAAAATTACCCTCCTGTCCATATCTCACTAGTTTCTGAAGAAGGTGATCTAAGCTCCAGATCTACCCAAGGAACTTGTGTCATTCCTCCAAGTTATAAAAAACAATGAGTTATAGCATCATGATGCCATCTTTGTCTATCTGGACAGCACAGACTGCCTGAATTCTATGACTCATATGGTGTTTGTGCAAAAAGGGGAAAGTTGTCTATATAAAGAAGGAAAGAAGAAAAGGTGCTTCCACAAATCCTGCCATACATATCATTGGATCAGTTAATTCCTGTCTGCACTCTGAGATAGAGTTATATCTCAGCCTTAGAAAAGGAAAAATATTACAGTCTGTTTTGCAGATTTGGTTGTTTTTGTTAAGTCAGCTTCTGATCTGCATCTTTTTGCCAGCAGAACTTTCTGAATTGTGCTGCCTGCTAACTTTGACTCAAGCCTGGCAGTCTCCAAAAACAGGGAGTGTCTCCAGTGACTTCTGGGGACATTGGCTCAATCCTGGATTCCTCACCCTCACCACAGATGCCTTCAGAAACATGCTACAGAGCACCAGGACTCTACTTAATCTTGGGTTTTGGAGTTTTTTGTTTGTTTGGTTTGGTTGTACTTGTTTTTGTTTTTCTTTTTTGGTTTTTGTGGTTTTGTTCGGGTTTTGTTTGTTTGTTTGTTTTTGTTTTGCTTGGTTTTGTTTTTTTGTTTTTTCTTCCCATGGCTGAAGGAAACCCCAGCTCAAAGTAGCTTGTGGGACAGTGTCAAAGGGAACACACTGTATTTTCTTCTTTCTCTTCTTTGGACTAAGGGATTCTTGGATGGCCTTCCTTTTCAGTCCCAACCCTGAATGAGGCTGTTGGGCAGCATCAGCTCCTCACGGTTGTGCTCTGCTCCGCAGTCCCACGAGTTTCCAATGGAGTGAGTCTCCTTATGTGCGCAGACCCTTTGAAGTCACTTCAAAGGGGTTGTTTGCAAAGGGGCTGCAGGTACAAGGCGGTTAAATATGGCCAATACTGTCTTTAGTGTTTAACGATTCAAACACTATTTCTTACGAGCAAACAGAGGCATTTTTTTATATTGTTGACACTGATCCTCTAGCTTAGCAAAGGGCACTCGTGCAACATTTTCTGCCTCAATTTATCATCTGCCCTAGGCATTCGTTGCACTTTGCTCATCATTAGGGAAGAAATAAAAGCCATTCACTAATCCCCAAACCACTTTGTTCCTCTATGGCCCTTCAAAGAGCAGGGCCCCTAAATGGTGATTAAGGACTCTGGAGACCTTTCTCAAGAGAGATTCATTTGCGTCCCCATATCAGGCAGAAGGAATCAAATTCTCAAGCTGGGCAAAGTTTTTTTTAATTAATACCACGGGACTGAAAATAAAATAAGATAATTATATGAGGCTTTTAACCTTTTTATAGGCTTTTAATTTTGCCTTTAAATAAAACCAACTCTCTCTGCTCAGTTAGTGGATTTAGGGTGATGGAGTTAATTTGCTGGCTGAAGATTGCAAGGGTAGAAGTTAAGGTAAACTCCGCTGTCTTCCTACTGAAGAAGCAAGAAGTTGTCTGCCCAAAGCCAGAGGAACTTCGACTCCTCCAGCAACGCGGGGACAGGAGAGGCTGGAACTTGGGCTGAGTCCGAGCCTCAGAGCAGCTGCCAGAAGTGGGGCTTTGAGGTGGGCATGCTGCCTCTTGGGGAGCAGCTGCCCATGTGTAGAGCATCCTCTCCCCAGCCCTGGGTGTTTGATGGACACAAACCCACAACACTGGCAGCTGTGGCAAACACTTGATTTTCTGCCCTCTCCGTGTAAGTTGAATTTTCTCATGAATGTGCAAATTGTAGGGGGAGAAGCTGACATCTGTGGTCATTTGCACAGGTGTGAGACAGGGGCTGGGTGGGAGTTCAGCAGTAAATACTACCCCAAAAGTAGGAAAATTTAGAGACTTCAATTTCTATTTTATGACATGTCTATATTTTATCCATGTGTTCTGTATTTTCTTCTTGTCTGTAGCCCTTTCCTGTAGCGTGTGCCTGATGAATACCAATTCAAGACATGACCCCTAGTTAGAAGTTTTCTCTCTCTCCCTCCCAGGCTGGATGGTCACATTTCTTATTTCCCTTTGAGCACAGCAAAGCTTTATTTAGCTCTGATGATGTTGTTAGAGGCTTGGGGACATAGGTGCACGCATGGGAGAGTGGAGGCACAGCCATAAGTTGGAACACTCTTTCATTTACTGTTAGAGGGCTTCCCTCTTTTACCTCTATTCCCAACCAGAGAAAATGCAGGGATTCAGAAGAAGCCCTGTATGACAGAAATGAAATATGTTTCACCTCTTATAGCTGGCTTCAAAAGCTCAGCGCACGAGAAAATTGTGATGAGTCAGTAATACCCATGAAATTAAAACAATTGACACGGATCTTCTTATGGTACTGTTCCTAGGGCTGCTTTGTTTTGAGTCTCCATTTTAGGAGAACACTGGGAAAAGCACTTTTGAAAAAAACCCTCCTGATATCAGTGAAATTCTGACACTTGTTTAAAAAAATCATGCAGTCACCTCACAGCTAAAGGCAATGGTTTTGGAGTTGCAAGGGGGCTGTAGAGCTGCCACCACTTCCGTTGGGCTGTGGGGGAGCTGGAGGGCACCAGCCGAAGGTTCAGTCCAGCAATGCTGGCTGTTGATTACCAAAATACAGCCCAGGGACCAGCACTGCCCTGCCCCACACATTCTTGTGTCCCAGCCTGAGAATGTGACGTGCAGAATAGATCTCACTGGGGGCTCTACTTCTGTTGTAGCCCTCAAAAAATTACTCCCATGATCTTCTAGAAATTGGTTCTGTTGGCACCTGCAAGAAGAGGAGGAGGAAGAGAAGGAAGGCTGTTCTGCAGCAGTAAATGAGCAGTAAAGCTTAGCTGCTATCTGTAGTGAGCATAATGGTGCTTTGCCAAACCTTCTACAAGGAAAACTGGTTTGAGCCTTTTGTACAAATTACTGGCTGACCTATTAAGCTATATTCTTCTCTCAGTTCAGTCCCTCTGGTGTAAATCTGGAGTAAGCAAGTTGATGTAAGCCAGTGGAGGGTCAGCAGCACCAACTGAGCAGCATTTGTCCCTTCGGTTTTTCTCGCCCCAGGCGGATTCATCTGTCATTGGGAAGAAGCAGAAACTTATAATTAACAGAGAGGCAGGAAGAGAAGAGCAGAGTTCAAAGCTGTCTGCCAAAAGAAAACGATCCCAACTGAGTCTCCCATGATTGTGTCTGGGATGACAATCGCAGCCCAGCACTTCCAAGGACAGCTTATTGTTGTGCCGTGCTCCCTGTCCTCTGCTGTTGCTATTGTCCGCCTGCCTTGCCTCGCTTGTTGAGCTGTAAGTTGCCAACACAAAATTAGGACTCTTCAGGGGCTAAAGGTCAACTGGAAGCTTTGTGATCTTTCGGAGGATGTGAGTTGTAGTGAGATCACAGAAAAGTTTTCAAATGATGAGCGATGCAGTGGCCAAAGGGGTTGGCTTAGTGATAAAGAACGGAGCAAAACTGGGGGGCTGATCCATTCCTCTGGGTAAATTTCTATACAAGCGCCAGTCTCATTTTGTCCATATAAAACAAGCCTGGTTTAACCTATTTAAAATGGGGTTAAAAGGGGTCATAAATCTCTACAGGAGCTGAGGATCTGCAGAAAACTCGATCTGATCTCTTTTACATCTGTTTCAGGTTCTCAGCCTTATCTGCCTCAGCTGCCTTTGCTCTTTGTGGCCGCACACAAATGCCATTAAACAAAAGTCCTTTTGCAGGGGCTGAGTGGCAGGTATAGGGTGACTGTGCTGTGGGGGCAGCGGAGGGGGCGGGGGGGAGCGGTTGCCGCCGACAGCCCCCGCAGCCCGCCTGATTGACATTGTAAATCTATACAGAGGGGTTGTTTGAGGGGAGCCCGTCAGATTGACAGTGTAAATGTGTAACACACACACACAGCCTGGGAGAGAGGAGCCTGCCGGCGGGTGGGAGAGCGCCGGCGGAGTGCCGGTCACACGGAGATTGAATTACAGCTGCATTAGATCAGAGCTGTGGGAAACGGCACCTCCTAAACACACACACGGCCGGCGGCGGGAGGGCGGCCGGGGAGGGCGGGCAGCTGCGGGCCGGGCCCGGGGCACCGCCGGCGGGGAGCCGCTGCCGCCGCCCACCCCGCCGCTCCCCGCACCAGGCGGCCAAGGGGGAGACCAAAAACTCCCGGAAAAAGGGAAGGGGCCGGGGTGGGAAAGGCGGGATGGCAGCCCCGCAGCTGGAGCGGTCAGGCTCCAGAGGGGATTTTGCTGGGTTTAGCTGATACCTTTTAAGATTTGTGGGTTTACAGCGTTTCACTGCCGCTGTGGGGAAGAATCTTAAGTCCACCGCCCCCCTCAGATACCAACCGCCCCCTAATCCTTTTGATTTGCCATACACTACCCTGGCATCTCACAGACCCGCGGCATTAGTGCCTCCGAGCCGAGGGCCGGGGCGGGGGGAGGCTGGAAAACAGCAACATTTTAAGCTCTATTAGAAAGGGCAAAAAGTCAGCGGGCTTTGAAATGAACGAGCCCAGCAGGAGCAGTGGAAGCATTTCCAGGAGACAGCGGGAAGGCATTTGTTTTCTTGGCTGGCACCAAAGCGCCGGCTCGCCGTGCCGCGCACAATGCGTGGGCTTCTGTGGGGCCATCGCATCGACAGCCACCCCTCTTCACCAGCCACCCCTTCTGCCCACCACCCCTCCTTGCCAGCCACTCTTCTTCGCCAGCTAGCCCTCTTTGCTTGCCACCCCTCCTCTCCAGCCACTCCTCCATCGCCCGATCTAACCCCACCACAAGAGGAACCGCTGCGGCGACATTTGCTCTGCTGTGGAAGAGCGAGCCTCCTCGTCTCCCCTTTAATCGCCTGTGTTTGCACAGCTCCCCGAGGGCTGGGTGAGCAAGGGTCAGAAAATGACCATAAAGGCTCCTATCCACAGACTAGGTTTTTGTTTTATTTTGATTTTTTTTTTAAAAATTGTTATTTTTATTATGCAACCCACTTTTCAGAACAGTACTTTTTATTGGATTTTCCAGTGTCTCTTGCTTTGCATAATCCTCTTTCTGACCAACTCTACTGCCCAAACTCTACTGCAGTCCATTTGTAATTTCTCAACCTCCAGGCTAATTCTCACAAATAAAACTCAAGCCAAAGAGTGAGACAATGCCTGACATAGGAGCTGGGGCTCTGCAGACTCCACAGATCCAGAGGGCTGCTTGCTCCCAGCTATGGGCAGGATCAGACCTATGCTTTGCTGCTCTTGAAGTGTTAGAGACTTTGCAAGGCTTATCTGTGCAGCTTGGCTGAAAACCAGAGTGGCTGGCAGCAGGGAGAGCCTGTGGTCAAGCTCATGAAGCTGTGGGTCCTGAACTCGAAAAGATGTACAGATATACTATGATTTGTAGTGAGTGGCCCTGCAATGTAAAAACCAGAGGCATTTTTTCTCCTGCTTTTCCCAGGGATTTATAAACCAAATTGGAGGCCTACCCTCTTCACTGGTAGAATGCTACCAGTACAAGCAGAACCCTGGCACTGTCACATTTTGTCACACTGAGCTGCAAACTGAAGTGAGCAGTGAATGGCTTGTGCTCAGTGTGAAAGGTGCACAGAGGCCACCATTCCCTGCCTGCACATCAGTCAGAGGGAGAGTTCCCCAGCTTCAGGTCATTTCACCTCCTTCAGGCATCAGAGCTGATCAGAAAATCAGTCCTTAATCTTCATCTCTGACTGACCCAGGTGCTTGAAGAACCTTCTACCAAAACCATTCAAACTCAGGTTTGGCTGACTGGCCTTGGTAAATAATTCCCACAGCTATTGTGGCAGAACTGCCAAAGTGGGTGGGATGGAGGGATGATGAACACTTTCAGTGGCAACTGGTTCATCTGTATCAGTGGCAGCCAGACCAGCCTTGGAAATCTGGTTCACAGCAGGATGTGCTTTGGCACCAGGATTTCAGGCTGGCTGGCAGTGGGCTTGGCCATTCTTCCATGCTTATCCAGGTTGTCTGGTTGCTCTCCAGCATGGTTTTAGTCCAGTTTCCGATATGCAGTGAGGGGAAAGAAACTTCAGCTGTGTGTATATAAGCTGTGTCGTGCCACTTGGCCTCATGAGCCCTGGCCTGTTTATTTAAGAGTATAGACATAGGGTCAGGTAGAGTAAGTCTGGAGATTTACACAGAGGTTTGCTACTCCAGGTTCACAGACAACCTGACACTGCTTTGCTTCACAGGACATTAAATCTCATGTCAGAGCCTGGCTGACTCTGCAAGGAAAGTGTCCCCTCCAGTGCATCTTCTTCTCAGTCTCCTTGCTCACAGGCTGGGTGAGGTCTTCTTCACATGACAATGGACAGATCTTTATGTCTTTTTCTGTAAGAGGTTTCTGTATAAGGGGAGATTTGAGCCCTGACTGCTTATAAGCCTCATCCTCACATGGATTTCTTGGTTGTTTAGAATTTGTTCACTTCTATAAAGAGTGTAAGGATTGTTCCAGCAGCTGTTGGAAGACAGCGGACCCCAGATTCCTGACATTTTGATATTCATACTCTATTACCCTTATAAAATGGGACCTGAAAAGATGTGTGGGGCAGCATCCCCTCATTCTCTGCCTTTAATCTCCAGTAGCTGCCACGGGCACAGCTGTGCTTTCACTGACTGAATCACTGACTGATCTTGTCATTTTTTCAGGCCTAACCTTGCTGGAGGAGATCAACCCAACTTTCTGGTGAAGCTGACACAGCCTGTGTTAGTGATAGGATCCAGGTGCCCCACTCTTTGGCCAACAGCCAGGCCTTCTCCACTGGCACTAACTGGGTGAAGATGTTTCTTCTTGCACATAGAGGTTTCTTGTTGCAGCCTCCCAGCTCAGCCTGGGACTCCCAGAAGGGAGTCCCAACTCTTTCAGGTTGACCCCACAGGACTGGAAAACCTTGGTCAGTGCTACATTACTCAAAAGCCTTGATCCCAAGAAGGAGAGGAGGTGCTTCTCCAGCTTATTGATTGATTTGGATTTTGTCACAGCTCACTTGTATAACTCACTGATTCTGGTCCCTGCTGCTGTCACTCGGGGTAACCCTACAGTGGTGGTCAATTCATCCCTGCGAAGGAGCTGCAGGGCAGAGAGGAATTCCTTCCACCTCCTTGGAGATATTGCTAAGAAGTTTGTTGTCCTAAAAAGAGAGAAATTAATTCTTTAGAAGAATCTGCCATTTGGCAGCAGAGCGTTACAGAAGACATTTTCTTGTACAAAACAACAAAGACTATGAGGCTTTTACACTGTGCAAGTTTAATTGTCTGAAAACTTTTCATGGTTTTATGAGCCTTTTTCATGGTCTTTGTGAGAGGTAATCATTGAATAAGGTACGAAATCAGGGCTACAGATGCATTTGAGCCTCAGACATCTTGGCAGGTTTTGGCCTTTGGGTGAGAAGGTGTTGATGCAGCATGTCAGGGCAGGAAGCAGCATGGGATCCATTTGAAGCTCTGCAGAGAATGGTCAAGGCTTACAACAGAAATAGCTTTGAAATTCCAGTGCTATCAGGACTGAATCAGTGTAAAACCAGAAATTCTGGCCATCAGGAGCTTTCTGTGGAGCCTCTGTGTAGCGACAAACAACAATTCCTCAAGGCAGAACTCTTTCCTGGAGAGGATTTTGGAGAGAGAAGTGCTTCAATTTACTGGAAGTTTGAAATAAGTATGCTGTATCAAAGTAATTGAAATACAATTCAGTTTTGATGTTTTAATTAATTTACTCTAAAACATAATTTAAATAAAATTGCTATTAAAGAAATTGTTACAAGTCTTTCCTAGATTATGAACTTGCCAACATTTTTAAGAATTCAGTTTAGAGTCTGCTTAGTGTAAGGGGTCCTCCAAAACTTACCCTTTTAACTTCAGAAAGACCCATCAAATTGGAATATCAAGAAATAGGATGATGTTGTCCTCCAGATAAGTTGAATTTATTGTGTCTTGATGAGATCCTAGTGCTTTATTTACGTGGAAGAGGTAACTTTTCTCCTTGTTTACTGCCTGTTTGCAATATAATTTCTCTTTTCATTCTCACAACATGTTAAGGATCAAGGATTACGTTTTGTGTTGGGGCTGCTCCAGTTTTCATGAGAGATGCAACAGTTCACCCAGGGAACAATCCACAACTGTGATTTCTCAGCAGGACTCTCCTATCTCACATAACCACTGATCCCTTTCTGAGCTGAAAGCAAACCTCCGTGTGAAACACATTGATACAGCCACCTCAGCACACCCCTTTCTTTTCTTTTTTTTTTTCTCAACCTGAATTCCTGCTGGCTCCCAATGCAAATCGTTTCGATCCCGCTTCACAATGGAGCAGGAAGGCTTTCCACTGGAAAAGCATTCAGTTTTGAAAGTGCTTGTGGCGCTGGGGAAGCTCATGGTTTGCAGCCAAGCAGGGCAAGATCACACTTCCAGGAAAGTATGACTAACCCAATTTCCACATTGACTTAGCACATAGAGTGCCCTGGTAAATATAGCACCTCAGAGGTCATAGGGATGGGGTGCTGGGGGTAGAGTTCAGTTAATTTATGGCCAGACAGTGCAAATCAGGGGATTCTGCCCTTTGATGTCTACTCTGTTATCGGCACTGTCTTGCTGGGTGAGTGAGATTAGCCAGTGTACATTATAGGTTTTCAGAGCAGGATGTTGTTTCCTGGATGGGCAAATAGAGATGCTGCAGAAATGGGATGGTGTGCCTGTCAGAGCTGGTGGGCTCCTGGTGGAGAAAAGTGGATGGTGGGGAGGAAAGAGTAATGGTGGGGAGGAGGTTATCAATGAAACACCTTACCAAGGATGGTGAGGCACTGGAACAGGTTGTTCAGAGAAGCTGTGGATGCCCCACCCTTGGAAATGATCAAGGCCAGGTTGAATGGAGCTCTGAGCAACTTGGTCTAAGTGGAAGTTTCCCTGCCCATGACAGAGGTTGAAAATAGGTATCTTTAAGATCCCTTCCAACCCATACCACTCTGTGATTCCATGATTCCATGATTCTGTGACATTTGCAAATTCACACTCCACGAGCTGTTTAACCTGCCTTGACCTTCAGAGACCATCTACAGGGTAGCTGTAAGTGTGGGCCAGCTCCTCTGCTACTGACAACAACACAATGGCCTGTGGTCCTCAACATGTGTTATCTACAAGTTGTTCAGTATGTTGTCTGGCCACAGAAGATAAATGCCCTGTTTTTCTATCTGCATATCCCACCCAAACAAGGGGTGCTGTTTTGGGTGTACACACAGGACCCTGACAGACCTGAAAAAGCTGGGTACTTTTGCCCTCGTCTACTTAAAGCTTCTCTGATCAACCTCAGATAGCTGTTCTCTCTTCTTTCATTGTCGCTTTCCTCCTAACAACCTGTCTGGTACTCCCTTCAAAAACAGAGTTTCCTTGTATGAAAGCTAATAATGAAAGTCTCAGTATTTTCAGATAAAACAATAATAGTTCTCTTTAAAAGATACAGTGTATGCAGAATGCACATAAAACAGAAGTGCACAGAATGCACAGAAAACAAATTGTTGCACCTTATCCAATGTCTTCATAGCATCTGCACTGGTGATGAATGAGGACACCTCTGTCATGTACCAAAAATTACCTGGTGCACCACCAAGTGCCTGTGGGAGCTCTCCTTCAGTGTCTGCACTGTGTAAGATGGGAGCTACTGTGTCACTATCTCATAAATTTTTCTGTGGATTTAATTACAAGAAGAAAGATTTTACGGGAGCATTGAAAACATTATAAAAAACTTTCCACACTTTTGAATTTTGATTCCTATTAAAAAAAAGTCAACAGGAATTTGTATCTGAAAGCATTCACGTACACCTAAAAGAAACAAACAGCAGCCTTATTTTTTGATGTCCAAAACCATGTCCAAAACCCACTGGAAACTGGAGAGTGTCCCACTGAAAATACCAAAAGGAGAAATCTTGTATAATGGGTGAAGCAAAGGAAGTGCAATCTAGTGATTAAAGCAGGTGCAGGGCTGCCAGGAGGTCTTTCTGGCAACAGTTTTATTCCTGGCTTTACCACAGGCTTCATGTGTGCCTGGGCAGGCACTGCAGGGCCGGACAGCATAATCACGTCTGGGCACACACTGGGAGCAGTGCTCTAGGACTGCAGCCAGGACACTGGGGTCAGGACTTCGCTCTTGTAGCAGCTCATGAGCTGCTCTCACAATTCAAGCCAAGGAACGTGGGCCCGGCCTGGGGCAGAGATCTGAGGAAGAGTCATCATGGGAATGTTGTCTCCTGATGAATGGGAGAGAGGCATCAAGTTGGCCATGGCATCACTGTCTCTGGGTGGGCTGACTCGCCCTGCTGGGGCTTGTGCAGCTGGAACAAAGCAGGATTTTGAGTTATGACTTTCTGAGCCCAAATCTGGGGCAGCAGATCGGCACATGGTCTCCTCCCGTGCATTTGCAGTCCCTCCTCATGTGGTCATGGAGGAGACTACTGGACTTTGGAGACCAAGTGCCCTCGTTGAAGCACACCTTAGGGGAAGGAAGGAAACAGGATTGAAATGCAGAGGGTTGTTTGTGGTCTAATCAAGGGGACTTTGCCTTCTGCTCTTATCACCCTCCGGCTGAGTTTCCCATCTATGGGAAGGATAAGTGAGGTGGCTGAGGGAGGGACATGGCTTCAGAGGCACCAGCCACCCTATTTATACCCATCATACATTAAAGGTGTCCACCCTGGGGCATCCGTGTCCCCCAGCACCAGCCACCTCACCAGGCTCAGATAACAAACACAGCCCTGGCTGCACAGCAGATCTGTCGTGGGGATTATCTGCTCGTTTGAAGTGATATTTAGCTGGTCTTAATCAGAAATCTGACCGCATCAGGTTCGCATTAGCTTGTGCGGAGGTAGTAGTTTCACACGCTGACATGGTAGCAATTAAACGAGTTGCTACTGGTTCTTACCCCAGGGTACAACTTTGTTTTGTTCCTTTCAGATTAGTGGGGCTGCACGAGTTTCCACATAGTTTTCTTTCCTGTAGACCTTGGCTATTTCATGTTGAACCCTCTGGGACCATTTATTAGACCACACAAACAGTAATTATTTCCCAAAGAGGCGGACAGCGTTCCAGACCTCTCACACGGCCAGTTATAAAAAATGTTATGAATCTGAGCAAGAAAAGGGATTTCACTAAAGCCAAAGAAGCCAGAGAAACTACACAAACACAGGGAATGAAATACATTTGAATGGCAGGAACAGAAACAAATATCTCTTCCAAAATGCATCATTATGCCTTTCTTGGAAGAGGAGGTGAAAGCTAAGGAGAGTTCCTCCTGAGTTCCCCTTCATTTCCTCCCTCGGCTCCTTGCCTTGGTGAAAGCCACAAACCTCATCTCTTCATGTTAAACCCTCTCAGGAGACCCAATTATAGCCTGGTTACTCCTTGCACGAGCCCACCAGGAAAACCCAAGTTTTCCTTTAGACTGAGGCTGAAGGCCTGACATGTGGGAAGGGGTTGGATGTGTCTCACCCTTGGAAGCACCACTTTGTGTGAAAGGAAACAGGCCACATGGAAAAAAAAGGTGAGATGCATAAGTTACAGCCAATCAAGATGAACACACATGCAAGCAACTATCTGAGCTGAAACTCAACCTCTTGCCAATCTGAGAGCAAACACTTTTCATGAGATGAGCTGTTCTCTGATGAACTTTCAGTATGTGACAGTTTTTCATCTTGAGAACCACATGCCTCTGTGTCACAACTAAACAACCCCATGCCTTGTAGATGCCATATGAAATGACTGCTGTTCATTACTTTCTAGGATTCCCTCCTACAATATTCTGAGGCAGTCATGCAGGGGAAGTATTTTATTCCAAACCCATTGTGTTTCCTTTGGCATTTGCATGAGTCAGGACTGAATTATTTTCATGCAAATTGAGAGAAAAAATTCACATCTATTACTTCAAAAAGATAAAATTCCATAGCCAAAATTTCTTCCACCTTCTAAACCAAACCATAAAAATACAAGAATAAGAAAAATTATTAAAATAGCAATGTGTTGCCTGGTCAGAAGCAATCATATTACCCCAATGTCATCTTGTTAACATACAGTAACTTAATCTCATTAAATCATTTCATAACAGGCTGATATTTATGACCTAAGCTACCACTTCTGTTGGATGACTTGGGCAACTCCTCTATAGTATTTGAGTCCCCTGAAAGCTGTCTGAAGAGCTGGCATTGCTCAGGCATAGCACTAGTCCCAACAAAGTTTCTAGATGGGAACCCACCAATGTTGGGTGCTTGGCACTGCCACAGGCACAGCTAAACAGATGAAGTGGACAGGCACAGAAAGACAGCATGAGTTTTCTCAGCCTTGCTGTCTACATTTTGGAGGGCTACCACATAAAAATATAACCAACAAATGAAGAAAGGACGCTGGTGTTTCTAGCAAGCTCAGCTTGGATCTTTGCAGCAATTGCCACAACAGCTGTTAAGTCCGTAGAGCTTTTGAAAGGCAAATGTTATCGCTGTCAAGCAAAGATGATCGCAAATCCAGCTGTAGGCCACCGGCTGAGGATTTTCTTGAAATAGCGAATGGCCTGCTGCAGAGACCTGACTCCTGTCACGTTTGTGGGCTTGGCAAGTGACCCCACTGCTGCTTGTGCCTCCTGATGCAGCTGGCAGGTGAGAAGCAGTCCAGCACTGTGCAGCTTTCTTTTGCTGGTATATCCTGTCACAGGTAGTCTTCGACACCACTTGTAAGACTTGTCCATGTCAAGGCTACATTTCCACATTAGAGACCCAGTTCTGGCTTCATCAACACCTGTGTCATCTGGAAGGGGATGAGCTCTAGTTCAGGAAGGTCTCAGCTCCAGCAGCTGCAAATTGTACCTGGCTAGGAATCAGTCTGTGAGCTTCTTACCTAAGAAGGTGTATTTTAGCTGGCCTGTGTCAGACTTGTCCTGCTACCAGCACCAATGTGGTGGCATGAATGAGGCTTCTGGGAAACCAGCCATAGTCCTTGGTAGACTTGTCCTGGTTCTTCACAGGTGGTTAGTACTACCTGCACACTGTTACATCTAGGCTCTGTGCTGGGGAGCACTCCTCTTCTTCCAGCTCCATGATATCCTGAGGACTGTTTGTCTGTCTCTGTAATTAATAGAAATATCTCTGGCATTACCAGGAAAGTGGCTATTTTTATAATCTTGTTACACTTAAACTGGAAAAATACTGCATGTTGTCTCAAGGAACATAGCGTGTGTGCATGTGCCAAGAGATTTTATGGATAACATAACAGTTATGGATTTAATACCCTCCTCCACAGTTTCATCAACAGAGTGAAAAGCAACATAGAGCATTTTACTTTTTGGTGGCCTCAAACCCAAACAGACTCTCTGTCTTCCTCTTGATTTAAGTTTAGATACTGTGTTTCTTTACAGAGACATAGGTGACAAAGACTCCAATAAGCACAATTTCAATGGCTTTCTAAGCTCACCCCGTGACAGAGCAGGCGTGTTGTATTTTATAGGGCTTACAGAGTATTAAGACAAAATCAACTGACAGTTCAAAGGAGGCTGGGAACAGAAATTCTTGTTCCATATGTTATACTATTCCTGACGGCTACTACCACTTACGTTTCTTGCTGTTTACTTTTCAAGAGGTCAACAACCTGTATCTGCAGGGAGGGTGTCCCTGGGAGTTATAATATTCCAAATGTGTGGTTCCTTCCAGCAGCTTCTATCTTTTACTGGTCCAAGGTAATAACTGTCTTTCCATATTTTCTTTTTTTTCACTGCATCAGAACTACTGTCTTAAATTATATGTGCATATATATATATATATATGTTTCCCATTAGCCAAAGCCCCCCCCTCGACATTTATGAGAAAGTATAACAATGAACATATCGACTTCCATTTTTGAGCCATAGGATTGATATTCCTCCAAAGTAAGTACTGGCCTTGGTGGTGCCACAGTCGATATTTACCTTGAGTAAAATAAATCTTGCTGACAACCAAAACCTGAAGTCAATATTGGCTTTCTGTAATCCAGCTGGTATAAAGTAATCAGTTTCCTTTATATAACCTGAATGCTTTATGCAAATATTTTCAAGTTAAAGGTGGACTCTACATTCCTGTAGCTGTAAATGCAGTACTGAAACCATCCCCCCATTTTCAGTCATCACAAACCTGGGAACTCTCTAAGAGGGTGCATGAAAGCTCTTCTATCTCAGAAACAATCTACGAGTGACTGATTAATTATCTCATCTGTGCACTTACTCTTAGGCTGATTACTCCAGCATCTAAGTGTCTTCCAAATCCTTAAGAGAGGCAAAGTTTGAAAAAAAACCCAAGTACCTTTTACTAGACCAGGTGATAAAACTGAACAAGTGGATAAACTGGGTACACAAACCTTACATCCAAAGATATTCACTGCTCCAAAAAAAAGCTGCATCTCATTTATTTAGACCATCAGGTCTACAGCAATGTCATTGCTACTACTACCTTTAAGGAATGAAATAATTTCTTCCTCATAATTCATGGGGAAACCTTTTAGCACTTGAAATAGGTTCTTTTTAAATGGATTTCCTTTGGCAACCCAGGCTTTGGCAACCATATCATTTATCTGGTTTGCTGTTTATGTGTCTATTGATCAGGCACTCCCCACTCAAAAATGCTGAAGCCTGTTGGCTAGCACCCACCACTTTTGACAGATGGCAGATTCAAACTAATGAAGATCCTACAGGTTTTATGCAAACCTGATGAAGAAAAGAAACCTAAATTGGTCATCCTCCATTGGCTGTGCTAGAGGAGTCGATCTGGATAGTCAGCATGCCCAGGCCTTCATGCCCAATAGTCTGCTTCCTGCCCATGTGCCAGCCAGTGGGTGCAGGTAGAGGCACCATGGAGCAAACTGGCAGGTACAGATTTTGGGCTAGTGTCAGGATGTAGAGCATGACTCCATAGGAAACAAGGTTTGATTAATTCTGTTGCCTATAGAAGAGCACCATTTTAAAAATTTTTGTGTGTAACCAAGTATACTGTACCAGAACACACACAGAAAGAAAGCTGAAATGGGGTCATTCACTTAATTTGTAGTTCCAAGTGGGGTGAGAATCTTCACAGACCTTTTTGCAATTATTGTGACAAATGCACCCAGAAACCTCTCTTTTAGGTGGAGCTCTGTTGTTCCATTGCAGTGGCTGTTGTAGACAACTGTGGCCACGAAGTCTGAGTAAAGCTCCCTCAGGCAGCTAAACCAGTCTCAAATAGGCTTTGCATATCAGGACAGAAGTCATGAGCTCCTTTCCATATTCAGTGAGAAAACAGGAAAAAGAAGAGAGCTTTTGAATGACTCACTGATGGGCTGGGGGTTTTTTGTCGTTGTTGAAGCTTTTTAATTTCTAAATATAAATAATGAGTTGCAAGAACTAAAAAATAATTAACTACATTGAGTTCTGATGAAGCTTTGTAATTGTTATGGTGCACACAGTTGCTTTGCTGGATTATTTTTTCTTTGGTTTAGGTTACTTGTGCAAAGATGCTGGTGGTCCTCACATATCCTTAAAAGATATATGAACACAGCACTCACCACTCCCTGCAGTGCAATTCTGCCTGATTAGCGATCTCTGTGGGAGGTCAGTGGCTGCAATGGTTTATGAGTTGTATTATAAAAAAATAAATAAAAACAAATTATAATGTTTACAGTCAGTGGAAGACTACAGGTGCAAAAAACTACAGAACCTACCAACTGTCAGTGCTACATTAAAGCCTAGTTTTCCCCTCGGTAATACTGTAGGCATTCACAAGGAAAGGGATGCTTTCCACCAGGAAAATGAAGATCTGACAAGACACTGCTCAGGACTATTTGCAAAGATATAAACCTGGGGCCAAGTCAGGGGTTATTTAATGGAAGTAATGAAGTTAATGATGCACATGCAAATGCCCTCCATATTTCTATATGGTGCCTTCCTCACTGGCCACCTGTTTCTTGAATAAAGCAGGCTATGGTGAGGGTGGACTCTGCAGGTCTTCCCCTCATTAAGCTTTTTCACATTCACAGAGGGTGGGTGAACCTGACTCCAAGGCAGACTGTGCCTTCTGACCCACTGGAACACTAGAAGTGCCTACTCATCTACAGAGGGCTGGGTCACCAGCTGCTTGATCATCTCTCCTGAAATTCTAGCTCCTTGTCTTATTGAAAACTAGTCTGCAAATATTTTCCCAATTTACCTACCAAAGATATTGGAGCTACTGCATGGATGTGAAGTGTTTGTAAATGGCAAAAGCAGTTATGAGCAAAAAGTAGGATGTGCATGATGGTATGAGGACACTAGCTCTGAAGCCTTGCACAGTGACTCTGTAAAACACTTTTTTTCCGTGGCAGGAGTGTTATCCAGCTTTTCTCTGGACCAGCCAGGCAGTTTGTGCTTTCAGTAATTCAAAATATTCTCTTGTACCCTGAGCTGGAGAGGGTATCATCAGACAGGTAACCCAGAAAAGGGGCCCAGTCTCTAAGAAAGAACAGGATTGGGGGATGACATAAATGACTTAAAGAGATACCCTTTAAAGCTGAGCTGATTCACAGAGAAGTATTTCACTGTTTCTGAAACATAGGACTTGTTTTGCCCACAGAAAGGACAGTAAAACTCCAAACTAAACAGTCTTAAGATACTTCAATTCTCTGTAACCCAAACAAAAATAAAATAAAAGTGTAGAAATATCAAAATTTCCTGGAGGATGGAAATTTACATTTTTGCCTAGCTGCAATTCCACAATAGCAGAACAGATTTCTTCTGTTTAAATTTCTTCTTTCTAGCTATTTTTTCGGGCTTCTCCTTAGAGAAGTACTGGAGTTGTACAGGAATGCACAGGCCATGCTTGCACTGAGCCTGATTATGGTTATTAGCAGCAAACCTCTGCTTTCACAAGCTTGTGCCTAAACACAGACTTAGACTCTCTCCTGTTTCTGGGTGAGCACTTGGCAGCCCCACTTCCATGTAAGAGGTTAGGACCTGCTTCCTCCTGAACACACTTTGCTGAGCCTGACCACAATAGCACGGGCATTAGGGCACTCAAGCCCATGGTTGAAATGAGAAGAGCCCCAGCTCCAATTCTCCTTACAGAGGGTCCCTGGCTGCCCGAGCCCCCTCCCCTGCCAGCTGCAGTTGTGGCACTGGCTCTTGCTCACATGCTCTCAGCCCCCCACTATTTTCCTGAGCGTGTGAAACTGGAGAACGTAGAGGGTCACTCTAGACTAGCAGGACAAGGGCTATTAATGCCCAAGAAGCATGGCCCCAGGGCTTACTGACTGGATGAGAAGATGGGTTTCAGCCAAGGCTGCTGATGTGACATCAGGGGTCGGTGGGACCCTGACAACTCCCACAGCTCCAGCTCGGTGCCTGTGTGGGCTACATGCTGCCTGCACAATCTGAGGAGGGTCTAGTGAGCTCAGCATTTGAAAAGCACCAGGGCCATGGGCAGGAGGATTTAACTGGAGATCTAAAAGGGAAAAAACCAACAACAAATGAAACCAAATCCAATGCTGAGTTTAAAACTTGATCCATTCACAGGTACTTGGTCTTGCCATGTGACTTGGCCTTGCTGTCTGACGCCTGCACTAATAAGCAAATGCCATGACTCAGGCAATTTTCTCTCTCTCTCTGGGTCTCATTTTGTTTTGCAAGCCATGGCATGAGCTAACTTTAGCCATAAAAAACTGACTCACTTCCTAAGGGCAGGCTAAAATAACCTGAGGATTTTTTAAAAGTGCTGCTTTTACCTTCTTAGCCACAACAGAAAGACATCGGAGATTTGTGAAGAAAAAAAAAAATCAGGTTTGTTAAACACAGATGAGATGTTCTTTCCAGCCCAATTTTCTTTGACTCTTATGAGTAGCTCCTTTTCAGAAGAGAAAATCTGTGCCTCTCCAGTGGCTAGTGTTTGACAATCAGCACTTCTTCTCTCTTCCCTGAGTGGTAAAGCTAGGGGGAGGGAGAAGGCTGAAAGTAAAGCAAAGAATTGTTCAGATTGCCTGGATCCCTCCAGGAAGTGATCTTTCTGCTTTTACTCCAGACACACGCCTCCCAGCTAGCCAGCGGCTCCAACTAATTAGCACACGTGATGGGAATAGGAAACAAAGCCACAAACAATAGTAGCGTGGGAACGCAGTGTAAACTGCAATTACATAGACCCCCCCTCTTCCCCCGCCCGACTCCCACTCTGTCCTTCTCCAAATAAATAAATAAAGGCATAAATAAATAAATAAGTATATAAATCCAAAAGAGCTGCTGACAATACAGCAGATAAGCGTGGGAGGCAGTGCAAACCATGCTGGGGAGGAAGCAAAGATAGGCGTTTGCAGGACAAGCAAGAACTAGCTATTATTTTCATTCCATACTTCAAGTATATCGAGGCTGCTTCGTTTCCTTTTGTTCAGCGTTGGGGCACAACAGAAAAATGTGTTTGGGGAATTTCAGCACTTGCCAGGTCATGGGTGAGGTCACTCCACTTTTGTTGGGAGAGAGGCAGAAGAAGAAAGAGGGCAATCAAATATCCTCCTTGAGACAGCTTACAAGCACATGTCTCATGCTGTCAGGGGGCTAGGCTCCAGTGTGACACTTCCAGCTTCTTGTCTTCCTGCCAAACTGAATATGTTTGGTATACGTTATATATGTGAGAAGTGGTCGCCACTTCCCTGGCTGACCACAGCTTTAAGACATAGTATAACGGAGCTATTGTGTGGGATTAAACACATTTGCTGTGGTTTAAGCATTAAGAGCGTGTGACTGTTTGCACTTGCTTTAGAGCACCGTCATTAAAAGTGACCGTGGAGGTGTTCATACAGAGCTCATCATCCTGGCATCTCAGTGCTTAGACAGTTATTTATTGAGAGGCATGTCCCCACAGTTTGGTTTTGTGACAAGTAAACACAAGGGATTTTTATCACAGCTAGAGCAGTATGAATCAAAAGAGAGGCCTGGGTATGCATGGGAAGGTACTGCTATAGATGACCTGGCATGCGCTTGGGTAGCTTCTCTTCCCATATAACTGAGATTATCTGGAATAAATCTTTCAGATGGGTGCTATTTTGGAAGAAAACTATTTCTCCTGGAATAGTTTTTCTTCTTTAAAAGCAGATGAATTGAAGGCTACTCAGAGAACATTGTATCTATATCGGGTAGCTGGTTTTGCACTGCTATACTGGTCAGCTTTGCAAGGTCCACAAGTCTTGACTCTTCTGAAACCCACAGGAATGATACAGTTTTCAAGTACTGTGAGCAAGACTGAAATAAGGCATCTCACAGGAAAATGTCTTCAGTGTCAGTGGAGGCCATTCCTATTTTATTATTGTATTTTTATGGCACTTCAAAATTAATTTGAATCTTAAAATTAGCTGCTTTATGACTCCTCAGCTTGGAGTCAAAAATGCTCAAGTCAAATGCTGATATGCATGTAGATTATTTGGAAAATAAAAATTTCCCTAACGAAAAGTAGGTACAGTATCTAACTCTGTTCTGGCAAAATCAGAGTATCACCTCTTTTCTGTGGTTTACTTTTATCCTGATATTCCATGACATGCTGGAAGAGACAACTGATGATAGGATTTGATTTTCATATTGTCCAATGTCCAAATACTCTGACTTCTCTGGAATAAGGTTTCATGTTCAAACCAGTCAAGCTTAGTCATTATCTAAAGTAGGCAAATCAGGCTACTTCGCCAAGATCTCCGTGATGAAACCTCAGCCAAAGTCTCGACTGCCTTGTGGCAATTAAAAATCCCTGGCAGTTTCTCACTCTTGTCACACATGCTAAACATTCCCTCACAGTTCATCACTCTGTGGCTGGGGAGTGTTTGCTGTAGTGTGTGAAGAGTGGCTGCTTCCCCAAGTGCTCAGGTGGCTGATCACTGTGGGACAGCAAGTGTCTAGTAAGTCCCACAGCAGAAAGATGTGAGGTGAATACAATTTATCATCTGAGAGAAAAGAAAGAGACACTTTTCCAGGAGTCAGTGTTCACCACGTCAGATATGTAATATCCACTGTTTTTAATTTAACTCATCTGTTCAATGGTCATCAAACATTTTGATAGCTGGTACCTTTAAAATCAATGGACTATTAGCTTTATTCCAAATTGTACTTACCAACAGCTACATGGCATGCTCAAGTTTCATTTTATTTTTACAATGACATTCAGTTCAAGGAAATTTGTCAGGAAGAAATTATTGTTTCTAATTGCCAAAAAGCCAGGTTTTACCCTTGAAAGAGTATACTTTTAAATAATAGTTTGCATGGTGGAAGAGAAGGTCTGGGAGTAGTTCTCTATCCTATGCTTCCTATCAAGAATGAATAGTACACACACATTTTTCTCAATATGCATCTTATTAGCACAGAAAACTGAAAGTAGGTCTCAGACTGTAAACTCTTTCGAGCAGAGACTTCTATATGTTACTGTAAAACACAAAGCATGGTTTGAATGCTACTTTTAGAACACTGAAGCTGTAAAATTGCACAGGAAAAACAGCCAGTCAGGCTGTTCCTTGATGGACTGTGTGGATTCTGACAACAGGAAACCAGAGTGAGTTTCTGTATGATTATTCCTCAGCCCAGTTGTGAGAAAAGCATAGTAGGACAGAAGAAAACTGTTTTGGCAAACTACAGAGAGCTTGATTAAAAAAAGGCCAGCAAAAAGAAAAGCATTGTTTTACTCCATGATGTCTGGTGCAAACTGTACTGTGATACTGAGGAATGATCACTAGTATAAGTAAACAGCCCAGGTATGGTGAAATTGTCACCTTGGTGGGACAGTGTCAGTAGCTGACACACTTCTGTGGCCATTGTCTCCTCTAGATTTGGCAATGCTGACAGAGTCTGTCCTGCCAATAACATGTTACTGACTTTTTGTGTTATTTTGCACATGAGATGCACTGTTATACACACTGACATCTTGCCACTTTCCAGTGATTAAGATCAAAGGTGATTGCAAATCAAACCAGAATTTTCTACACTATGCCATGGCAAGTCAGCCTTTTGAATCTATTATGAGAAAACCATTAATTAACATGACCTGGTGTCATTCCTCCTGTAGGGTCTTTCAGTGTCCTTCAGTGCACAGGACAGCCTGTGCTTTGGGAATGGAGGAAGGGATACCTATGGAAGAAGCTGCTCTCTGTAAGAGCCTTAGCTCAGAGGGAGGCTTGCATAAAAAGATAAAAGAGGTAGAATTGATTGGAAAGGAAACCAGGTGATAAAATAGCCAATCTGCCTGTCCCCCCCTGAATTAGAGAGCTGATGGAATGTGAAGTAGCTTTGCCTGTCAGCAGTTTGTATGTGTGTTCACAGATTAGCCTTTTACACAGTCATGACTCAGGTCTGATTTTGGAGATGAGCTGAAGCCTAATCAGGTAAATGCAAGTACTACCTGCATTGCTTGGAGCCATCCAGAACAGAAATCTGTCTGCATTGCTGCTGTTACTATGCTGCAGTGCTAGTCTTGCTTATTCATAGCTATACATTACTTACAAAAGATGAGACCTGAAACCTATGCTACAGCAGAGGCATTGCAGCTGGGGCATTCTGCTTACCGTAAAGACTTCAATGTAGAAATTATCCTTGTCCTTGGCCAGCCTGAAGAGAGAAACATGTTGGTGACCTGGATATCACTACAAATGCATGTGAATGTGTAATGTTTGTGTTCTTCTGCTGCAGCAATGGCTCCAGCACAAAGGCACACAGCATCCGCATGGCAGAACCTGGGGGCTGGTGTGCTTAGAGAGCACCCACACCTAACTTCTTATCTGGGTAACTGGACCTCTGGGATGTGCAGACATGAATGTTAGTGTTCAGCTCCTAAGAAATGTGTTTACAGTCATAGTACTGCTAACAGATCATGCAAGGAGTCTAAAAACCTCTTATGTCACTCCCATTCACTTCTCCAGCACTTCCATTTGATCCGTGATAACTAATTTTGACCTGTGTCAGCAGCATCAACAATCAACACATTCAGCCAAAAGTCAATAAAGAAAAATACAAGATTTGGAGTAGAAACTTCTTTCTTGCAGAGCTGATGTTGCAGCTGGATATACGCAGGGAGAGGGGCTTGGGGGGGGGGGGGGGGGGGGTACTGATGTTCTTGCCTGGCTACAATGTGAGTGCCAGAGCCACCAGTTGAATTGGGCACAGTAACCATAGCAACAGCGAGTTTCCGGGACTTGGGGTGACAGGTTGACAGGATTACTCTTCAAAGCCCTTGCTCCCTTGGGAGAGAAGACCTAAAGCAAGGGAATGGGAGTTAATTTAGCGCACACACACTAGAGCAAGGGTCAGCAGTGTCAGGCCTCTGCTGGAGGGAAGCCTGCAGCAGCAATAAACAACTCCCTTTCAGCAGGACTTTGAGTACCACCAAAATCGCCGTAGGGGGCATCCAACAAAGAAAAATGGGGGATGCAGGCAGAAAGTGGCACCACTCCCTTCTAAATGACAGTCGCAACCAAAAGTTCCTACATGTCTCAAACCTGAGTCTCTGCTTTGCCATGATGGCTTTACCCTGTCCTGCCATTCCTGCTTCCAGCACTGGGATGGCCAGATGTGGCTGCAGAGCCTGACTCTGAAAATGCTGAGTTATGCCAGACCTGGAAGGAATGGGAAAGCTGCAGGGGAGGGGGTGAGGCAAGCGTGCTGGTGTGTAGGATAGGCAGGAGCATGAGATGAAATGTTTGGATGGTGGGGTGACTGAGGCACAGGCATGGATGTTGTAAGAGGTGGGCGTGTAGAAGACAGGAGGGTGCTTGCGTGGCGATGTGAAGCAGGGAGAAGGGAGGCACTGTGGCAGTGTAGGGGACAGGAGAGAAGGCTGTTGTCTCCTAAGGTTCATTGCTGCAAAGGTATCACTTGCATCTGAAATTCAGCTCTTTTTAGAAGTGTCACCTTCTTGTGCACCGTTGTTTTAATTTCCTTGGATTTTGGTGAATAATGGGCTGCTCTCCCATCTGCCCGTCTGGTGAGAGAGATGCATGACAGCGCTATCTCAACGTGTTGGCAATTTTGGGCTAATAAAACTTCCCTTTGGGACACAATTAACAGTTAGACCAATGCCATGAATTCATGCCCAGCACCAGAAAAGCATAAGACTAATTTAAAGCTGGTTTTGCTCTGCTCCTCCTAGTGCTGGATGGGAAGACTGAAACCACACACAGGCAAACATTTCCTATCTTCCCATGGCTGCTGAGAGACAACTGCAATTGCTCACACTGTGTAGAGGACCAGCTACACTCTACCTGCCCATTCCTGTAAATTATTTGGAGAAGTCAGTGTCTACACAAGCTCAGAAGGCTTCTTTGGAGGCTTCCTGGCACCAGAGGTTCACAGAGCTAAAAATGGAGGCAGCTCCAGGATCCAGCTGCTGGGAACCTGCGTGGCCAGACCTCTACTCATAAGCAATCAGTGCTTAATGCCAAAGAACTTCTTTTGCCATGCCTTTTTTTCTCCGTAGCAGGAAGAAGACATATGCATGCCTGGATGGAAGAACTCAGTCTGCAGGCCAAAAAGGCATAAATGTCACTGCACCCTTCACTGACCTGGCGTTTGGTCCTGTAAAAGCAAGTGGTGCAGGCAAAAATGTTTCACAACAAAAATATAGAAGCTGGAAAGGTGGATGCAGTAGAAATGCTGACAGAAGCTTAATTAAAGTACTGCAGAAAGGATAGTTCTATCAAAAATGTAATGTGGCAATAGAATATTTCTATCACCTTCTGTTAGCAACTTACAGGTGGCTGCAGGACTATTTCCATCTTCTTAACTGCAGCTCATTTACTACCTTTGTCTTCTTCCCTGCTTCCATTTCCCTCCCACCAGACATGCTTTGTAAAACATCCATGAATTATGGAGCAACTCTCTGCCAGCAACTTTTACCTAAACCAGTAGGAGGTTGAAGGCAACTATTCCAAGGTCTTGGAATGGGAAAACCTGGGTTCTTCAACTCTTTGTTCTCACACTGTGCTTGTCTTGGTTATCCTTCAACCCCTCCGATTGTGAAATGCAGAAGAATCAACCTAGAAAGGGAGCCTTAGTTGAAAGGCTCCATGTAAATGAAAATTTAATTATTATGAAACCACCTCAAAGAGTATACCCTTGTTTCACCTGTCCCGTTTCACCTGTACCTCAGCCTAAAAAAGCTGGCAGAATGAGGAGGACTTGTTGGGGAAATATGGCATTCAGGCTCAGGGCCCTGCTTAGTGCAAAACAGCATGTACTGACGGCAAGCATGCCAGCCAGAGCTCTGAACACCCTGAATCCAGTGCTGACCTTTCCTGTCATCCCTTCCTCCTTGCCAGCAAAGGCCAAGTGCTTTCATCTTCTTAAAAACTCCCTGCTTCTGCCCACCACCACAATACAGGGGAGTGGGGGGCTGGGGGGTAAACAAGGAGAGGATGTGGATGGCAGATTTGCAGTTTAGAAGTGCACAGGCAAGAGGGATGCTTTGATTTCCCTTTTGTACTGCCAACAGATTAAAAACCTCCAAGTTTAAGCCTCCCCAGCTTTTGGGCTTTAGCCACCCATTTCACTATTTTTTCCAATGGAGGACAAGCTGCTCTCACCCAGGCTTCCCCTTCTTTTTTTAGCCTGGAGAAGAGAAGGCTCAAGGGTGACCTTATCACTCTCTATAACTACCTGAAAGGAGGTTGTAGCCACATAGGGTTTGGCCTCTCCTACCAGGCAACAAGCAGCAGCATGAGAAGACAAAGTCTCAAGATGTGCTAGGGGAGGTTCAGGTTGGACATTAGGAGGAACTTCTTAACAGAAAAAGTATTGGAATATCAAAAACACTGGAGTGGACTGCCCAGGGAGATTGTGGAGTCATTGTCCCTGAAGGTGTTTAAGAAAACACAGGACGTGGCACTTAGTGACATGGTCTAGTTGCCAAGGTGGTTGACAAGAGGTCTTTTCCAACCTAATTGGTTCTGTGATTCTGTGATTCTCCTCAAGCAGCTCGCCCAGGGCTTCATTGCCTTAGGGATGCCCTTGGAAGCCACATCAGCCTCTGCAGTATGTAATCACCTCCATGGGCTCGGGCTGCCGGGAACCCTGCTGGGAGGGCTGGCAGGAGCCCTAAGG
>NW_020884879.1:19871472-20027701 GCF_003945725.1 Corapipo altera | reverse complement strand
CGGGGCCCGCGCGTGGCGGCGCCGTGCGGGGCGGCGGGCGCGCCGTGCCCGGCTGTGACCGTGCGCTGCTCCCGCTTCCCTGCCCGCTTCCCTGCCCGCTTCCCTGCCTGCCCGCTGCCTCCTGCCTGACCGCGAGGCGTGGGAACTCCATGGGGGAGACGGGCGCCGGGCGAGGCGCGGGACGCGCGCTGGGAGCGCTCCTCCCGCGCCCTGCCGCCCGCCGCCTCCCCGACGGCCGCCCGCGCCCCGCCGCCCCTGGCGCCGTCCCCGCCGGCGGTGCCATGAAGCGGGCACACCCCGAGTACAGCTCATCGGACAGCGAGGAGCTGGACGAGGCCATCGAGGTGGAGAAGGAGAGCGCAGACGAGAATGGGTGAGCTCAGGCAGGGTGGGCACCGTGGGGCTGCGTGGCGCCCCTTCCCTCCCCTCGGCCCCGCGCAGCCCCGGCACCCCCGAGCCCCCCAGCCCCTGCCGTGACCGGTGTCCCGCTCCCCCCCGCAGGAACCTGAGCTCGGCCGCGGGCTCCATGTCGCCCTCCACCACCTCGCAGATCCTGGCCAGGAAGAGGCGCCGAGGGGTGAGTGCCCTCCGGCCGGCCGCGGCTCCCCGCAGCCCGGCCCGGCCGCCCTGACCCCCGCTCTCTGCCCTACAGATCATCGAGAAGCGCCGCCGCGATCGCATCAACAACAGCCTGTCCGAATTGAGGAGGCTGGTGCCCAGCGCCTTTGAGAAGCAGGTAGCGCCCAGCGTCCTTCTGCTCTGCCTCCCTCCGCTCCCGGCAGGGAGCGTCACCCTCTCGGTACCGTCTGTGGTTCTGCCTAAAATGTTTCGTACTCCCCATTCCCTCTTAGGGATCAGCCAAGTTGGAAAAAGCAGAGATTCTGCAGATGACTGTCGATCACCTGAAAATGCTGCATACAGCGGGAGGGAAAGGTAAAGTTTTATGCCTGACAGTGGGGCAGCAGCTCTGCAGAGAGACGGCTGTGAGAGGAGCATATTCCTGAGTATCGGGTGTGCAGTGTGCTGGGGAGTGCTTGGAGAACGTGGATGGTAGCTATCATATGTTTCATCAGGAATTTGGGGGTTTCTCCTACTTTACAAGGTTTGCGGCATTGCTAGCACTGAAAGGTTTTGTGGTGCTAGCTCTGGGTTGTTCTAGAGGAGAGTAACTGCAAGTCTCTCTAGCAATGTGTCAGCACTGTGAAGTGAATCAGATTTTGGCAGCTTGGAAAACACAGTTATTGTTGTTGTCTAATGTTTGTTTCTCTAACTTTCTGAAAGTTCAGAACTAGGAAAAAATAAGTGGTGAAAAGAATTAGCAAAAATGGTGAAAAGTGCTTTTAAGAAAAAAGTACTTTGCCTGTTTAAGTCCCCTCTGATAAGTTAGGACTTGTGTTTCTAATGAATTTCATTGTGCTGTGGTTTTGCTTGCACAGGGGAGCCATGGAAAGAACAAAAATACTTTCCTCCAGTGGCAGTGAGTAATTCCAGTTTAAAAATGGCAGTTTCTGACTACTCTTGGGACTTGCAGCATCACAGCACAGAAAAACTTGTTAGAAAAAAAAAAAGGAAAAAAAGGAGCTCGGCAGCTAGGCTATGGTTGGGAATACTAACCACATCCAAGTGAAATATGCTTATGGGGGAGGGTGGAGTGGGAAGGCTACTTGTAGACAATAACTAGAAAACAGCATCTTAAGACTCTGTTCTTTTCTCTTAGGTTATTTTGATGCTCATGCTTTGGCTATGGACTATCGGAGTCTGGGGTTTCGAGAATGCCTGGCTGAAGTTGCTCGATACCTGAGCATCATAGAGGGTCTGGATGCCTCTGATCCTCTGCGAGTTCGACTTGTGTCTCATCTCAATAACTACGCCTCTCAACGGGAAGCAGCAAGTAGTGCACACACTGGCATTGGACACATTCCTTGGGGCAGTGCCTTTGGACATCACCCTCACATACCTCACCCATTGCTGCTGGCTCAAAATGGGCATGGCAATACCAGTACTGTAGCATCTTCTACAGAACCACATCACCAGACCAGAATTGCTGCCCCACATGCTGAAACTTCCTCACTCAGAGTGCCCCCAAATGGCAGCGTTGGACCAGTGCTCCCTGTGGTCACATCTACTACTAAACTGTCTCCTCCGCTTCTCTCCTCCATGGCATCGCTGTCTGCGTTCCCCTTTTCGTTTGGCTCCTTTCATCTGCTGTCCCCCAGTGTGCTGAGCCCATCTACACCAACGCAGTCAGCAACACTTAGCAAACCATACAGACCCTGGGGGACTGAGATTGGCGCCTTCTAAGAACCAACTCTTTAGTTAGAGTGGGAAAGCCTACAAACCTAGCTGAGCTGGGTTATGCCACCCTTAATGTTGAAGTTCTTAATAACTGGGACAAAGGTACAGCTTCACCTTAAACAAGTCTGTCTAAAAACTGTCTCATTGGATTTTTTTGTTGTTTTCTACGTTGTATTAACAGTTTGTTGGTTTTTTTTTTAATAGTTGCTGAAGTTGTCCAAAAATAAAATTACCGTAGTGGTTTGTTAACACTTGTGTTAGATCTCTGCTGAGCATTTAAGTCACTTTTGTAAACAGTTTGCTTCAAATGTTTCATTTTTCCTGAGTACATCAGACTGGCTTTTTATGAAGAGATATCACGTATTAATGTTGGTGAAGGCCTAGTTTTGTTATTAATTTTTCCAAGACCACTCTTATCAGCATTAACAAGCTGTGTTTTTATTAGTATTTTGACATTGAGATGTTCTATAAAGAATTACTCTTTTTGTAAACTATATTTGAGTCTTATATTTCTGAGCAAAGCGTTGACAAATCAGATGGACCTGCTTGACCAGTTTTATGTAAGAGTCCAATTTCTATTTCTTCTGCAGTAGTTTGGTATATTTGGTGATCTTATTTTAGTCTCTAGTGAACATTTACTCACATCTCAGAACCACTACGTTATTTCTCCCACCAAAAGGAACGGTATGAGTAAGGAGGGTGCAAAAGCCAAATTGCACAGTGTATTGGTGATGGGTTTAGTTGCTGGGGAAGTTAAGGGAAATAAAGTTGTCACCTGCAGTAGTCTTCCAGCTGGAGCTGGTCATATGCATATTCATTTCATAGGGCCAGATTATGCTTGGAGTTACAGTGGAGTAATTGTTCTATTAGCCTGAATTCTTGGGTATCTGAGATCAGACTCTCTGTGAGCTTCACATTCTCACCTGAAATGAATGACGCTGGTATTTAATTAGCCAATGGAATGGTACAGTGGAACCCATTCGGTGCACAGCCTTGTTGCTTAACAGATGCATCCTAACCAGTTGATTTTTCTATTGCATTTTACTTTTAAGTGCAGTTCAGTGCCACTCTTCATTTTGTAAGGGCTCTGCTGTGTTCCGGTGTGTGAGAGAGTGTGTGCATGTACATGTATATTTTGTTTGATTTCATGAGAATCTTAATCTGAACAGGTTTATTGAGGGAGTTCCATTGGATGGGGTTTGCCTGCTCTTGTATCTGTGTTGTGGCTAAATAAAGGAGAAAGAACAAAGTATTTTAAATGACATGCTTGTCTGATATATATCAGTGGAGAATTCTATGCCTCTGGGTATCATGGGAGATGTCAAACAATTGCTACTTAGTCCTGCCATGGGCATTTGTATTTACTCTTTTCTCAGATATTATGGCATGCTTAGCTACACTAGCTGAGTACATGAAGAACCACAGTGCCTCGGAGTAACAGCTGAGGGAAGGAAAATGTAGGATTTGTTTTGCATGTCACTTTTACGTGCCTGGCAGTGTGTGGGCAGACAGTGAAGATACAAGGGTTTCTGCTATAGAAGAGGTTAAAGCTGCACTGCACTTGAATAGTCTTAGTGACTTTTATTACTATTAAAAAGTGATCATTTTTACAAATGTGGAGTTGTTTTCTGTATAACTCATGAAATTGTTATCTGCCCTATAGCTCTGCAACAAAGTTTTGTCCCTTGCAGTCTGGTTTAGCTCACAGTCAGTCAGTCCATTAGTGCAGAATCTACCCAAGGTCTCCGACTGATCCTGTGTTTGTTACTGAGCAGTACCACTGGTGCCTAACACTTTAAGTAGCAACCTGCCAGGATTACTGGTAGATAGGTTTTCTCTGGATAGTCTGTCCTACCTGCAAATCTCTGCCTGCAGAACATCAACAACTTCTCCTGGAAGTACTTCGCTTCTTTGCTATGCATTTGAATTTATACTACACTTATGTTGGTAAATGGCACATCCTTGTCTGGATTTAGCTCTGCCAGAATAGCAGAAAGAGATCAACCCTGTGGGAGACGAGAGCTTTGTTTAAAGGGGGGCTCTTGGGCCAATTAAGGAGTGGCATTGATGAGAGGCTTTCTCAGAAGAAGGATTGCTGTGAGGCTGGAAAGAGCGGGAGAGCATTCAAGTGCGTAACCTTGTTTTACCTTCCTCCCAAGTCTGTAGGAGACCACTGCTAGAAGTGAAATGCAAAACTGTGGGAGCTAGAAATACATAGGTGTTATTAAGGAGAGATTATAGAGCCTAGTATTTCATGTAGAAACCTGAAATAAGAGGCTGTAAAATTCCAAATCCAGTTTCCTTTCACTGTGTGTATTGTCTCCTGTTTAATTACCCTCTGCCCTGTCCCTAACAGGTTTTTATAGCAAATTAACAACTCCTACCTAGAAGATTGCTATAGTGCATGCAACTATTCTTTAGATCTTTTAATAAATGGCAATGCTTCTCAGCCTTTTAATGGTTATTTCATTGACATTCAAATGACTTTGCCTCCCTCTAAATAGCTGGCTCTTTTGTGTAGAAAGACCCCTATAATTATTTTTGTCCCACTGTCCTACTCTTGAATGGACTTCAGAAGCAGAGTGCAATAAAAGTTTAGCTGCTGGTGTTTGTCTCTATGTCCACTGTCTTCTCTTTCCATTACCAATGACAAAGGTATTAATGAAAAGTGCTAATTTTATTCTACTTTTGCAGTAATTCAATATTAATTTTTAGGGATTCAAAATCTACTGGTTGTTATGGTAGAAAGAGAGGAATGAATTCTAGGAAATCACAAAAACTAGTAATTCAAAAGGGAAAAGCGTGGCCCAGAAGCTGAAACACCAGAGTTGTAAGCCCAGGGCTGTATTATTAGTAGTGCTAACTTCGTACATGTGGCTTGACAATCATTTAATGCATATCTGTTTCGCCCTGTGAAACAGGTATGGCAGTGCTTTGTCTCCTTTCCTCAGAGACAGTGGTAGTTGGAAATATTCTGTATTAATGATAAATGCTGTTTTTTCTCAAAAACTACAGTTCTGAGATGTTCTGCTATTTTTTCTTTCCTGTAGGATGCTAGGTTTCTGAAGACAAACTAAGAAAGGCAAAATAAGCTTGCTTCTATAAGGAACAGATATCTTCTCAGCCCAAAACATTTACTTGTTTACCCTGTTGCAAAGGAGTAACTGAGGAGCACAAGCTTAACCAGAGGGATGCTGGAGAAGAAAGGGAATATATCCCGTGACCCCCCAACTACCTTCAATTGCTTTGGATGAAATATGTCCATCCGGAAATCCTCAGGCTAAAGCTCTGTGTGGGATGTAAGATGATGTGGTGTTTCATTTAAGCTAATATTATCTTCCTTTATCAAGGAGTCTGGATTTGAGTGCAGAATAAAGTTAAAAGGCTGGTAAATACTGCACAAAACCAGATACAAACCTCTAGAAATCTGTTCTGTGCTTTGGCATAAAGGAATAGCTGATGAAAGTGACACTTTTTTAGCTTTTGGAAAGAAGCTGTCAGTAGTTCTTAAGACACTTTCTGTTCAGTGCTCCTGTCTTTACACTAGTAGCATGACAGAGTTTATTAGGATCATGCTGAAAACCCCATGAATCCTGGCTATTGCTCTCTTCGCTCACACATCAGCATGTAAGTCCCCAGGTGACAGGAGCCTTCCTAGACGATTGCATAGTGGTGGGAAGACTGCCAGGTTGTTTTTTTTTTTTCCTGCAACAAATAAGCCCAAGTGAGCAGAGAGAAACTGAAATCCTTCTTCCTGTTTTATATTGTGTGCATATGGACAAATGTTTCTTGCCAGAAACTCCCAGTTTAAATTGTAATGCACTCTACATGGAGCTGGAAGTCTCTAGTGAGTAATGTAGAGGTCACGGGCTTTGTGCTGGAAGGCAACAAAAATTATTTACAAAGCCCTTTCCTGAGGCCTTACATGAAAGGTTGCAGAGATCGGTTGTGGTACTTGTGACTCAGTACGTTAAGGCACCAATATGTCCACATATTAACCAGTGTACCTGGCCTCGTAGGGTCTGTGTGTGCTTTGCCTACAACTGAGTGCCTCTCTCTCCACTTGTCCAGCTTATAAATAAAAACTAGAACAGTCCCTTTCTTCTGGAGCCAGAATATGTGAGCATTGACTCATGCTTGCAATATAGTAGCTTGACTGTGGTAATAAATGTTAAAATGCCCATACCTAGTAAGATACAGATATTTGAAGGTGTCTTTTAGTAGTCTGAAGGGTTTGTTTGCTGAAAGCTTTTATTAAGAAAGTGCTTGGGTATTATATGTTCTCTCTTATTCCAGCTAGTTCCACATAATTTTTTCGCTAGCAAATTCTACTGATTATTCATGCAGCTTGAAGGAGTGGACCAAATTGCCTTGCACTAACCCATGCTGTGTGCAGTCTGCCCAAGTCTTTACAGCAAACCTCATAGACAGAGGTTTTCTTCCAGCTGTTTTTTTCTTTTTTTTTCTTCAATAAATCATGTAACACAGCTGTATAATGCAGGAGGAGCTTATCTAAGTGCTCAAGACAGCTGAGCACTGGGGGCATTCTACCCTGCTTATAAAGCCCTTAACCACATTATGTTGCTCAGACATTTTCAGAGCCTTTTACCAGGCCACTTGCTTCAGGAGAGGAAGGGGGAAGTAGCTGCAACCATTTTGCACATCTTCTGCACTACTGCTTGTTGGGGCAGCCTCAGCACTGGGAGGCCTCTGCAGACCACACTTTTCTCTCTGCACTGGAAAGGCTTCTTGGAGCTTTCCAGGTGGCTTTACTTCAAGGTAGGCTGTAAAATCTAAGCACAGACATTAGTAACAGGTTAAACAGCATTTGTCTGTTTTGCCCTGCTTTCACAGAAAATAGGATGTTGGGAGTAGCTGGTGAAACAGCTCTGGGACAGAATGGCAGGAGAAGGAAGGAAGGCTGATCTGCACGATCAGAGGAAAACTGAACAGATGAATGAAGAGATGCATTGTTTGCATTGCTTGTGGCAAAGATATGGAAATACCTGACATCAGATGAAAAAATAAGCTGCAGGCCAGTATGCAGAGGATTCAGAGAAGGGAGGGTAATACTTGGTATTTGTAATTTTGGTCAGTAAGCCAGAAACAGATGAGCAACATACAAACAGCAAGGCAAATAGTTTAAAACCAGTAAAGTGCTGAAACAAATGTGTGTGAATGTCTTAACTGAATTTGATGGGTCAGCTCACTGGCTAGGGGGAAAGCAGGGCTAGATGGACTTATCGGCTATAAAAATGCATCACAGCATGGTTTACTGATTGCATTTGTACAATCTGGTCAAGTAAGGGTAAGGAGGTCAAGGAATTAAAGCATGAGAGGGGGCTTGACCCAACTTGACAGAGAATTTAAGACATCAGGATAACTGAGAAGAGCACCTAATGACTGGTAGCCTCTTCCACAAATCTCTCAGCCTTCATCAGCAGTTACCACCTTGCTGCTAGTACAACCACTTAGCTCCTGGATTTTGGTATGGTGTTTCTGGGCATGGCTTAGCCATCTACATAGGTATACAAGGTCCTTCACTATTGCATGAGTAGGGCAGGTGCACATTCTGACTAGTAGTGGAAAAATAGCTCTGCCTCCTTATCCACCAGATAAGGGATATCTGGTAGAGAGAACACAGGGCTGTTAACTTGTTTCATATTATATATCTGCTGTAGATAGTGCTGATAATGACTTGGTCATACCTCTTCTTATTGTCACCAAGGCTGACTTCTTTAACAGTGGAGGCTATTTCAGAGGCTGGATTTAAACAGCAAAGGATGAAATGAGAAAAATTGTCATCTGTTGCTGTTCAGTGATGACTATGTGAAAGTTTGTGGGATTGGATAGTAATTAAAAATGTAGCAAAGGGAACTGAAGTGTGTGCTGTAGGAACTATTTTACATGCTGCACAGCAGGTATATCTGTTTTTTACTTTATCAGGAAAACATCAATGTGATTGAACAATGTTCCCTGTATAATGTAGATGCCTAACTGTCTGTAGATTGCCCCTTTGAATTTCTCTGGGATTCATTGCATCTTCTGTTAAGAGGAAATTATCAACAACAAGAGGAAATCCTGTACTAGTACTGAATAGTCCTTATTTTAAAGGTACTTCCCTTCTTGTGGGAATTGTATATAATCAGAACAACACTCCATAAAACAGATGAATTATTTTAGAAGGAGACGGGTCAGCCTTTTATTTAAAAGGTCTGACGTTATTGTACATAAGAAAATCAATTGTTAGAGTGGATGACATTCTTCCACTAGCTGCCTGTGCTTCCCAAAGGTGGGGCAAAGTTTAAGGCACTGGTGACAGGAAGCCTGGGCTCCTTAGAGACTTTCATGTTTTCTGGAGCACGCAATGACAGTATGACTCTTATTTGCCCCCAAAATAGCACCAAGAATAAGAATGATTAAACTTTACCCTGTTAAGAGCTGGAATAGGTGGAGATGTGAATGGTGCACATACCTGTGGGCCAAAACCAAATATCCATTAGGATGACATGGGCAGGGGTAAAGTGCATTAGTCAGCAGCGTGCTGTAAATGCTGTGCAAGCAGAAAGAGGAGCTCTTTGAAGACAAACTCTTCCAATATGTTTCCAAGATCTGGCCACCAGCACCTCAGTTCCAGCTGCACAGACCATTCCCACCACATAAAACAGTATGGGCTGAGCAAGGGGCAGGTGCAGTTCCTACCTGAAGCCAGGTGCTGAACTACCATGTAGCCATAGCTGTGTCCTGAGATTTGGGGCACCAAATCAACCAAGCACACTGATAGGTGTGATTGTAGATGTAAAGCTAAATGGTTGTCATTCCCTCACCTGTTAAATCTGTGCCTGTTTCAAAGGAAAGGGTTGAAATCACATGTACACCTCTGACCCAACCAGCCATGAAGCTCTGAGAGCCCTGAATGAGTCCGATACTCAGTGAAAGAAGCTAAATCAAAATATGTTATGGGGCTCTAAAAGTCTTTGGGTTGTTGTTGTTTCAGGCAAAGTCTGTCTATTTTTTCCCTCCTCTCTGGTAGGTAAGAAGGCTCCCTGCTTCATGATGCTGACAGAGGTTTGTGGGACTCTTTACACAGCACCCTCAGACCCAATCTCATCATGCCAGTAAACAGACTGAAGGCTCATTTTCTGCCCCTGCAGCACAGCAACATCCCAGCCTGAAAGCACATCCTCAGTAGCAGGGCTGGCTGAGAGCCGCAGTGGCCCATGACTGGGAATTCCCATGGTCTGCCCCCAGGGACAAAGCTGAAGGAGTGACACATCAGGTTTCCGGGTAGAAAGATCCTTTTTTTCTTTTTTTTTTAACTACATCAATATCCTCATAATGTTCTAGCCAGACAGTCTGACTTTATGCATTTTTTAAATAAAGAGGGACCAATGAATAATGAAATTATTCTTTAGCTTTTATTTTGGATGTATACATTCTAATGGGAAAAAAAAGGTTCAAAATCTCTTCTTATTGCCATGTCTTCTCCTAGGAAGTGCAACCTTCCCTCCATATTATTTTCATTGCCCTTCATGAGATAGAAATCTGGTCTGTACCAAACAGTTGCTGAGAAAGCTGTGATTCAAACTTTATATAATGCAATACTTTTTATACCAGAGTCTATTGGGAAACAGCCTGTTCAACTTAGCTATCTGCATTGCATTAACTTTTATAACCTAAAACTCCCATCAGAAAGGAGATTTTTATGAGATTGTATTTGACACATCCCAAAAAGCGTTCCCTTAATGAGTACGTCTGACTGACTGAAAAAGGCTAGAGAAGACTTTGCCAAGGGCTAGTGCCACCTTAGATTTAATTTTTGGCGACAGTTTCTGCTCCTCACTCACTTGTACCGTTGCAACACTGCTCTTAATCCTGTGGGACAGGAGGAGATGACGAAGATAAATTTGTACACCAAACTTCTACCCAGCATCTAGCCTGACTTTGTTGCAAGATCACAGAAGTTGCAGAATGAACTGTATTCCAGGGGAGCGAGTAGGACACAGGGGAAAAGTTGAGACCCCTTTTTTGTTGAAGTCTAACTCCACAGAGGAGGTTTTTATTAATAAGCTTCCTCTCCCTATCCTCAGGGTTTTTCAGTCTCAGCACTACTACATTTGCTCCCTCAAAGTTAAGTTATGTTTGCAGTGTACTGCAGAGATATAGCACTGTGCTCTGGGTAAAGAGTTGGGACTCAGAAAGTTGAAAATCAAATAGTTGAACTGCTGGGATGAGGTGTTTGAAACTGGGTGGTTGTTTTTTTTCTTCAGGACTTCTGGATTCAAAGCACAGATGCTCTTGATTTTCTGGAAGCCGCAGACGGTGAATACTCTTTCACATCAGTCTGAACTAGTTTCCATGTCAGAGTTTCAGGCAATAAGAAGCACAGAGAACATTTAGGAAGCTTTCTTCTAGTCTCCTACAGCACTTAAGCAAATGAAAGCAAAAAAAAAAAAAAAAAAGAATCCAGTTCCCACATTACCCTTAATTCTAAGACTGTATTTTCCACTCTAAATTCTCCTAACACATTCAGCTGTTTCAGCAACAACTAGACCCCTTCACTACTCCCTGATGAAAGGAAATCTAGCCAGTGGTTGGAATGAAACAGGTTTTGTAGGCAAAATTAATACTTCCCTTAGATGTGTTTTTGCATGTTTGACTTCAGAACTAAACATTGTATTTTTAACACAGTCTTTTGTGTATAATGTACTAGGTATTAAATAAATTATTTGAAGACATGACTTCACTTTTGATGACTCAAATCATTATGTGTATGGTTCATTAGTAGGGCTGAAGGTCTTGGATTTGCTACTCAGACCCCTTCAACGAGGAGGGATAATTGGTAACACACGTAGGTTACCTTCATGTGGACCAGACCTAGAGAAGAGAGGGTTTAAGGAGAGAAAAATATCCATTTGAGGAGCTCTGTGTGATCATGGGGGATGCACAGCTGAAGGTTCTGCTGACATAGCAGAGATTGCCATTGTGGCACTGCATCATGGTGGAGACACAGGGAGGTGCAAGCTGGGATCCGAGTAGAAAATCTGCAGTGACAAAAATGTCTAGGAGGTGAAAACTGGCAGTTAGAGTGCAGCTTTGGGAGGAGTTAAAGGCATGAAAGGAAACTGTTTTGGAATGTGGAAAGAGTCAGGGTTGAGGAAAGGCCTATGAGTGAAAGGAGATGATACTCCCCTCAATCCTCCTCGTTTGCCAGAAATGTCGTGGTGATTACCAACCCTGTGTGATGTATCAGTTACTCAGACATAAGAGGTAGGATGGCTATCGGTTGGGCTGAACCTTTATTCTGACTGAAGTTGCCTCTGTTCATGAAATGGATGTAATCACCTGGATGAGAAGCTGGCAAAAAAACATCACTCCTTCTGCACCAGGTGGCTCAGGTCCTGAATTTTTGCAGACACAGCTGTGCTCCTAAAGTCTTCTCTGGGCACAAGCAGTACCATAGTTTATTTTTCCCCTGACTAATTGCTTGTTTCCCTTCTGTTGCGTCTCTTGTTCTGCTGCCTGATAACAGGAACAATGACAAATGTGTAGCACTAACAAACAACTAGATGCTTCAGCAAAGCAGTTGTGCCTATGCATGGCTCAGTTGTTTCAACTGGCCAATCTGTACCTTGGAGTGGCAGGGACATATCCAAGAAATCAAGAAGGTGTCCTTATAACCTTGGACAAGTGGTCGTCACATGAAGGTGTCGGAATAAAAGGCAATTTGGATAGGAGACTTGTTTAGCAATCCTTTGTAAGACTAAATCTCCTTAGAGTGGGTGGGAAAACTCTTTTCTGGAGGACATACAAAAATATGTCAGTTGTGTCTCTTCTTGGGGAGTGTACAGAAAACACAGATTAGTGTCTCTGGAACAATTTTGGTTTATGTTCTGGCTTTCACAAGACAGAGGAGGAAGGCTGTGAAGCAGTAGACTGATTGCTGTATTCAGTGGTGTGGCCCATGGGAGTGAAGGAGTGCCGTTTGGGGCGGGGGTGTTGGCTGAACAACAGCCATTGGATCTTTTTGGGAAACACTTTCATACAATTTTACGAGAGAGAGAAAATAGACGCCTATAGAAATAACTTTTACAACTCTCTTGTTTTAAAAGAGAATGAGAGTGCAATGAGAGTGCTTTTGTTCTGGCAAAGAACTTTATAGTATGTATTGTATCCTGACATCTCTGTGGCTTTCTGCAGGTTGGGGTGCAGTGGACTGACTCCCCTGGGTTTTCCTTCTTCTCCCTCTGAGGCCAGCAACTCTGTTGGGGCTCAATTCTAACATTTATGGCACAAGGGAAAGAGAATTTCCTTAAAAAAACAAAACAAACCAAAAAAACTGTACAGAGACATGGCAACGTGGGTAATAATTAAGTTTCACCTTGCTGTCTTCAGAAGGATGAGATCACTGTTGCAGTCTGAGACTACTGTTTCTTCCTGGGACCTGTGGGACCAAGTATGACATGATCAAAACAGCAAAATAATGAATTCAGTGCCACTGAACACTGAGAGATCCCTTACAGTAAATAATCTAGTGTCAGAAAATTTTCTGCTCTGGAGTTGCACTAGCATCTCTATGGAGCAACAGCATTACAGTACTGCAAATACCTATTCCAGATGAGAGGTTGTGTTTATGCTCTGGTGAAATAGTCACTATTAATAAGTTTCAATTAAGTGTTATTAAAAAATGAGAAAATAGTGAAATGTGTCAGGCACACTGAACTGTCAGAGTCTTTGCAGGCTTACTGACAAGCACACCTAAAAACAAACAGCAGCTGCAGGCATCACTGCAAATCCTCCCTTCTGGCCTCTGAACTCGCTCCTATAATCTCAGAGAGAACCCAGTCTGTGCATCACATGCAAGGGATGACACAGTGTGACCTTAACAACATACAGACCCCTGTGGTGTCCAGGTAAGGATCAGTGTTAACAATTTTTTTCGTAACAGATACTTTTTTTTTTCTGGACAAATTGTTGAAGAAGCGAGATATGATTCAAACCATGTACACCACTGGCCAAACCATCTCACTTTGACTTTTAAGAGGTAGTGATGCCGTGACAAGAGAGGAAACCTGATGGCAAAGCACAGCAGTGCTGTCCAGAGAGTTTGCATCCGCAATGCCTCTCATATCGCTAAAATGCCAGAAAATAAACCCAGGCTTCTGGGAGGGAATGTTTGCCATCTGCTTCCCTCTGTTGACTGAGTTACTGAAGTACACTAAACTTGGGTACACTGAAGGCAAACCTCACAGACAGCTAAGTGGGGTTGAAAGGCAGACAACAGGCCAGATTGCTGGCATTTGTGAGCTGCTGGAGCTTTGATCACAAAATTACAATGACTGAGGATTGGTCCACTTTCTTCTTAGTTTAAGCAGCCCCCTTTATATAAGAGCACATTCTCAAAATGAAAAGACATGTCTTTCGTGTACACACTTTCAGAGGTGCACGTGTAGACACTTTCATCTTTTTCATGTCTAACTAATAACACCCCAACCTAAACTTTTCTTTGTATCAAACTGTCAGTCATTGCTGGCCCTTGGCCTAAAATCAGGGAGGAAAATGAAGCAGAACTACAGTTTTTTTGTTCCAATGCTGTTTTAAAAACAACAGCTTTCTATTAGTCACCACAGCTACCAAATGTGGGCAGTGGTTCAGGAGAGCTTTCCAAGAGTATTGCTTTCTGTCACTGAAATGTTGGTAAACTCGCATTGTCTGGAAGGCTGAGGTTCCAGTCCTTCATTGGGTGCTATGCAAATGTGATGTGCATTATAGAGAGATGCCTTTATTAAACCCTAACAGCGCATTTGCACTGGAGTCAAACTATATAATATCTATCATCTTGTCCCGCTCTGCCTTGACCAGAGAGTATGCATTTCCCTCCTCTGAGCAGGGATAAGTGGCAGCAGTGACTCATGTTTGACACATTTCATTTGACATGAAAACCATTTCCACTGGAGACTTGTGAGACCCTGGCTTGCAGTTTCTTTTGTTTTCCCACTACTTCTCTGGCATCCTCCTACGTGACATTGTGTTTGAAAATGCTAAAAAGGGACACTCAGTTGGCATAAGAGCCACACAATTTATTTTTTCACTGACAAAAGAGTGTTACTCAAAGGGGCTTCAGCTCTCCACAAAGCACTCCTCAAATTTGAACTGATTTATATTTGCACTGGTTGCCTGAGACGCACAGCAAAACAGTATGTCTGTGCCAAGAAACAGATTTCACCCGTAACAAAGGCACCTTCATGGCCTTGACACAATCCCTCCTCTGGGTGTATAGGTAACTTTGAGGAGTCCCCAGAATTTGTTGCCAGAGCACCTTTAGTTCTCCTTTATCTTTTGAGAAGTGAGCTGATGTGCCCAATCACCTGCTGGATGCTTTTTCCCAGCTCACCCTGTGCTGAGGTGCTGCTGCCTGGGAGAGACCTTAGAAATACTGTGGACCTCTTTAAGAGAGTAAATCTCTTAAAGCTTTTTGGCAACAAGATGTGATCATCTGCCCATCTGCAGAATGTATTGGCTGGCCACCACCTGGTAGTTGTCAAAAATAGCCATGGGATCTCCTGAATGTGCCAAGGAATGCTGCAGCTCTTTCTTGGTGGCCTGTGATCAGAGGCACAAGCTGATGCTTTGCTTGGCTCTGCTCAGCAGATAGATGTTTTAGGACTCTGGTTTTAGCTGTCATCACCAGGCATCATTTTTTTATTGTCTTTACTTTATGCCTGCTCTGGTGTATAACAACTATCAGTGGATTCGCTCAAAGGTCAGTCATCTTTTAACGTTAGGATGAACAAGATTCTTCCCTCATCTGGCTCCTACGTGGTGTTTCGCTCAGTTGGAATATTCTGCCAGAATCCTAAATAATCCTAAAGGACATGGGATCACTATTGAGGTCTCCTACTCCTAGCAGTTTCTTTTGGTTCCCTTAAATGTTCTGGATGATGGACCATGCGGAGCATGCAGAAAAATATTTATCATTAAATCAAGTGAGCATAAATGTTCTATTATTTACATCTTTCTCCAAAGGGGCTGATAAAGAAACTCCTCTTTGAGGTGGATTAAAATAAGTAGAAGTAATCTTTGTCATTATCTTCACAGATGCTTAACTACAACCTATACAGCTTGTCCTTGACTTTAGGTTTAGCACTTAACATGAGGGAAGAATTGCATAGCATGTGCAGGACTGTAGCCTGCCTTCTGACTTTGGGGATAGGTTGGTTTGTGGCTAGGAGTTATGGTAAAGCAGGCAAACTCCTCCATGCATTTTTTTTTGCTGTCAACATGAGATCAGTGCTGCCCGCACCCAGCACACAAGGACTTGGTCTTAGTACTTGCCAGTGCTTAGGTACTTTATTGAGATGTAGAGTCTGCTATTGTTTGTATGCCACCTAATATTCTGATGGCCATTAATAGCACAACAAGAATTGATAAACTCATGAGAGCTTCTCCTGGCAAGCAGGAAGGTAGGAAGTAGGTAGCTCACCCAGAAAATTCATCCATGTCAGAGAATGGGGAGATGCAGCTCCTGAGCTGAATTGCACATGAAGTCATAGGTACTTAACCAGATCAATTTTTCTGTCTTTGTAGGCAGCCAAGGACAGTATTTCATTTGCTTATACTGCTTTTTTTTTCCGTTTGCAGTCAGATACTGGTACTGTTTGGATACATGTGATGAATGAAAGAATGACTGCCACAGTTCCAGATTAACAGTGATACACTTCCCATTTTAGGGGAAATTATGTCATGATATCTGGATAAAAGGATGATATTGTCTGAAGGGTCGTGGTGTGTGTCTTTTCTTATTTACTCGAGTGACTCTAAATGTTCCTTTTTTTGCAGTGACTCACCTTTTCAATTATGAGATTTTGAATAATTTATTTGGTGCCTGATTCAACATTTACTGACACTATGGAACAAATTTCTGTTGGTATTAGTGAATATTCATGTCAGATCCTTTATTAGTCATACAAAGATCCAGTGAACGACCACACCTCTTAAGTGTTATTTTGTCTTTTTCTGTGAATTTTATGGATAATTTTAAACTTTGTGGCTTTTTAAGTGCGATCAAAATGCAAAGATTTAAATCTGTAACTGAAAAGATTTTACTTTGAGGATGTTATATCACCATCCATTTTTCTTTAGAATAATAAAAACTGAGATAATGTTTCAACATCAAAAATTCATTCCATATTTTCTCAGGGATGAAAACATGAATGATCAAAACCAACTAAATGCTAATGTAATACAAAAAATTTGCAGCACTTACTAGTGATGTCCATTTAAAGAGTTCTATATATGTTCAGAATGCCACAATCATTTCAGCATAGTATATCATAGCATCAAACGAATGGAATAGACAATGCCAGTTGAAAGGGACCTGCAATGGTCATCTCATCCTGATCACTCAGGGCTGACCGAAAGTTAAAACATGTTTAAGGGCATTATCCAAATGCCTCTTAAACACTGACAGACTTGGAGCATTGACCACTTCTCTAGGAAGTCTGTTTCAGTGTTTGACCACCCTCTTTGTGAAGAAGTACTTCCCAATGCCCAGTCTAAGCCTCCTCTGTAATCCATTTTCTTTTAAGAATTCATGGAAATGGTCCTGGTTTAAATAAATTAAGTAAATCACCTTGTGATTAACGGGAAAGAAAGGAAAAGAAACTTATCTTCAAGTAGTTTTGCAGATCCTCATCTGGTTTTGAGAGGTAAAGTTAATTCTTTACAAAGTAGAACACTTCAGTTTGACAAATACTGGATTCTGTGCAATTCCTTGTGTGTGACTTAAACAGGTTTCTGTAGGGCAAATACTGCATTGTTTCAAGAAGTGCACATGAATTGATGAGGTCCAAACACCCAAAATGATGTGCTACCTTGTTATCTATGTTACTTTATCCCCTCTTCCAAATCCCAAAGAACGATCTGCATTTGCCATGAAACACTTTTTCCGGACTTCTGTTATTTTATGTCATGACGGACAAAATACGTAATCTGGAGTGAGCCAAAACATATTTTAGAAACTGTCTGCCTTCTCCTTTACGTATTTTTCTCACTATATCTTCTAAGACCTTTTTTGCCAGAAAATATTAAGCAGTGTGTAGTGAGGGGGAAGTGTCCTTCCTAAAATGTTCGATAGCACTTTAGAAGTTCATGGATTCACATTCTCTTATGACTGCTGTAACAAATTAGGCCCAGTGCCATACACAGGCTTATTCAGAGAATGAGTAGCTTTTAAGGGCACTCAGGGCCCTCGTTGTCTGGGGAACTCGGGTCATGAGAGAGACCCACTTAACTAAGGTAGGTAGAATGTGAGTCATCTGAAGTGTGATTGAGAAGACAACATTTAATTTCTGCTTTGAGTTGCCTTGAATTTAATAACATTTATAGGAACACTCTCTGTGCTTCCAGCAACTTTCCAAAGGCAGCTTAAAATCTGTTACTGATGGACAAGTATTTGCCTGAATGGAGGACATTTTCACAGAATCACAGAACATGCCAAGCTGGAAGGGACCCACAAGGATCATAGAGTTCAACTCCTGGCCCTGCTCAGGACCATCCCCAAGAGTCACACCATGTGCCTGAGAGGATTGTCCAAATGCTCCTTGAACTCTGTCAGGCTTGGTGCTGTGACCACTTCCCCGGGGAGCCTGTTCCAGTGCCCAGCCACCCTCTGGGTGGAAAACTAATACCCAACCTAAACCTACCCTGACATAACTTCAGGCCATTCCCTTGGGTCCTGTCACTGGTTACAACAGAGAAGAGATCAATGCCTGCCCCTCTTCCCCTCACGAGGCAGTTGTAGAGTGCAATGAGGTCTCCCCTCAGACTCCTCGAGGCTGAAGTGACCTCATCTGCTCCTCATACGGCTTCCCCTTGAGGCCTTTCAGCATCTTCATTGCCCTCCTTTGGACACTCTCCAATAGCTTAATATCTTTCTTGTATTGCAGTGCCCAAAACTGCCACAATATTCCAGATGAGGCTGCCCTGTTGCAGAGCAGAGCAGGACAATCCTCTCCCTCTACCTGCTAGTGATGCTTTGCCTGATACCCCCCTGGACACAGTTGTCCCTCCTGGCTGCCAGGGCACTGCTGACCCATATTTTCATAGTCATATTTTCATAAGTATGTTTTCACCAGAATCACATACCTATCTGGCCAACCTTTGATAATCATGTGAAAATAATTTTATGATTCCATATGGAGTTGTTGATGCTTGGTAGATTGTATGACATTAGTGGCATATCATATCCAACACCTGTGAAGAGATGTAAATAATAATTTCTCCAGCAACAGGCTGATTGCTACCCTTGCTATTGAAAGTGCCATATTTGTAATATCATTGTGGATTTGGTCTTCATACTTAAATTTAATGCAGTATCTGCAGTTAATGACATGGTTACCCCAGCTGATGTGTAGCAGCTACCTCATGCTATGCCACGAATAACATGTATATTCATATTACCACTCACATACCTACTTGATTTTGTCTTCCTAAAGCCTCTTGCTTTATTTATGTCCATCTTTAGGCTTCTTCTCAGAAGTAGCCCTCAAGATGGTAACATTCATGAGTCTTATCTAATGCAGACAGAGCTCCTAAGGAAGCTGGAATACTAAGCTGATTTCTTGGTTTTGTCCTGCCTTTAAGTCTATTGGAGAATACTCTGAAATGTGACAGAAAAAAAAGGAGAGAGACAGGCTACACCTATGTGTTTCACTCCACTGGGAAGCAATTATCTTTGATTTAGAAAACTCTTTCCTTTCTCTCTTTGCCTGGAGAATCCATGGAAGATTACAAGTAAAATAGTATGCGACTGCATAGTGCTCCCCCTGTGTTACAGGAGAGGGGAAAGCATGGATCCCCTTCCTTTCTCCTTCAAACTAAGAAAAAATTTAACTTCTCTCAGAAAGGAAAAACAAGGGAAGATGAAAAATCATTCCCTATATTTTACTGGTTGAAATAAAAAGTGACAAATTTTTCCAATAATAAAATGTGGAAAACATTCCAGTTTCCCATTTAATCTGGGACAGTGCTCCATGGCTACAGCAGTAAGCTGGGTGACCTGTGCTAGCAGTGAGCTGGAGCCCATGTAGCCATGCTACAGCAGCCAAGTGCTTCCACTGGAGTGTCCTGGGACTCACAGCTTGGCTGGGGAAACCTTGTTTTCAAGCTGGCTGAGCTCAGCTGGCTCTAAGCACGGGCCAGGGCTGTTTGAATACGTCCTTGCACATGTGCTGCAAGGTGACTCAGTCAATGCAAAGAATTTTGTGCAGCCAGGACTGCTTGCTGCATCTGAGAGCATTAAATATGTGAGATTGTGGAGGCCAGTCGGTGCAAACAGCCTGTGTCTCAGTAAACAATCCCAGTGTCCAAACAGCGCAGCTGCGTACAGGCTGCCTGGTAGGAATGTGGGACTCTCCAGCCCTGCTTGGCACATCAGCAGCTTGCCCTGGCTGAAAGTGAGCTTGTCAGTACTGTAAAGTCTGCATATTCCAGAGCTCTGGAAGAAGTCTAAGCTATCAACTTCTTTGTAAAATGATTAGGTAGGGAAAAATGATATGAGGTGGCTTTTTTATATTTAACCATCTCCTAGTCCACCAAAACTATGCAGCTTTGAAAGAAAAAAATTCATCTTCAGCTTTGATGTGGAGACTTTGGATAACCATAAATATAATGGGAAATAGTGAGAAAGATCTCTCTAATTTCAGTGTTGTAATTTCGAGCTTGGTTTGGTGATGAGCTGTATCAAAGCTATGGAGGTACACGCCTGAGAGAACAGAGGTGCCTGCCTTCCTTCAAGAACTCATTATGAATCCTTTTATAAAAAAAAATAAATTTAAAACTAGTCTAAGTACTTGATTATTGCATAAAACACGAGGGTAAAAGTGCACTGAAAAATACAGAAGCAGCATAATTTCTACAGTCAGTTCTAATATGGAGCCAACAGTTGTCCATAGGACAAGTAGATAATTCCCAACACTGATGATGTGCTGTGAGCTGCGGAGCACAGGGCACACACCTCTGTGGTAGTGTCAGTGCTGGAAAGCATCTTGGATGGGCCCAGGAGGCAGCTCCCAGGATGCCCTGGGACTCTACTCTTCTAGTTTCAGCTGGGATAGAGTTAATTTTCTTCCCAGTAGCTGTTCTGTGTTATGGATTTAGGGTGAGAATAATGTTGACAACACACTCATGTTTTAGTTGTTGCTGAGCAGTACTTACACCAAGGCCAGGACTTTGCAGCTTCTCACACCACCCCACTTGGAGTAGACTGGAAGGCACAAAGAATTGGAATGGGACACAGCTGGAACAGCTAAACTCAACTGCCCAAAGAGATATTCCATACCATATGACATCATGCTCAGTATATAAACTGAGCATGCTGCTGCTTGGGAACTGTCTGGGCACTGGTAATTGAGTCACTTTTTTTGTATAGTCTATTTTTTTGTTATTATTATTATTATTGTTGTTGTAATTATTATTATTTCACCTCTCATTTCTGTCATATTAAACTGTCTTTATCTCAACCCATGAATTTTGCCCTTTTTTCCCCAGTTCTCTCCCCCATCCTGATGGCAGAAGGGAGTAAGTGAGCACCTGTGTGGTTTTTGGCTGCCTGCTGGGTTAAACCATGATACCCATGCATAGATCACCTTTTGACAGGACCCTCCAAAGGTCCCAGAGACGGAGGGCACTCAGAGCACAAGTAGCACCCACCTGACCCTTGTTGTCCCCCAGCCTGGCCGCTGCTGCCAATTTTCTGCTGTCTCCCAGTGGCAGCTGTCAGCCTCCTCCTTCTCTGTATTTTCCAGAAGTCATCTTTCCCTACAGCTTTGCTGCAGGCTGTGGCTGCATGGACAGGCATCCAAGGTGATGTACCAGGTGGGTGAATCAGGCACTGATTCCCTGCAGCTCCCTCCGGCATTGGTAGCATGTCTTAGGAGCACGGCCCAAGAAAAACTGTGCTGGCCCTTCATGGGGACATCCAAGGTCTAACAGAAACTGTTAATTCAGGCACAGGCTGTGTTTTTTGAGCAAGCAGCTGTGCTGCCTCCAAACTTGTCCCTGGAGGCAGAAGATGTGCTGTTTCCAAGCTAATACCTATGTCAGGAATAACCTGCAATCTGGGTCACCAGTTCTTAGTTCATGGAGAACTGTTCATATGCCACTGCACTCTGCCATTTTTTTCATGATTTGCAGATATCTAAGTGTAAAACAGTGCAGGAAGGGATGTCCCAGCTTTTGAGTCAGGTTTATTCTGCTGCGAACATCACCTTTCTCAGCCTACTTGAAATCCATCTGAAAAGCAGTGAGGATTTCCTGCTTCCATCCATCACTCAGGAGAGCTGGTTCAGACTCATTAGGAGAAGGAATCAGCTCCTAAGCTCCAGACTAGTGGAACAGGTAATATTAACCTTTTATTCATGTGGTTACATTATCCTTTAGCTTATTTTAAATGCTGCCTAGTGCTGTATTCTTAAAGAAATGTAGCAAAAATAATGAATTTCACCCAACTAAAAAGTATCTTTTATGTTATATATAAACCCAAATCCAGATTTTAGGGTAAATACAGAACATCAGTCTCCATGAAGCAGGATTTCAGGATACTGTAGAGCTTGACAGGCTCTTAAAAATAAAACTTACCATCTGTAGCTGCCTACTAAATAATCAGAGTTTGCCATCTTCTGGTCAAGAGCAGTTGTACATGGGGATTTTTTTTCAACTTCTGTGAACCTTTGGAAAATATTATCTAAAAGATTTCTTGGAAAATGGTGTATTTTAAGAGTTAATGCTTTGAAAACATATTTTGCTACGGTGTACTTATTTTTCAAAGTTTGATTAAAAATCTGTTGCAACTATAATAGCTAAAAGAAATTTAAGTCACAGCTTGGCTGTTTCCTTGTATCACACTTGTCTGGGCTGTATCTGGGATAATGCCTTTCATGTCTCAGTCTTCAGGAGCTGCCCAGGAACTTCCTTTTCTGGGACCATTTGACCAAAACCAACCTGTTTCAGCAGGAAAATATTTTCCAGCAGGTATTTACTGCCACCTGAAAGAAAGGGAGCATGGCATTACATTGACTTGAAGTAGGTGAATGTTTTCTGAAGTAAATTATCAATTGTATTCATTCTTATGGTCTTTGAATAGGAAAAGGAACCTCCGTTAATTTCCCCAAAGGAAAACTTAAAGCTCAGATGGTATCAGAGCATCAGCATAGCACTGAAGTTATGAATGGCTGAAGCATGAGCATTTTACTGCACACTGGAGAATACTCTAATCCATAGGAGTCCACAGCATACTCTGGTTTCTGCTGACCACAGAGCTATGATAATATTTACATATATACTGTAGGCTGGATTTTAGTCTGCTTGTCTTGTGCCCTAGTTCTAAGTATTGGGGTGGGAGTGGAGAAATATTTCAGTGCTTTTCAAGGGAGACCTTCCATCTTCAAGGGTGACCATCCTCTCTCTTCTGCTGGGAGATGAAAACTACTTTTCAAATGTGAGAGTTGTTTCATGGTTTTTTTAGCCCCTGATCTGCTGATGGTTTTGGATGTAGCTTTTCTTGCTCTTCCCTGTACTTCTGATGTTGCTTTTATCATGTCCTCAGTCTTTCTTCTGAGCTGGCCACTGTGCACTATCTGTTGCTTTCTAGACATGTTTGAAGTTTCTGTAATGCAGATATCATAGTCAGGAGTGTTTCTGATGGTGGTGTTGCAATAATTATTAATTCTGGCTTCTCCTTGTTCCACACAAAAATATCAGTCCTTTCTGGTCATGCCACTTCTGTTACAGTGGAGCTAAAACTGAAAATGTCTGGACTCAGGCTTTAGATTTCAAAGCCACCATCTACCGTATATAAAGACCCAGTGTAAACTGTGCAGCAGATGGAATGGATATCCTTCAGAGGAAATCCTTGCAATCCCGGGTGTATTTAGAAATGCTCCCCCTTGTTAAGACTGACCACTGCACGGCAGTGTTGCACCAGCATCACTGCGGCACCAGCTGTGAGGCACGCGGAACATCAGCTAAAATTCTCCCACTGCCATTTTGGCAATATCCCTTCTGCTGAATGAATGGTTCCTCCTCCTACTGCTGAAATATGCTCAGAACTGGGCATGTGCTGCAAGATGGAAGTGAGGCCTGCCTCTTCCTGTGCAATCCTTGCTTCTCTCCATCAAAACCTGATGGGAGAGTTTTATTAGGTATGATGGGATCTGACAACAGTTGGATGAGAAGGATGTTCATGCTGCCCTAAATATAGTTTTAAACCCATGTCTCTCTCCTTCCGGGAAATGAGAGAGAAGCAATGTCTCTTCTCTGTATAGTTTAAGGTGTTGGGAGTAAAACTCTTTCCTATGGTGATGACAGGGCTGCTGGATGGAAGGCAGGCAGACAACTCTGTGTGTGTAGGATGTTCCTGTACATTAGTGACATGTTTGAGGACTCTGGAGTGAAGGAACAGACAGATTATTTGGTTATAGAAGGGTTTGGATTTTGTTCCAGTCATTCAATAAAAGCATTAATTCAAAGATAAAGAAGGGGAAAAAAGGGCATAGTTGTCAAGTTATGGACTGATCATGGATTTAAACCCTAAGTCCAAGCCTCTGGACTTTGGAAGTATTTGGGAGGCTGTAGCAAGGTGGGGGTTGGTCTCTTCTCCCAAGTGACAAGTGACAGGAGAAGAAGAAATGGCCTCAAGTTGCTCCAAGGGAGGTTTTGATTGGATATTAGGAAAAATTTCATCACCAACAGGGTTGTCAAGCATTAGAACAGGCTGCCCAGGGAAGTGGTTGAGTCACCATCCCTGGAGGTACTTAAAAGACATAGAGATGTGGCACTTAGGGACATGGTTTAGTGGTGGACCAGACAGTGCCAGGTTAATGGTTGGACTCTATGATCTTAAAGGTCTTTTCTAACCTAAGTGATTCTATGATTCTATGACTTGGTTTGAGCATAAATTTTGTGGCTTTGGTAGGACCATGTGAAGTGTGACAGGTTTGAATTGTTCTTGTTTGATTACTCAGGCAGTCTCCTTGTGGCAGCCTTGACATAACTGATGAGTTAACCAAGAGGAAACAGGGCCCCACCCATCGCTGAAGGGACAGTCCTGGGACCTGCAGAGGCCACACGCCAGAAGTGCCTCTCTAGAAGTGCTGCACAGCTCTGCCCTGCTTCTGAGCCATCATATATCCCAGTGAGAGGAGGGAACATCTGTGTGGTACAATGCCAGTGTTACAGGTTCCCTCCTGTCCTGTGGGAGGTGTCAGGCAGTCTGGTCTGCTCACAGCTCATGGCATGGAGTCGAGAATCTTCGGTTAATCGAAGAAGGGGCCTAATTTTTTTATCTAAAAGTCCTGAGCACTCTGCTAGCTATTGAATTAAAAAACAGCGGTCTTATCAGAATGGTAATACTTTCAAAATTGATGTTTTGAATATTTTATTACTTTTCAAGATCCTTAATCTATAACTCCACATGAAGAAACCCATGGCAACAATACACTTTTGCTAGCACAGTCAGGGAGGAGCTAGGAAGGCAAAATATAAGGAAATAATGTAAGGAAACAGGAGTGAAATAAGGAAATGGCCATGCTGCACGTCTCTAGATATTTCTTTTTGTTATTAGAGGTGAAATACGCAAAGTATTTGCAAACAGGCTTTCAAAGCATACCTATACTTTAATAAAATGAACTGTAGACCCACAACTGTTAAAAGAGCCAAGTGTGCAGAGCAGAGCATGGGCTCTGAAATAGGTCAGCAAAACTTGCACTGTCTGCTTTTTCACTCATCTCCCTGGTGCAGCCTTGGTACCTTTTGAGAAGCATTTCCCAGGCAATGCCCAAGTCTGTGCTGGGATAAGCACATGCTGGGGGCCATCCGAGCTGGCACTTTGGATGTGGATGCCCTCATTTAGGCGGGGAAGAGAGTTGAGCCTCATGGATGTGAGGCAGGCTGCCATACTTGGATGCAGCACCAGAGATTTCTCCTTGGCCTGTTTTCTCACCAAGCATAGCCAGCAGCACCAACGGGAAAAGGGCTTGAAGCACTACAAGAACTTGTTAAGTCAATGGACAGGGAAAACTACAAGTGACTTGCCATTGGGAAATGAAAGCAGAATCCACAAGCCCTCAAACTAAGATCCTGGATTTTAAAATGAAACATAGTAATGTCGTTTTTTACTGGGGCTTAAAGCAATACACAAACTTTGAATCTGGAAGACAAAAGCTGCAATGCTACTAAGTCTTCAAAGTCTGCTACCTGGCTTCTCTGCCAGGTTTACATCTGGTAATTTCACCAGAGAGGTAAGTAATTCAGGCAAGAAAACCCAGCTGTCATAACAAGTTATAGTACTCCTTTCATTCTGTGTTATGGAGCTCGCTCACACAGAGAGCTGAGCTCACAGCCTTTCTCCTGGATCAACTTCTGCTACTTTTTGACTGTGGGACATCACTTGGCTCTGAAATAAAATAGTCTGCATGGATCAAAAAATTACTGTTGCAGATCTGGAACTTTATGTCCATCTCTCTGAAAGAGCAAGTAAATGATGCCACTTTCATGACTTTAAATCAGAAAACTAACCACAGATGTAATTCTCGATCACCTGTCCAGTTCAAAATGTGGTCTGATTCAATTTTACCTCTCAGCTCTGCAGCTCAGCAGCTACCTTAGTGATTTTGTTTTTCAATAAATCCTATAAATGAACGCTTTTTACCCTGAAAACCAGTGTGTTAGCACTCAGATAATTGATGCAGCTATTGATGTATGTACCCAGAGCTATGTTATTCACTTTTCTTTCCCTCAATTCCATTTTTCCCCCCAGTATTGAGTCAGGACTAAGGAGTCCATGTGCATGTGTGTGTAGGTAGTTCTTTTTAATAAACTCAGCGCTAGAGGTCACATTTATAGGCTCAGTTTATACAGTAATCTTTAAAAACAACCAGCCCAAGCACTGGAAAACACATAGCAGGGGTTAGTCCTGTCTTGGCAGAGAAATAGGCTTGGTTTATTAATAGCTCTTATTTAAGTCTCATTTTCATGCTTTTATTACTACATTGGGTTTTCCCCTTACATGGGCACATGTCAGAGAAGTAATGGAGCAAGAGAAGAGACAAGCCCTTTTTCAGTTCACAGAACCCCAATTCTTTATTAATCACAGCTTGCTCACAATGACATACAGGAAAATAGCACTAATGAAGAGTAGGATATGCAGGCAGCAACCTCCTGGGGAGTAGGGACAACTTCAAAACTGCAGCTATTTTGGGGATGATGTGTTAGGTTTGGTGATACTGTACTTGGCACAAGCACCCTGTCTAGTCATTCCTCCTGCTTCAGCCCTCTTAGTCCTAGGTGTCGGTCACTAGGTAGGGTTGGCTAACACTGAAGAGTAAAGGTCATGATGAATGGAAGTCAGCAGTGTCAAAAAAAAAAAAGAAGGTAACAACTGGCTCATGGGTTCCAGGTGAAATATTCAGTAGCCTTTCGTACTATTATGCATGTAATGTGGTAGCATCAGATAAGTATCATAGATCATGGCACCTACAGATAAAGCCACTTGATGCTATCTATTAGTTAGTTGCTCCATCAACAAATTTTCAAGTGGTGAATTAAGCTCACTTTACAATTAGCATTTGTATGGCTGTTGGCATCATCCAGAATTTGCCATAGCTTGATGGTTACAATGTGCCTCGTAAACTTGTCTCAAACTGATCCTACTTGCTTTCATTCTGTTGCACAGATGTTTTTGTTGCCTCTTACCTCAAAAAGCAGAAGCAACAAATACTCCACCTGATGATTTAACCTCAATTATACAGCACACTACAGAGTCCTGCAGCATAAATTGAAAAAACATTTTAAGAGCCTTTTGTCTTGGACAGCTGAATGTAAAGTCACAATACCTGTGATCTAGTCACTGTTTCAAGAAAGCTTATTGATGGCAAAGCAGTCTAGGTTATTAGGCAATGACTGGTCTCTAGCACCATAGAACTACTACTGACCTCATGGTGGGTTGGAATGAAAAGTCGCAGGGAATGGAATTAGACATGAGGTGCTTCAAACAAACAGACCCAGCAAATTCAATTGAGTGGAAATAGACAACATCAGAAGCCTGTTACAGGACATGTAAGATTATGAAATAACTTGCATAATGCAATAATTGTATTTTTTAACAAAAATGTAAGTATTTACAAAATAAGATCCAAGTTTTTTAAACATCAAGCAAATCATTCTGCAAAGAGACCGCATCAATTTTGTTTTTATTTTTGTTTCTTTTTTTTAAAGTTTTTTATTGAGTTCTTGATTTTTATTTTTTTTTTAAACCATGTCATACATTTCCCATACTGATATCGCATGATCCATAATAATATAGGCAGGGGGAGTTTACTAATGGTGGGGGTGGGTCACATCCACCATTGCTGTTTTCAGCCAGACAGTTCCACCTGGAGCTCCTTGTTTCTACGGACCTCTGCGGCATGCCTCTCCTGGAAAACATCAAGAAGGGAAAAATCAACCCTTTTTCACATTCTGCCTGCCCAGGGAGGCTCATGCTCACAACCCATTTAGGTCATGCATTTGATGCTTGCACAAAACTTGTTTCACAGCACAACCACCTTTGAAGAATTCAACTCAGGAGAGGTGTCATGCACCAGACCAGCCTGAGGCATGTTCGGTGCTTACTTTCTACTGCTGCTCTGGAGCTCAGTCTTTTTTATCTGATATGGCCTTATAATCGCCAGCATCTCACAGAGTTTCATTTCAAAAGACCTCATAGGGAGGTGCTGCTTGCAGCATAAAATGTGCCATGAGATCACATCTGCCCTTTGAATTCCTGGATATTAAAGTAAATATAGGGAAAGATGACTGGGGAAATAATTGCCTTCCTGTTGTATGCAGAAGAAGTGTTACTTACTGTGTTATCTTTAGCATTTAGGAAAACGCTAGAAACCTTAGAAAAAAAGGCCCAAGAATTTCATTCCACCAAGATGGTTTAGTTTGAACATCTCTCTTACTCTGAATGCTTAAGCTATGTACCCTCTCCATTCTTTCTTTGGCTATGATGAAGAAGGGACATGGTTCCCAAAAATCAATACTAGGCTCTTCTGTCCACTTTCAGTGATATTGTCTTCTCTTTTACAACAGCAGCTGTAATTAGTTTAACCTTATTTGAGACACTGCATATTCAGATACTTCTGTGGAAATGGACCTGTGGTCAGGAACAACAACTGTCAAATCTATTTAATAATGTTCTCCTTAGGATGTTTATAAAACTATTATTTTCAGCAGATTCTGTGTTTTTGGGTTTTTGGTTTACACCCCTTCCCTTTCAACTGTCAAACTATCAAACTTTTACCTCTTGTGTCTGATCCCCTTAAAAAACTCCCAGAAAACCAGATGACAAGAACAAGGTGACAGCAGAAGCAAATATCCATCCTTAGTTGACTTCAGTTTAAGACACTGCCTAGGTATTTCCATGCATTAGAGGGTATTTTCTGGTAAAAAATTCACGGAAGTCAACAGTTATCTTTTTATTACTTGAGTTGGACTGTGGACCACAGGCCAAAATAGCTTATTTCATCCACTGAACCTGTAAATCAGTTCTGAATGCTAGATTTCATACGGGACTTGTTCCTTGGTGTTCCTATTAGCTACAGCATAAAAAAAGTTCTCTCTGATTGCAGGAACTTCTAGACACCAACACCTTGAGGCATCCACAGTTATGTGCAACTTTGGAAGACTTGGACACAAATATCTCACTTCTCTTCCTGTATGTTCAGGATTCACTCTTGTGTTGGTATAAATGTATAGTCATACAATTTTTAACTACTGGTCAGTACAAATGTTGCCAAATGAGTTACTGTCATCTTTGCTCAGAAGCCTTCCTTGGGTTTCATGCATATATGACATCATACTTTTGTGGAAATGGGGTTTAACAGTCTGTTAACATTAATCAAGGACACAGAAATGTTTCAGCTGTTCTTCCCATTTCCTTTTGGATCTCAAGGATGACTAATTGAATTTTTCCTTTGTTTTCATAAGCTCTGGGATAAGTGCCTAAAAACTAATCTAATGCAAAAATATAAAGTAATCTGGGTATAGTTCTTAAGATCAAGAATTATCCTGTTTGCATAGTTATTTGTAACAACATCCTTTGGGTTTTGTTGTTTCTTTACTACTCTCGAAGACTTTTGCCTCCATCAAAGATGTTGAGGTGCTTATAAAGATCTCCTTGAATATCTCTGAGAGCTACTGTCTTTCTGTTAGTCAATTTACTAACACATTAGAAAGTTTGTTATTGAGGGCAACAAGTGATCACTCATGCAGAACGAATTGTTTTTTCTTAACATTTCTAAATCTTCATTTGCATGTTCCCCTCTTTTGTGAAAGGGGTTTCTGAGAAGGGCACACTCGGTCGCATGTGCGGTTTGTGAATTCCCTATTTCCTCTGACTGCAAAGAAGATCTCCACAAAAAAATTCACTTTCTTTCTTTCAAGACTTGTGGAAGGACAGACACCTTTTGCGATATATGGAAGAATTTTCCCCCATACTTTTTCCTCTTTATCCTTTGAGAAACCAAGAACTACAGACATAGGATAATTGTTTGATTTGATCAATAACTTCTCCTAGAAAATGAAATGTAAACACAAGTGACCTTTCCTTTTTTCACAGCCCTTCTTAAAAGCTAGAAAATCAACCTTTCTCTGGAGACAGTCCAGCAAAGGGCCATGAAGATTAAGGCCATGAAGATCTCTCAGTTCTCTCCTATGAGGAAAGGTTGAGAGAGCTGGGACTGTTTAGCTTGGAGATGGCTCAGGGGGATCTCACAAATGTCTGTAAATACCTGAATGGAGGGTGCACAGAGCTAGGCACTTCTCCGTGGTGCCCAGTGACAGGACTAGAGACAACGGGCAAAAACTGAAACACAGGAGGTTCCCCCGGAACATCAGGGAACACTTTTTCATTGTGAGGGTTACCAAGCACTGGCACAGGTTGCCCAGAGAGGAGTTGGAGTCTTCATTCTTGAAGATATTAAAAAGCCACCTGGACATGGTCCCGGGCAACCAACCCTAGGGGCTCTGCTTGAGCCAGGGGGTTGGATCAGATGAGCTCCAGAGGTGCCTTCCAACCTCAACTATCCTGTGATTGCGTGATTACAGAACTTCAATCTTTTTCAAAAGTGAGTGGTGGCTTAGATAAGCATGAGGGGCTCTGACTTAAAAATTGCTCAAGTGTGGCAACTGAGATAAGGATTATGCACAACATCTCTGCAAAATGCTAATTAGATTCTCCTCTCTAGTCTAAGGGGAAGAGTGATGGCATGGTTACCTTCTCTTGGAGACGTTCAATAAGAGCAGCTAAATTAGCTTCACGGTTTTCTTTGATCTGTTCCATTTTCAGTATCAGCTTTTCCTCTGCCATTTTGCTGAAGTTATTGTTCTCCTCCAAAGCTTTTTGAAGCACTTCTCGCTCATGTTCTCTCTTCTCTGCCAGATGTTTCAGCACCTGGGCCTCCTGGGACTGAAAACAGAGAGACATGTGGCTTAAATACTCATGTGGAGCAAAATAACCCCTATAGGGCAACAGTTCACTGAGTTTGGAAACTGCATAAAGTTTGTTGCTTTTTTGTTACATGCACTGTTTGGAAAAATCAATTCTGTGAATAAATCAGATTAGTTTGAATAACAGGGGCTTAGAGGCACTGGCTAAGTGTGGGGTACATGCCTGAGGAAGCAGCAGAGATGTGTCCAAAGCACTTCTGTTAATAAGAAACGCTGTCATGTCATGATGACCCATTACTGCCTTGGGTCATCTGGATTACTGCAGTGGTTGCTCAACCTCTGACAGCTGCAGACTTTTAACTACGAGCATTTTATTTGTAGAGATGGGGAATGGGGGCTGAAGACATGTACAGTGTTAAAAGGGAGATTGCTAATGCAGGAGAGGTGCAATTTTCACTTGAGTTGGACTATTCTTTAATGCACTTGAGTAGTTAAAAAGAGACTTTGAAGTTTACTGTTATGAAAGACAGGCAGCATCAATTCAATGCCTTTTTCCCATTATGTTTGGCTAAGTCTCACTGCTTAGGAAGGGAAAAAGAATTTTGTTCTGGAGAAAATAACATAAAAATATTTTCAGTTAAAAGTTCAAATTTTGCAAGGAAGTTGAAAACTGCAAGTAAGAATTAAACAGATGCAGGCTATGCTCAATATTGTGTTCTTCTTTGCAAACTCACTGCTCAGAAGCATAAGCTTTGTTATTTATTTTAAATCAAATTGATAACACGAAACCATTAATCTTAGGAGACAAGCCAAAAAACTTGCAGCATTGGACCCATTCTCCTGGTAAGTCTGGTTGAAAAGACAGTTATTTGGAAACGATAAACAACATCGTACACTTTTGGATAAAAAATAAATTAGAGGGAGCATGAGAAGTAAACAGAAAAGAGAGAATGAAATATGGCTCCGGGAGGCTAAGTGTATATTTCAGTGCAGATCTCAACACACTGTTGCCATTGTTATCCATAAAAATGAATTAGTTTAAGGCCTAAATTAAGGGCTTTAACCGTTAATTAAAATTAGCTGTAATGAATCCTATTAAATTATGTCATGTGGCTTTAAATGGAGTGAAAAAGGCTGCAATTCTTTTATGCAAAAAAGATCCAACTAGGAGGAGAAAACAAATATTTTAATGAAGGTAAGATACACATAAAGCCAAATGCATTCATGAGAAAAATTAAGGGGATTCTGGAAAAGGCTGCAAAGACCAGACAGAACATCTTGCAGCAAGACATTGGAGTAAAACTGGCTTTGAATGGCTGTAATGGCTTGCCTGAGATCATAGAAGAGAGCCACTTCCATCCATCCTGGACACTTAATGTATCTGCTTTCACCTCTGGCCTGGCTGCAGTTACAGGCTCATTTCTCAGACTGTGATCTCTGGAGCACTTGCTGATGGGAATGGTCTCCTGAAACAGCTGGTTCCTCACAAAGGCTCTTCCCCCCCATCATAGTATATGATGAACAGAGAGTAATACAGCAAACATTTTTCATCTCTTTGACTCTTGTGTCAGATAAAATATGTTACAAATGGGAACAAAAACCCCCCAGACAGATGCAGCAAAACCAGGGAGTTTCACTGGTGGAATATGGAAGGAGGATGAGCCAAAGACAAAAGGGCAGAAAGAGCTAGGCAAAGAAGGAATTTTCTAGAGTAACTAAAAAATCATAAAAGTCTGATAAGCTTAACAAAAATATAAAAGAATGTAATAATCATATAATAAAATAAGTTATTTTGAAGCAGACTATTTGATTCCAGATGCTTAGAATTTAACAGTTCTTAACTGTAGGCTATTTCAAAATGTAAAGTTATTTTGAAAGATTTGATGCACTGTAAACCTGAAATAATTAAACATCTTCACCTTGCTTTACCATTTTTGGATCAACTTGAGTGGCTCAGTTTGACCAGTGCTTGTGAAGTTATCCTGTATTTTCTGTTTAATTTACTACTCAATGGTAACCTTTCATTTACTTTCGGAAAAGTTATTGTCATTAAATTTTGCTTGCTTACATGAATTTTGTGAACACTTTGCTTAAGTCATCTAAAAGCAATGGATATAATCTAAGAATCTATTTCCCTTCCTGTTGGGAGTTTGAAAAGACACAATGAGCCTAAGTGTAACATCCTTTCCCATGAAACATTTAAGAAGTGACTTGTTAATTTGAAAGGCTAACGTTTCTCTGTGTTTAAATATGTATATATAACGTGTTATAAAATCAGACCTTTTCAGATTTAGAAAGCAGACATTTTAACAGACATATCCATACACTAATAAAAAGTAAGATTTGGGCTATGCATATAAGGAGCATTTTCTAAAAGAGTATTGGCTTTCTACAGGAGGTAGTAAAATGCCTTTGAGACTTAGAGGCACTTGCCCATTTTTCAGGATTTGTTTTCTTCCATTCAAACCCTTTGCTTTCTGGAACTACTTGTTATCCTAAATACAGATGAACAGTGAAAAATTAGAGTTTCATATAAAGTACACACATTTCTGGAGGCTATGCTGGTAGACAATACATTCAAAAATAATTTGTCCACTAAGGCATGATAATGAAGAAGATCCTTATACTGTAATTCAGTATTTACAGGATGCAAACTGTGTTGGCACCAGTAAGAGACTGTGTGATAGCTGAACCAGGCCTCAGGAACTAACTGCAACCCTAATACGATTTTCCTTTACAGTATGCCTTAAACAGCATATTGTGAGGTATTTTGAGTGAGGAAAATCACCAATACCCAGGACTGGTTCAAAATCCCTGCCACAAAACACCCATGGGGTAGAGTCTGATTTAGACTGATGTCCCTCCTCTAATGGCACTGTAGCCCAGCTGTCAGTCTGCCTATTTCCCTAGTGTTCAGACCATTCTGAAATCCCCTTATGACAATTCTGGAAGGCAACTGGTATGTGTTTGTACTGGATTGTCAAATAATCTTCTGTTTCCAACACATTTGGCACAAGAACTTGGCCACCCTGTCTGTTCAAAGTCTACTACACATCCAGAAATGGGTAAATGAATGACCATGAATACCCAGCGGAGCTGGGATTAATAGACTCCCTTTGTTGTTTGTCTTGGCTTTTAACTGCTGTGTTTAGGTCTCACACAGTTCCACAGTGATGCAGGATTCCAACATACATAGGAAGTTTTTATTTCAAGTTTATTTTCAACATTGTATTGTTTGAAGTGCTGGAAAGGGTATTTTCAAATCCCTGATAGTCTATGTTCTAACATACTTGTAAATGGGTTATGATAAGCACTTCTGGTACAGCTGTTGTGAGAACATGAGTAAAAAACACTGGAAAAGGGGTGAAAGATAGAGAAGACTAATAAGAAAAGTATGAAATAGTGGAGAAAGACAAAAGCAGTACTCAAGGGGGAATACTCAGAAGACTTCTTAAATATAACAAACCATAATCAATGAAGCTCAAGCTGCAGAATCTAATATTAGATCATAGAATCAAAGATTATAGAATGTCTTGCTTTGGAAGGGACCTTAAAGATCATCTAGTTCCAACCCCCCTGCTATGGGCAGGAACACCTTCCACTAAACCAGGTTGCTCAAAGCCCCATCCAATCTGATCTTGGACACTTCCAGGGATGGGACATCCACAGCTTCTTTGAGCAATCTGTGTCAGTGCCTCACCACCCACACAGCAAAGAATTTTTCCCAACATCTAGTCTAAATCTCCCTCTTTTTGTTTAAAACCATTGCTCCTTGACTTATCACTGTCCTTGTAAAAAGTCACTTTCCCTTTTTCATAAGCCTTCTCTAGGTACTGAAAGGCTGCAAAGTAATGTGGAAGAATAAAAATGTTTATTTGTTAATGTTTAAATGTGGAGGAATAAAAATATTGGGAAACATTCCTGGTATAGATACCTTTGCTCCTAGAAACATACTGCTGTGCTGAAAGGATAGTTAATGCAAGCAAATTTCTATGATGTTCATGTCATATTTTTAAAGGATCATGTGCATCCTCAGTTTTTAGAGATGAGTAGTTCCAAAGGAAATCCAAATCTCTTACCTAGCTGGCCAGAGACATATGCAGACAACTAAACACTCTCTTCACGAGCAAAATTATTTATGGAAACCAGCTTTGGAGATACATACAGTTTTTAATTATCACTCACAAGAAGAAAATTCTCCTTATCTGAGTAACAGGTGGTTTATTTTCTCACATTTATCTTTGTTTGACAGATACGTCCAAATATTGAAGTCATTTATATAGAGATAAAAGTAATCCTTTATTACTTTTAAGCAAGAAATGGGCTCAGACAACTGCTTTTAAATTGGGAATTTCAGCTTGAATGCATTCACCTTAATCACTAGCATCCTTATACTAGGATGTATAAGGCACATTACCAGTCATGAGAGTTCCCCTTTCACGGCACATTCATTCACTGGACTGAGTTTTTTTTACAATTCAGTTATTCAAAAGAAGCTGCAATAACCTCGACATTCCTCAATGTATAGTGTACTTCAGAGATACTATTAATGGAGCAGAATGTGAAGACAAGAGTAAACATTCCTACTGCAATCTAAATGCCAGGGTGAAGCCTAGGTATGGTGACTTGAAGTACTGATGTTTTCATGGGAAGGAACTGAGGCAGGGATTTTTCCATGAAAATGCATGGAAATGGACTCTAAAATTAGACTTCACTCAGAAATACCCATATGGCAGGAGAGTAATCTGAGCTGTAATCATAGGTGAAGTTCTGCTGCTGGCGAAACTAGGTGGTGCAAAATTGTGCTTATATTTAGATGAGTATCTTATTTTTTTCATCCAGTCTTCCAAGGGACCTATGGATCAAAGTTACTAAGGATGTGGAGTGAAAAAAAAAAAAGGAGCCCATCCATGATGTGATTCAAGAAAACTCACCTTCTCTTCCTCAACTGGCACATAATTGCTGCTCTCCATGTTGTGACCCATGGGTGTGAACAAGGCATGTTGGAGGGATGAAAGAAGTACCACCTGTGCCCTCTGCCTGATGCTCCCCTAACTACTCATGAGGCAGTTTGTGATCTGCTGCAGTTTGAGGCCTGGCATTTTAAAGTTAATGAAGATCAATGTCAGATTGTCTTATGATTGTTCATTAGCAGCAGAGCCGCTAGCAGACTGCAGGGAGAAGCTTTGCTGGCATTGGGACGTATGCTCATGACTCCGTGTGCTTTGAGACAGACCTTGGTGACTAACACAAAATCTTCTCCTAGTTGGTAGCAAATATCTTCCTATGGGCATGTATTCCATAGACTTTTGCTTTTTTGACAACAAACTGCAAACTGGCTTGCAGTTTTGGCTATCTTTTGTAAACATTATGAGTGAAGCAGTGTACATGGAAACACTATTGTGTAATGTGGCAGAAACATCCAGTTCTGGTGCTGATTACACTTATTATTGGGACCTTTACATGAAAAAACACTTCATGCTGAACAGCAACAGAAAGGGAAATCAGTAGGTAGGCAAGATAGGGGACAAGTGTCTTGGGCAGTGCCTATCCTCCCTGCCAGCCTGCTTGCCTATGAATTTGGTGGGAAATCGAAGAGGGGAGCAGGAATGAGATGGAAGAAGAAAGCTCCACTTTTGCCAAGGAAGGTGTGGATCCTTTGTCTGCCTCTTCTCTTACCTGGAGTAGCAGTTTTGTAGGTCTCATGCAATATCCAGGAGGGAACACTTGTCCCCCAGCTCTGCTGCCTTCCCTGTCCTGGCAAAGCCTTTTCACCCATTAGCCTGATGTACAGTGTGTAAAGCATGGATGGCTTTTTCCATGCCAAAGGAGATATGGATTAAGAGCATCAAGAGACACCTCTGGCTGTGGGGCTGGCTCAAAGGGGTAGTGGGCTGGGTGCTGAAGCCTGACGCAGAGTTTGGTCATGATGCTGGCAGAGATGCCCTGGATTGGCTCCTGCTGTGGGGAGATTATCTTATGCCATTTCATAGTGATGGTATTAAAAACTCATGTAGCTATAAGTCTATATACAACAGCGTGAAAGTTAAAAATTATGACTGTTCTCCTGCATTCTTTGTAGCGCTAAGCTCTAGGGATGAGCTTGATTCAATTTCATCCCAATACAAAGCCATTAAAAGGATTTAATTGCATAGAATTTATCTCCTATAATCCAAAATCTACTAGAAATGCACATTTCTACTAGAAAAACTATATTTATACCAAGAAAAACTGCTGCATACAATGTCACAGTGCTCTGATTTCTTAAGTGAGAAGGATGAAAAGATCCTTCTGCTTATCCACCCAGGTGGGAAAATATAGCACACCTATGCTGAAAAAGTAGTGGGATAATAATGACATACTGTAGAGAGGATTCTATAAATGGAAAGGACAAATCTGTAACTAGCTCAAATGAGTCTTGCTGTGTGGTGCAAAATGAAAAAATGCCTCAGGTGAAACTCTGATTTTGGTCTGAGAGTATGAGGTCATGGGTGTCAATGGAGGTAGAGAAAAAGGGAGAGAAAAGGAAAGCGGAGTCTTGTAAAATCTTGCAAGGAAATAAACAAGAATGATAAATAGGAAACAGCATAAGCAGGAGACTGCTGAAGTGTATGTATTGCTGTAGATGTTCTCATGAGTTTGAAAATTTATTAATGAACACTGCCTAATTAACAGAGCAGAATCTAATACCTAAACAGTGTGAAATTCATTAGCATTTTTTCAAAAAAGGCAATTCTCATCCTTTAGTTATACTTGATTTTAATTAGAACTGTGCTGGAAGGACATGATCTAGAACGGTCATGCCTGACAGCTCTTGTACATAGATTGAAAAGTATGATAACAACTGCATGGTGGCTGTCAGAAAAAGTCTGCCTGGTTTGTCTAGCAGCCAAAAGTAGAAGATGCTTAGAACTCTAGATGAAGCTAGGCAAATCTGCCTGGTTCCTTCCTTGAGATATATATACACACACATATTTCTAGCTTTCAGCAGTCAGCAAGTTACACACATTCTGAGTCAGAAGTTCCATTCATGTAATAATTTCCTGCAATGTAGTGGTCTATCAATTTTGAACTAAATAATATTTTAATAATCTCTAAACAGTCTGTGATAACAAATATACCTTGAATAAACAGTACATAAAAAGGTGATTCCTTTTGGAAATCGCTGTCTGATGATTTCCTTGAGTGTTTCGTCTCCTTTGGATTGTGTGAAATCGAATATAATTGTTCTTATTCATCTTCTCATTACCATTCATGACTTTGTAGACTTCTATCTTATCTTTTACCTGTTGTCTCTTTCCAAGCTGAAAAGTGGACTATTTAATTTATCTTTTTATGGAAGATTTTCTGTTCCTCTAATTGCTTTTTTATCCTTGTCTGCACTATACTCCTTTTGAGGCCAAAAATGAAGCTAGTAGTTGAGATGTGAGAGCACCAGGGATTTAAACAGTGATGTAAAGAAGCTTTTTGCTCTGTTCTTTGTTCCTTTCCCAGCAATTTCTCTTCCAATGCTAATGTGAAGGATCTTGTCTATTAAAATAACTCAGTTATGTGTTCATTCAAAATGAATGTAGTACTAAGGGGAAGAAATGGCAGGTGTCTGTATTGCTATCACTGATTACCAGTGTATTGCATAATGAGTTTTTCTTTTAGAAGAAATGAACAGTAATGAAATCAATGGAATGAAATCTCTGGAACATTCAATTTATATTTATCACCAAGTATATGCATAATATCAGGCTTTTTAATTGCTGCCATTTAATTCTGTGTCCATATCTTTACTTGAGCATTTGTACTCAGCACAGAGGAACTTCGCACATGGAGTTTTTGGGACATATCATCACTTGGATGTGTGAGAGCTCATACTTTGCAGCAGGTGCTAGTGCAAATGCATATCCTTTTATACACAGTCATGTCCTTTTACCGAATTGAATACTTTGGCAGAAGTATTTCTTTGAAAGAAACAATAGTGCTAACGAGTGTGCATTAGAACCACAGAGTCTTTGCTAGCAAGCTGGCAGAAATGGCAAAAGTGGCAACACTGCAGTGCTCATCTAAATGAATTGTTCAAATTAGCAAGGTCCAGAATAGTCAGGTTTCACTGCAAATCAAAACTGAGGGCCAGGTTTTAAGGACCTGTCAATAATCCAGACCTACTGACTCCAGTAGACACGCATCAAACCCTACACCAGTGTAGTTTCTTGGCAGCAACCCTGATCTGGTCTGACTGGAGTGAAAGGAGAGTGGAGCTGCTTTTCTTGGATCTTATCCATGTGCTATCTGTAGCATAGCTGCTGTCCCTGGACTTCTGTACACATTTTTGTCCATATTGGGAAAAGTTCTGTAAAAATCAGTTTTAGTAACAAATCATATTTTTTTAAAAGATAAATGAAAGACTTAAAGACATATAAGCTTGTTTCATTTTCAGATACCTTCTACCAGGGACTCTGTGGGCAGGTGGAAGAGATTTCCAACTCCTATTTAACTAGTGCAAGCTGATTTGCCACAAAATTACACTAATCTCCTGGCTGAAGGGCACAGAAAGTCCTTGTATGGCTCCTGAGGCTTCTGTGCCTCTCCTTTTGTGCGACAGCAAAAGGAAACATGAATTAACCAGGACAATATATTACCAACCTTGAATTTTCTGTGGTCATTGCAGCCAGTTTTGATTTTCCTGAAATAGTGCAGCATAGCACAAATGCTGGGACCATATAGGACATTGATAATTTCCAGCCTGGCAATTCAGGCTGGCTATGGTGAGTGTTTCATTGGCTTTGTCTGTCATCCTCTGACTTAGCTGATCTGGAATTTGTTTTTTTCTCTTTGGAAAAAGAAAAAGCAACCTGATCTAGCTCTGATTTAGAGCAAATGAAGACCTCTTCAACACATCCATCATGATGAAAGCCAAATAAAGAGTTAGTTGGGACTTCCTGCTGCATTTGTGCCAACTTTGCGAAGAAGGTGTAGCAACTCTTCCAAACACTTTTGTGACAAACTTACTGATTATGAAACAGGACTTTACCATTATGGGTAAGGTCATAAAGAAGGGAAGACTTAGTCTGTGGAAAACCCTACAAGGCCAACTTCCAGCAATACTGAGACTGCTGTACTATGCTAGTGCCTTCATTGAATGATCCAGAACATGCTTTATTCAGGGCTGATGTTCCTCCACACTGCATAAATAAGACATTTAAGCTGCCTCAGGCAGGCCTTGTGAGAAATTCTCATGGGCACTAAAAGGAGTCAAGGTATGGTAGCTGAGACAGCAGTTGATTGAATTATACATCCATCTCTTAAACTCAGACACCAGAAGAATTGTACTGGTTTTCAGCAACTATTATAGATGTCCTGAATGAACCACTTAACTTATATTCACACAGTAAGCATGCGTATTTGAGCCCACCTGGGTTCCTGCCTGAAGTTATCTGTAATACGTGATGCATACTTCCTCAGCATCAAAACCAGTGAGACTTGTTTGCAAGCTGCTGAAAGAAAATACACTCATGCGTTTCTTTAAACGTGTTAATAATTTTTGTCCATGCAGGCCATTGTGAGTCAGTGATGTCAGTAGAAAATATACCAATGGACAGGAAACTTGGCTACTATCCTGTACACTGTCACATCTAATTACTGGCTTTTTTTTTTAAGGAAAGATACCTTTCTCCTCTCCTCAGCAGCCTCCAGCTTTTTCTGGATCTCCTCAAGAGAGAGTTCTTTCTTCTTTGGAGAAGCTAAAGTTCGTGGTGCTTCTGAGACTGGAGATGGTGGCTTTAGGATCAGTTCAAAGGCCTGGCCTGAGGCACGTTTGTTGATTTGTTTCACTTCCATGTCTGCACAATAAAGTGGGAAATGGTAAGTCCTTCAATAGGCCAGCAGCATCGAGGGGAGATCAGAAGCACAGACAAAAGATTTAGCATCTTTGCCTTGGGCATTTTAAATGCAATGGCAGATTATGGGCTGAAAACTGTTCTCAGGAGTACATTACATTTTATGTGTAATAGCTTAATTATACCTTAATGTCATAAAGATAAAAATTTACAGCAATTTTGGAAGCTTATTGGGGTTCTGTGTCATTTCACACCCCTAGCGAGCAGTGCCCAAACTGATTAATTTTTTAAGCCATGCTTTCATCTTTTCTTCATTTCTTTGGGAATTATGTCAGCTATGAAGAGCCGTAATCCTCAAATGGGGAGTAGGGAAAGCACAGCTCAGTATGATAGGGATAGCTTTAAAAGTTTAGTTATCTGCTATTAGGAACAACATCCAGCATCATCTCCAATCAGTAGAAAGTAATAGCCCAAACTAGTAAATAAATGGTTAAATCAACAAAACATTCACTGACTAACACTGTGGACTGTGACGTGAACTGAGTCATTTCCCAGCACTAGCACATTATCTGACCTGCAGGATGATTTCCAAAAAATGTCACTCACCATCATATTTATAGATGTTCATGTTGCGAGGTTCCGGGTAAAAACAGGAGCAGATCAGAGAGAGCATGGACAGCTCCTTCATCTTTTCCTTGTAAGCTGAAAAGAGAAATCTTGTTAGCATGCTTCACTTCCCCAGCTCCTCCTTAGTGAATTTCTTGCTGAGATGACTGGCTAGGGACCAGCAAACATGCTCTATCATCCACCTGGCAGATTTCTCTAGAATATTTACTTTCAACTATTTCTTCTCGACATTGGACCTTTATCAAATCACGCATCTGATGCTCAGTACTGCAGGGACAGCATCCCACCTCCTACATGACCTCAGCCTTGGGTGTAATGCAGACAGTCCTATAGAAAGTGAATCTGGCTACCAGGAAGTGTATTTAGCATTGAAAGAGCACCATGACTCCACTCTTTCCTGGCAGGTGGTGAGAGAATGAAGCTCTTACAAATTCTCTGATGTATCCAAATGCAATTGAGAACAGCTCTGAAACACTCCCCATGTATTGCCATAGGCAGATGCTGAAGACATTATCTGTTACAAATTAAAAATAAAACCAGAAATGAGGATACATTTATCAAATCCCTTGCGTAATGTCCTTAATATGAGTAACTACTCAAAACAAAGCTTTTCCTTCACCACTTACTGGCCAAAATATGTTGTTTTCACACTCAGGTCTAGTGTATATCAGCTGATGCAATAAATACCCTTGTAGTTTACCTTTATGTGGTTATCTTTACTGACTTTGTAATACTGGTAGGCCCCAGCCGTGAACTGAGGCATCCCTGGTCTAGAAATGGTGATACCGATACCTAATCATTACACAATGTTCTGCGTTCACCCTTCTAAGTGCTTTTAAGTAGAAAAAGAGTCTTGTACTTGGTCACTTGGTAAGTCAGTGACAAAGCCCAGACTAGAGTCCAGCTCTCCTGAGTCCCAGGGCTTTACCCTAGTCACTGCCTAAACTGCATAATGCATATATATAAAAGGGGGGGGTGGTGATCAAAACTCATCTTGGCACACACAAATCCCTGCTACTATCCATATCATATCTACAGAAGCAGACACTCATTTGCTGCCAGCATGTGAAAACATGGCTTAAAGTATGTGTGACTAAAAGTATTGTACTTAACAGATTAGACCAAATGAACCCTTGATGTTGCTAAAGAAAAACCAGACAGTCCTTTGACCTTCAAACTGTGTATACACATGAAATTGTCAATCAGCCTTTCCAATGGATGCTGTTGTGGTTTTTGAATTTGTTTCTCCTACTCAGAAAGGGCCCTGAGGTTGAAGAGGTCCTGGAAGCCTTTGGATGCTGCTCAATATGGTGGTATTTGAAAGATCCATAGTTCAGGAATGGATTTCTAGGTGTTAGTTAAATGATTAGTTAATCCAATTAAGCTTTGCACGGGGGCTTCTAATCATGTACCTTGAATAACACACCTAAAAGACATTTAGCTTTTCAGAAACCATTGGTAAAAGCCAGTATCCCAGGTCAAGAGTGTACTGAAAATCTTGTTTTGTGGGAACTTCGGCTGCCAAGGAAGCTTGGGCTTGACAAGACTTTGGTTTAAAAGCTAAGTACCAACTTGCAAGGAATAACTCAAAAATCTTCTGAAGAGAAGAATAATCTCCAACTGATGTCTGTTGTCAAACAAAATTAATTGTTCGCTTAGCCCTCCATCTAACAAGCACACAGGTGTGGTTGCCCAAACTGCTCTTTGAGGAGGGCTTGCCCAGCCAGCTGCCCACACCACTGGAATTGCACCCTTTTCAGCAGCAAGGTTATGGAGTGAATGCACAGTAGATCCTGGCAGGTTGCTAAACATAGAGAAAATGGACAATGGGTTGAGTGTGAAAGACATGGCCATTGACAACACAAGCTGAAAGCTAAATGTGCTTGTACAAGATCTGCCGAGTCACTGACAAAATGTATACCTTGAAATATCTTTGTAAAAAGAGGCATATAAAGCAGCATCCTAGGAATTTTGCCTTTTGGGGCCTTTGTTATTATTATTTATCTTTGCTTGACATTAAATTTGTTTTGGTTTCTAACAGCATTTAAAACGATTAGGAAAAGGTGTTTGTTCTCCCAGCTTGCCATCTGCAAAACACAGCTGGAGAAAGATAAGAACATGATCGGCTCTCTTTCCTTCAGTGCAATAGCTGCACTGAAAGCCCATTGGTAAAATCATTGTCCTATTTAATTCTGGCCACTGACAGAATTAGGATGACTTTCCATACTTTACAAGAATTACATTTTCTTTTTTCATGGTATTGATTTAGTCTTCATTTGCCCTTTAGAGTTCTTCAACCGTAACTGGAACTTGGCTTGAATACCCACAGAAATTCTGGAGGCTGCTGCACCCCTGGGAACCAAACAACCTGCCATGCTGGCAAACACTGCTTTTCCTGTTGTAAACTTAAGGGTTGAGGGCATCAAAAGAAATGAGGAGCCACACTTCTCCTCAGGTGTTGAACATCAGCATCATCATGACATGTCCCCCTCAACCAAGCTTACTTGGCATCATTGAGCAGCAGGAGCCCTGCTTTGCTTAGATGTCCTTTCCTTAAACATTTCCTTAAAATACATTAAAAAACCTGAAACCAGTAATGTTAGCCTGCTTAGTGGTCTGAATTAAGTGGCTGGTCCATGTCACACAGTTTAGACTGGAAGGTAACTGTACTTTCCCAAATCCCGAGTGTTTAGTGTTTTAGCCGTGGAACAGGCTAAAGCCTGTTCTCTCAAAAAGAAAGGTTCTTCTACTAAGAAAACGGCACACACAGACCAGACAGCCAACAGCACAGCATTTGTGCACAGGACCTCTTGCGTAAACTGAAATAGGCACAAAAATTACCTGCCTTATAGTGGAGCTTTTAAAAACCCTTAAAGACATGCAGTGATTGCAAGGAAGTTTATTTTCCAAATGTGTTTCAACTGGCTTGCTAATTATATATGTCCTTGTGCAGTCATGTAGGGTACATATCATTCCATTAACTGTGCAAGCTAAATGAAGGAAAGTAAATTATGGTAATCGTAACATTACAAAAGCTTTGATAGGGAAATTGCTAGGAAAGAACAATGTTGATAAAAGATGGCAACAGAATTTTTTTAGTTATATGCAGCAAGATCTAAATGTTTATATGCACTAAAAACTGTAAAGCTGGGCAAGAGAAAAACACTGATTTTTGTTTAAAAAAGAAGAGAATTCAATATTAGCAACTCTTGCAGTTTTGCTGTGAATATATTAGTATTTATAGGCCTTCTTAAATTCTGAAACTGCATGATTATTTCAGAATCTCATCTACTTTCTAAAAATAAATTCCTCATATTCAGAGTTGCAGAGAAAAACCTTAGAAATACTATTAAATGCCCCTAAAAGCTTTGACAGCTTCAGAGAAGAGTAAACCCAAATGGCTTTGAAATTCAAGAATGCGTTTGGTTTTTTTTCTGAACGAGTCCCAAATGTACCTTAATATCATTGTTTTAAGCCAAAATCATCCTTTACTCAAACTTTAGGCATTATTTTTAAGAGTTATCTTTAGAAACTATGAAATTACTCTCTGTGTTGGGTGAACATCCATGCTTTTCCATTGTGGGCTCTTTACTTGCTGGTCCAGGTAAGATCTTCACATCAGCCAGCACTACATCTGCATGAGCAAGAAGGGAAGCACAGCAAGACTGGATCTCTGAGGGGAAACAATTCTAGGGATTTAATTTCCACACTCTATAATTTTGGGGATCTTTTCTTTAAATTAATCTAGTCCCATGACCTGAACAACCATTAGGGCCATGGGCATAGTAGATGTACTGCTAGTACACACCTTCCAGTTTTATTATCAAGTAAATCAGTTTGTGCTCCAAGATTTCTCTGAGGTGTGAACCAAAGCATGGTCAACTGGGGTGTTTTGATGATCCTCTTTGAAAGTGCTCTATTGATCTCAAATAATATGTTTATTCAGACACATTCCATATTCCTCCACTGATGACAGAAAAGTAGCCCATGGCCAGTCCTGCAGCTCACTTGCCTGAGGAGTGAAGCTACTAAGGCACAGTCCTATGGCTGCCATTAGAAGTCGACAATCACTTATTTACTGCTGGGAGAAATAGGAAGGTTAAGGAAAACACCGTTAAACCCATCCTGTTTGTTCTCATCTGTTATCCAGTAGCTATAAGGAATTTTTTCAGTTTATACTGTAAAATGAAAATCTGTCCTGACTGATGGGCCATGGGCAATTTGGGTCACATTTTGTTCCTTGGCAAAAGCACAGCTCAGACAGATTGCTGTGTCACAGCAGAGACCATTATTCATAAGCAAGACTATTTTTAACATGTGAAGGCAGAGAGAAAAGTGTAAATGTTACTTATAATCAACACTGATTTTTGTTAAACCCATCCCGTGGAATACAAAAGAAGCTGTTTGCTTATGCAAAGACTGTCCATTAATGATTTTCTTGTATCTATGGAGCACAGATAAAAACACATGCAAACATGGTGACTGGAGGGTGGCCCAAGTCTGACTAAAAATTGCCCCTAAATTTACAACTTAATCTATCACTGATCATGACTATGGCTTTTTGGACAAAACTGGACTACTCCAGGTGCCATGTCTGTGATTTTTACTTAATGTGTGTGTGGTTAGAGTCAAACATCTTTGTTTATTTTCTGATGTCAGAATGTTAAGATGTAAAGTTGCTATTTTGTATTATTTCAATGTATGTAATTTTCACTGCTGAAACAATGAAAAAAACCATTTACTGAACCCTAACTGTTACAGTTATCTGTGACATGAGTTAATGGGACTATTTTTTTGAGCTAATGCAATTGCATTGTCAAAATGAGATTTTGATGGAAGGGGTTTTTTTAATTTGGAAAAACATAAAAATCCTGTCATGGTTACTCAAAACAAAGAGCAATGTAGACGCTTTGTCATAGTCACACTGTGCTTCCTGTTTATTGAAATTAAAACACACACATTGCCTTCTAGTGCAGAAGGAATACAATAGACATGTACCTGTCCAGAGGCTCAGGGCCCTGACAGCTTCACCACACTGCATGCTGTGGTGACATGCCTGTTCTGGGAAGAACAGACAAGAAAGCCGTAGGTTAGCTTCTCATTCCTCAGCTCTGCAGAAACTAATCTGTAGCAGTAGAAGAGTCAGATGCTGCACTCTCTTCTGAGCCATCCCTTTGCATCACACCGGCATGAGGAAGCCCTTGGCAGTTCAGTTCCAAAAGTCCTCTGGGACTGAGGGAAAGGCAAAGGACCGAGCGCTAAGACAGGGGACTGTGGCCCTCCTGAAATTCATTTGAACTTAAGAGGACTTCAACCAAGGTAAAAACAAAAATTCCAGAGATCTTTTTTGTTTCCCAAGGGGAGAAGACCTTCTTTAAGGTCTTTAAGACATGGGTTATCTTGTCTTAGCATTTCTGGGATTGGGGCTACCAACTGTACTAGCCTGCCATAAAAGCAGCCTAGCAGAGTTTGCTTCAGGAGTTCCTTGCAATAGGATAACCCCAGACTGCTGATCCTTCCCTCAGAAGTGGCCATGTAGTGCTTAGGAGCTCCCTGAGCCGTGCATTTTCCTGGGTGCAAATCTGTGGTGCTTGGCTTGGCTCTGGGGCCACGATGGCAGCTGAAGCACCAGGGAAGGACTTGCAAAGGAGTTGGAACTTCTTCAGTGTCTTTCTCAGTGTGGGGTGGGGAGAACTGGGTTACAGACTGGAAGCTACCAAGCCTGCAAGCAGCCCCCTTTTACTCAACAGCCCTGGCATGCAGGCATCAGCCACCACAACAGCAGCACGTTGCTGCTGAACCGAGCACTAGTGGGAGGTGAAATTTCAAGTCCCTGTGTTGGGCACACTGATCTCCCCTAGAGTGTCAAGCAGAGCACCCAGCAGAACACCCAGGGCTAGGCCATCGGAGATAGCTACTGTCTCCCAGTATGCTCTTCAGGTCATCTCGTCATTCCATTGTGGGAGCATGCAGAGGCCCAGATGAGATCTGCACTACTTTCTGTACAAACTTGTCAGATGCAAACACCCTATGCCAAAGAGCTTATGGTCTAAATGAGAAAGACAGGCAAGGGATGCTGGAGAAAAAATACTCCAGAAGTGAAAAAAAAAACCTGCCTCAGGACATAGACCTGTTCTGTAGGAAAGCTTTCTGGGGAAGAGAGTTCTCCTGAATTCTGCATAAGTGACACCTCTGTTGGCACAGGCTGTCTCTTTGCGAGTGCTGCAGGCAATATGGCTGGTGAAACAGCTCCTTGAGTGAGGATGCAAATCAAATACAATGAAATAGAATGGGAACAGTTTAGTCATGCAACCTACTATGATCAAACAGCATCTTCCCGAGGTATGAATCATGCTCCGGGTTCTGTTCTAGCACAGTAAGACTGGGTTACTAGAGCAGGGTGTGAGAGAGCTGGCTGCCAGTTTTACTTTTATTTATCTGAATCTCACCCTCAGCCATGTGTTTTTGGAATGGTGGTATTTATTCAATTTTTCCTGATAATTTTTCAGAGGCTTCAACTGACTTAATTTTGCATCACCCTTATTCCTTTATGGAGGCTCGACAAACTCTTCCTGGTCTTGCATCACCTGGCCATGCATCACCACTGACACTGGGTGTCATTTTATTCTGTGGCATCTGTATTTTGTCATCCCTAGAGAGTAATGACATAATCTTGCATATTGCCAGCCTGCGCAATGGAAATAAGAGTTCTGCTACTGTCTCTTTTCATCTGGTCACAGCAGATCCTTCATGGACTTGTAGTGAATATTATTTCAATTATGTTATGAAATCCTTCCGCTCATCTCTGAACTGATGTTACAGTCAAATTGTTCATATTGAGCTTCTCCAGAAAGCAAATTTTAACAGAACTACCCACATGTTACAAAAGCAAGCCACTGATCATGAAGGAAAGAAATGGACCAATATGGTTCAGGCAGCGCAAGCAATTAAGAAAGAATGAGTAAAAAATCCAGTGTTTTCTGTTTTCATCATTCAGGGAGTCTCATCTGTTTTGGAGTACCTCACCTGAGGGAACAGAGGTGGATTGCTACACTGCCAGTTTCCATTAACAGACAAGCCAGTTTGTGCCATTTTTCTGGGCTCAGATATTCACACAGTTTTAACAGAACTGTAAATCTGTTACAAAATGTGACTTTTTTTATAACTCATATAGGGGCTGTAACCACAACGTTCATTAATACACATCCTATGCCATTCCAAAGTCCAGACACCTTTGATGTCTGCCAGTATTTTCAAAATTGTGCTTTGAACTGATGAACTCAAATATTAGTTAGTGGTAACTTGAGGCTCAGAAAACAATAAGCAAAATAAATTGTAAGGTGCATTTCTTTTCCCTTTATTAAAAAAAAAAAAAAGAACCTGGACAATCAGTTAATTAGAAATTTGTGTTTATGTTATAAGATATAAATGCAATTATAATTTGTGATAGGGTTGGACTACCGGTCTCTACATTCCGGTGCATTCCTTGCTTGCTGAGTCATTTCACTGAGTGCAGAACACATTGAAATTATTTTCACACCATAAATATCAGGAGAATCTATTTTAGTGAAAATATGCTGCTGTGAGGTCTGTGGACAGTACCCGTCGAACTAATGATTTCATATAGACTAGAAACACCATTTTATAGTGTCTGAATATCAAACAGAATAATTTGTTAGTTAGTTTAGACATATCTGTGTTTACATAAAAATGTATGTGTTTATATATATGTAAAGCTTTATTTATGTAACTTTATTGGTTGATTTTGAGCAACTGACATGTATTTAATGTACTTAGCCCAAAGCCAAATATGTGTAACTGCATCTTTATGCTACACAATCACTCTTGCTGGCTGCCATGACTACTGACTAAATGTCAAAATGCAAAAGACAATGAAAGGGGACAGTCTGAAAAATTCAATTTACTTCTGGGTTTTGAATGGAATTTTAATTTTGTGAGACATCTTAAAATAAGGATGCCTCATCATTTTGAATAAAGGCATTAGTTTGCTTTCTGTACACAATTGCAAATGAGATATGTAAGCAGATTACTTACATAGGAAAAGTTCCTATCCTTGCAATAATACAGTGGCACACACATTATCACATTCTATTGTCTTAATTAACAATAGTATTTTAAATTCAAATACCAGAACCAAACAAGCTCCTAGTAAATGACTTTTGAGTTTCTGGGTAAAACTGTTTGATTTTAGAGTCTGCCTGTCAACCTTACTTGTATTTGTGGAAGATTTTGCTGTAAACCCAAGAAGTTGGGATAACAGAAACTGTTTTATTATGATGCTTTATACTGCATGGCTTAATTCCCTTTTTTCATAAAAAAGACAATAGAAATGTAAATGTTTTTATACAAATTTGAGTCTACTCTGTGGGGTATATGTGGGAGCAAGGTGCTGTATTTATTTTTATTACAAGACATTACAAAGGACTGAATTTCTGGGTTTAGAGAAATGTAGTCCCTAATTTAAGAAAGTCTCCCTATGTAGGAAGCCTATCAAAGGTGTGTTTATCCTTGGAGAAATCTTCTGGTTCAAAAATAATGTTTTTAGTTTTTGAAGGACTATGAAAGCACTCTACAGAGTAAGCAAAAATGACAGCAACGCCCTCATCAACCATGTTGATACAAAGCAGGTTCTATAAAACTCTTATTCTCATTTGGCGTTATCTCCTAACAAGTGGGTAGCAGAATGACTAGGAAAAGAATCTTTTGGCAGGTCACCAAATCTAGAAACTAGGGCTAGTGTGAAAATCTATTTTTACAGCATTGAAAGACATAGGATAACTTTCTGCTAGTCTTCTACACAGTTCAAAAGAAAGTAAAAATGCCCAAGCAAGGTTTCAGATATGTTTCAGTGTGTGGCTACCTAAACCCATAACTGTCAATGCTGAAGGATGAAGTCTAGGTACCAAAATAGGAATGGATATTGGGGCAGGGACTTTGTTAAAAAATAAACTTACAGGAATAAATTTGGCATGTGTAGGTTGGCTCCAAAAGTCTCACAAGTAAGAGTTGTTTTTTTTTCTTTTTTTTTGCTATTTCTTCCACCTTTCTTCTTAAGGGTCCAAATTTGGAAAAACAGAGAAAGAAAGCAAAGATGTGTGTGAACCAGCAGGAGAGGAGGTTGTGTTCACCACTGCTTCGAGAATTTTGGGGCTTGGAGCTACACCTGAGGTACTATATCCAGTTTTGGGTCCCCCAATTTAAAAGGGACATGGAAGAACAGGTGAAGGTCCAGCGGAGGGCTACCAGGAAGGTGAGGGACCAGAGAACGTGGCCTGTGAAGGGTAGTTAGAGAGGGCCTGGTTTGTTTATCTGGGCAAAGGGGTGGTTTAAAGGACAATATACTAGCTGCTTACAGCTATTTGAAGGAAAGATCAATGAAATGACAGAGTCAAATTTTTCCAGATGACACACATCTGTAACTCTGGCTTTCAGATTTTTCGGCATGATCTTTACCTAGATGATCTATGCAGCTATTATTACTAATTATCAGATTTATACTTCTACTATTGTATCCTGCCATGTCTTTATGCATATATGCAAACATCTGATTGCCTCCATTATAAAACTAATGATACCACTCAACAGCGTATTGCTAAAATTCAGCATGGTTGGGCATAGATTATAAATATTACTGAGTATGCTAACCAGAAGATACATAAAATTAATAAGAAAAAAAAAGGTAAAAAATTACAGCCTCTTCTTGGAAACCATGCTGATGGTGCAAAGAACTTAGTGTATTATTCAGAATTGATTAAATTGGCTGAGGAAGAACATTTACTGCTGGGATAATTTTGTTACAATTCATGCTACAATAAAACTAGAAAAAGAACCACTGGTCACAGGAAGCAACCTGTGTTTTAAGTAGCTTTGCTCTGATATGCATAATAGAAATAAATGGATTTTTGAAGATGTAAAATTAATGCATAAATGTCTACACTATAGCAATTTATATAGACTTTCAGTAATATGACTGCTCCCAATTAAGTCTTTCATGACTCACCTCTATTTTTCATCTTTCTCTTCTCCTTCACTCTTTTATACTGTTTTTCAATTTAGTAATTTTTTTCTTATTCTGAAATATTAGTGAAGATTTCTAGAATACCTTTTCTCTGTCACTCTATTTATCCCTCTGCAGCTATCTATCTGTCTATCTCTCTGTCTCTCTATTTTTCTGCAATACTGGCATCCACTTTGAAGAAGATCTTGATGAATTCAGAGACACTGTTCTGTTACTAAATTAACCACATGAGGAGTTGATCCCTGCAGAAATGCTCCACTGGTTGGTGGTGTGAGGGTGCTTGGCTCATTTAGAATAAAAAAAAAAAAGATCTTCACTTGCAATAGTGAGATTTTCAGGGCACTGTGCACCAGCATCAACAGTCTGTCATTAACAGCAAATCAGAACTTCTATGTTGCTTAGCCTGCCCTTTCTAACAGACTCATCAAACTTCTAGGACTGGCTTGTCTACTGGATTTTTAGTATGTCCTAAAAGCAGCAGGAGCTGGATATATCCAAATGTCAACTTGTAATAGCCTGTTTTGTCTCTTTTGTTGTATAATCAAATTCTTTTTCCTGTAATAAAAAAAAAAAAAAAGAAATCTCTTTCCCTGCATAATCAAATTCTTTTTATTAGTGTAGCTGGCTCTTACATGACTTTTCAAAATAATAAAGCAGAGATTTCTTTCCTAAGCTGATACTTCAGGAGACTTAAAGGGTGAAAAAATAGGTTCATCAGATGTAAATCAACATAGGTTGAATATATCCATAATTTCCACAGGTTTATGTTCTAATTCTTGCAAGACTGGTGTTCCTGACATTTGCACATCTTAGCCACTTAAACATGTGACCTGTATACCACAGTTCAGCCGTTGTTATTTCCCATGTTGTCCTGCTTTTTTTCCCCACTGCATTAGAAAATATGGGAGTCCTTCTTCCACTGAACGTCACTTTGATAAATTACAATTTGGCCTACAGTTTTCTCAGCTGGAAGGCTGCCTCTTGCTGAATTCTGGAGAAGCTTTTAGCTAAAAACATTTCACTATTTCTATGAAGATGACTAGGGAAAAATACATGCATGTGGTAAACTAAACAAGTGCTTATTTTATTAATTTGAAAGGTTCTAGTGCTTTGTGCCAGGAAATCATTCTTCATTTGAAAAAAATCTGTCCAGGCCTGGCCGTGGAATAAGCAATTGAAATACTGGATTTCAGGCTTCAGCCATGGCTGAGATACAAATCCAAGCTTTACAGCCAGTTTGTCTCAAGGCACTTTGTGCTGGGCAGGACTAATTCCACATGGGCTGAGAGTGATGCTGTGGACCAGAGGAGCCCTGGAAATTGGAAAAACAAGAGGAAACAACTATCCTGTTGTCTTAATTCCTTCCCTTCTGGTATCACAGAAGTATGAAGGACTACGGGAAGGAAGAGGCTGTATGAAGGGATGAGAGCTGAATCTGCATATTGGAAGAAATTGCTGAGAACAGACAAATTAAAAAAAAAAAGAAGAAAAAACACACAGGTAAAGTCAGTCAGGGGATGGGATGATTGAAATTTGACCAAGAATGAGGGTGACACTTGATTGACTGGATAATGATATTGGATTAAGAAAATCAGGGAAAGGGTACCAAGGAAATGGACTGGAACTGGAAATCAGTAGGTGGTGTGGATGAAGCAGATGGGAAACTGATTAGGATAGCAGATTGTTCACAAGAAAGTTGAGAGTCACCTGAAATAGAAATCTTCCTGACTGCTAGCTCAGACTTTCCTCTAACGCCAATGACATCAGAAGTGTATAATATTAGAGTAGCAGTTCAGGGTCAGACTGGGGTCCATCTGATATAATATTCTGCTTCCAGAATACTTTTTCTTAATTTTGTTTTAATGTAGGAAATTCCATCCATATAACTACATATAAATGTACTAAATAAAATTTTGCAACCTTTATATTGCAGATTACTTATGTATGCTTATCTAAATGTCTTGATTTATCTGCAAGGGATTTTGCTGCAAGTATTTATTTTTATTATTCCAATTTTTTTTACCCTTGACAGTGCTGTTCACATCTTTGTACAGAAACTAGGATGCCAGTAGAACAGAGACCTCTAGAACAGCACTGACAACTTATACAAACTAGTAATTACAATTTTGCAGAGGACTTGAAAGTATCTCTGTCATGTTTAATCCTGTTTTTCAGGCCTTCCACCACAAGACGGTTAAATTCTTTACGCTGTTAATGAAATGTAGTACAATTTTCTGTGTAAGATATTTCCCTTCTTGATCTTTCACTGCAAAAAAAAAGGTGAGTCCATTTCAAAAAGGATAACTTGAACCCTCAATGCAGCCTAAAATAAATACCTTACTACTACTTTACTTAAGAAGTCATTATTGATATTTTACTTAGAAAATAATGATGTTTAGAGGTAGAACAACATTTCCCAGCAAGAAGTTATTTGCCTTGAGAACAAGTGTTTTGTTGACAAATTTAAAACATTTAAGTTTTTAAATCAGGAGTAAGGGCATCATTCCTATCTACAACATATATTGAAAGGTCCCTGACTGCAGTCTCAACAGCATCAAAAATATCTGAGCACACAGAAAAGATATTAGCTTAGAAATAGGGGTTTTTTACTATCTACGTAGTAAATTTAATAAACACCAGTACCTGGAGACAAACAATGTGTATTCAAGTGACATAAACATGACTTAAGTGATATCAATTGCTCTTTCTTTTCACATGAAAAATGTAAGAAACAAATACATTCAAATAGTTGATAGGTTAATAAAAAGGGTTACAGAAGTGAATTTTACTTCCAAAAAAGATCTGTGAAAAATTATAGAAATTGATTCATGCATTCATTTTAAGTAAAAAAAATTCCTACGAGCACGTAACATTTCTTACAGTTCCATTCAGGTAACTGGAGGATTTGCAGTATAAAAATACTAGGAAACAAAAAAATATAATTTTTGCTACATTTTTATATACCAGTGTTGATAAAAAAAAATGTTGTGCATCTTTGACCTGGCTGTGGTCTCTACAGTCTTTTGAAAAGAAAAAATAACCGTAATAATATTAGTCAGTCCAGGGAGCTCTGCCAATAAAATGACATCAAGAGTCATCCTTAGTGGAAACTAGAGGACAAATTTGAACATGTGTATCTCAGAAATCTTAGCCCAAAAGGACAATTTGTGTTTTCAATAACTTTGAAAGGATGAAAAATAACATCAAGATCAAAAGTTATAGCTATGTAATCACTTAGTGATTGGTGAATATATTTAAATGTAAGAACTGTAAGCATTAAAAGTACTTTGGCTGTCTCCAGGTAGAGTATACCTTAGCTTAAGATAAATTGCCCATTTTTAAACCTCTATGTCAATCAGTAGTATAAAATATACACAATATTAATTTTTCTTTACCTAAGAAATTCCCTAAGAATTATAAAAAACTATCTGAATAGCATAGAATGCTAATACATCTTCAGTAGCTTAAGTTCCTCTGTTTCCTAATCTGATCAGTATGGATTTTTGCAACATCTATAATATTGGAGCATAGTTACACATTTCCATGCAGTATGGAACATAACCTCACATCCCAACTATGATTCTCCCCATCTTAATGAAAAGGAAGTCAGGTCATAAAATGATTAACCTACAAATCCAATAAAGGAGTTGGGTGCCTAAAATGATGTTTAAGAAAAAAAATAACTCAGGTTTCGAAATCCAAAATGTGGATCCTGCAAATTTCTGCACAGGTGAGCAGAAGTCATGAAAATTCAGGAAAACACAATTTGTGCTCTTTGAGTTGGTGTGCAGTGGAGGGTATTAGCTTTTTGCACAAGCAAGGTTGCCTCAGGCTTGAAATATTTAATCCCCTAACATTGGGAATTGGGTGTTCTTCCAACTCAGATCCAGTCCTCTGAAGAAATCTGTGTAGCCTGTTCCCTGAGAGCATCTGGCACATGTAGACAGGATAGGGTTCTTCATAAATTTAAGGGCAGCCACAGTTTTCTTTTAAAATGTAGCTGAGGGGAAACATTGCAGGCCCTCTTACTCCTGCCCTTTGGGACAACTGTCTACAGTGAGCACCTTTGACTAGGAAGTGCAGGAGCTGAGTTCAATCTCTTTTAGAATGAGGGGATTCAGGCCAAAGGGTCCTAACTGCCACCTAAAGAAACTCAAGTTCTATTTTCTGCTCCCACAACTGTTTCTATTTTGTCATATCATGCAAAATCTAGCAATGGTCCTGGGGTCCCCAGCTACTAGATGGAGGTCATCCTCCCTCCTGTGTGTTCTCTTGTCCTCTCTCTAGCATGATGCTCTTCCCACAGAAGGGTGGAAAGCGGACATAGCTCAGTGGCTCTGGTCTTATATTGGGAGGGAGGACACGCATGGACAAGGGTCACCTGATCCCAGCACCACACTTGAAGGCCAACCACCAGCCTTTGGCTCAGGGACAGGAGTACATCCATTGCCACCTCTTTTTCCTCCCACCACAAAGGCAGAGACTGAAGCAGGGCTTCTCCCAGAAGTGCCCAAGGGATGGTTGAAGTATCCCCATTCCTCCCTGCATTTTCCTCTGGATTTCTGAACTGAGTGCATTCACTATTGACCATAGCCAGAGGCACTGACCTCTCCCCACGTGCTGTGGAGGTACGGTCATACCTGTATCCCACCACAGGTGCCTTAGAGCTTTACTAACCCTATCCTCAGTCACCTCTCTAAACTAAACCACCTTCCTGGGGCAAAACTGGTGAAAAAACCCCCACCAATCCTGTTTTGTGATTGTGCGTGTGAAGGACCACCGTTTCCCCACACAGCAACCACCACAACCACGAGAGGTTTTGTGTATTAGAATGAGTCTATAAATCACAATTTATTTGCGAACTGCTTGGATTTGATTCCTATACCTTAAAAAAATATACTTTCTATATGTATTCAGAAAAGCCTAGTGTTTTTGTAGATGCTGTGCATCAGTTTAACTGCACATCCTGGTAGAACTAGCTGAAGTTCACTTCGTTGGTTAAATTATGTATTAGCAGAAAGGAAAAAGAAAAACATAATAAGTGGAAGAAAAAACGAAATAATATTGGAGCAACTTTGTATGCTGTTTTTTCTCAGACACATGATGTCCAAAGTATTTAGTTCCCAAGAGCCAGCATTTCTGCATCAGTCCATTTTTTTGACTGAGGATGCAGGTCCATGTAGGTTGAGGTCTCCAAAGCAGTTTTTCCTGCTTTTGAAAAGAGCTGAGTAACTAGGGAAATAGGTACTGCCTGCACTGCAGTCATGGGTGCCCATCACCTTGCAGGATAGAGGTATGTGTCCCAAGTAGAGTTGCTGGCTGAGGTTCACAGAGGGGACTCATACTTCCAAGCGGTATTTTTAAACTGAACAAAAACCAACAACACCTCAGACTGTATCCACAGAATGCATGAGGGTTGTGTGTAGCCTAGAAAGAATTGTGAATATCAGACATTCCTCCAAGTCAGATGCCAATTTCTGTGTCCCCATAGGCTGTGCCCCCACTTGTACTGAGGCCAGTGGCTGTACTCCATTGGCTGCAGTGACACAAGAGTCATTTGCAAAGTTTGTTCATCTATCGTCCGTTTTATGGACACGTTCTCTGCAAGCCACCTGATGATGGCAACAGTTTTTTTTATAAAGATGACTTGTAGGGAGAACTGACAATGGATTTTTCGAAGGCAGTTACTGCAGAGGTAAGCAAGCACTGCTGCTTCATGATGTGACACTTACTCCTCCTTAAAGCATTGGGCAGATCTGCTGAGAGTGCCAGAATAAAGGGTTTTGAAGCCTGATAACCTAAGTTGAAAGGCAAATGTACTATATATACATACATATATATATATATACACACAGCATGTGCGGAGGGCACACTGTGAGAAAGCTCAATGCAACTCTCAGTCCCTTATGTTCCAGTGGTGGCTTTCTTGCTGTATCAGCTTTAGCAAAGCTTTTAGTGAGTTAATTTTCCACCTATATCAATTATGTGGTGTGACACCATTTTAAGATGCCTACTTTAAGACATCCAGGGCTTGATGTTTTTCAAAAGTGCTGAACATCTCTTTGTTTCTTCTGCCTGTGAACTAATAAGGTAGTTAAATTAGACCCACATGAAAATGCTTCAGAGGTCAAGTATTGCCCAGACCAACCTGTCATGGGAACCCTCTGATCTCTGTGTTTCAGACTATATAATAATGTCTACTTCTCACTGCAGGCAATTAGGAGAATTAATTAGTTAATATTGTATAGTTTTTGAAGTCTGAAACACTATCTGAACATACTGCTGGATATGAGTGTCTCATCTTTCTTCTGAGTTGTTTTTAAATCAATGCTATTAATTTGAAAATGAAGAATTCTTTTCTAAAGAAATGAATATAAATGTCACCTGAGATAAATCTAACCATTAGGTTAGATTATACAGTATTTATACTAAAAAATAGGTGTGCAGAACATGATCTAGAGAAATGTACTATTGTAGTACAAATATAAAAATAAATAATAACAAATAAATTCCCAGGCTTAAATAATAAATTAAAGAAAATTCAAATTGACAAAATTGATGTGAATGAATTACAGAAATACATTATTAAACAGGGAAGTCTTTAGTCTAACTAGAGCTTATATTTGGAAAAAGAGGTAATGGAGGTGGAGGTGAGAGAACATTTTGGAAGTGTTCAAGCTGCTGAATTTTATTTTTATTTCCTCAGCATGTTATGGGATCTCTTCCATAAGAAAATGAAACAGATACATTTTATCCTCCTGCTTGTACACCTCACAGGGTAAGTAAAGAACTGCTATGAGGTAATATAAATTCTTAGCCATATGGACTGTTTTTAAAATTATTACTGCCTCAATTCTCAATTGCAGGAAGAGTAATTGATTCTGCAAAACCAAGAAAAGAATGTGAATAGGTGTTAACCTTCAGTTCTCTGGTAAAGTGTACTTGCCATGAACTTTATATTAGATCAGTAATAAAAGTTCTCAGAAAAATGTTTCTTCTGCTAGATCTTGAAAAAAATTTGGAAAAATGGTGTTTCAGTCAAATCACATTTCTGATAACACTTAAACAATACACTATTTTTTGATTCACTCTCATATTAACATGGTTTCTTATTTGTCTATGCAGAAATGTTATTTTCTGACAGCTGAAAATTAATCAGAGCTGATTTGTGTTCATTTATTTATTAAAGGGAAGGTTAAAACCTTCAGCTAAAACCAGCATAATATGGAAAGGAGCATGCTCAGTCTAAACTCAGCCTGGCACTTAGCCATATGTTGTTTAACTGGAAGCTTGTCATTGTCATTGATGTCCAAATGACTACTCATGTGCAACTGTTAAAGATCAAACAATTGTTTAAGTGTGGTGGCAAATCAGAGGCAAAATGCTTACACCTTTGCAGTAAAAGAAGCCTAGTTATTAAAGTAATTGAACCAGTTAAACTCAACAACCATACGCTTATTTATGACTTCATATGTATGTTTACATATCAGATAAAACAATAATGTAGTACTCAGTTAATAGACAAACTTAGCAATGGCCTTGCATCCATCAAGCTAAGTATAGATGTCTGAGCTCGTGAATAAAATGTAAATGACAAAGTAGAAGAACAACTCTGAAACACTTTTACAAGAGTTTAATCAATCTTACTGAGATATGCAAAGGAGGCAGCATGGGGCTGCCTGAATTCCCATATCCTCATAATTCCACCCATTTATCACCTCACAGCATTCCTGACTGTCTCAAAAGGATTTGAACTTAAAACACTTCCTTAACACTATTAACATATATCCCACATATTTCTGTTAAACAACTTCCTATAAAATAAACAAGAACCATAACCAGTACTGAGAGTTTCTGTATGATGATTGTCTGAAAATGTTCTAATAAATATTCTTTAAATAAAACACCACAAGGAAACAATGAAATCATGGTTTCAAACACTTTTTTAGTTCCAGTGTCATCACAAACTGCTTCACCCTCACACTACCATCCATGTACATACCCTAAGTAAGTCTATCAAACCAGGTACATGCCCTGATTGGTCTTTAGTGACCCCACCTGCAAAGGCTGCTGATTTATGTAACACACATCCTGTATGGTTGGGAGTATAAAGAATGAAGGAGTCCCTTCATTCAATACAGATTTTGTGTGGAAGATGGCATCAAAGGGAGAACGAAATTTAAAAGCCCCTAGAATTTCCCTACAGTTGTGTTACACGGAATTTTAAAATAAGACACACTTAAAAAAAAAAAAAATGTGTGTGTCTCTGGCATGCATCAGTCACATACTATGTACACTAAACAGAAAGAAGAACCTCATGGGCATTGGGGCTGTATTGATCTTCCAGAAGTTCTTGCAGCTGTTGAAATTCCTACATAAGTCAAAGGAGCTTTCCTTGAAAACCTCTTATTTTACTGAACCTAAGAGAGAATGAGGCTTAATTTTGCTTTTTATGGCAAAATATAAACACAGGCTTATCAAGGTATTTGGTATCTGCTTTAACCTGAGTTACATGTAGAGTTCTGTCCAAAGCCAGCAGGACTATTTTGCATGCTCACTCTCAGACACCTGCTTAAGTGCCTTGCTGGACCAGGGCCAGAAACATAATAGTGGGCTGGCATAAACTGATTAGAAATGTTTTGCTGGCTCCAGTGGAAGCAGGATCCAGTCTTTATTGCCACTTTGCAAAATATGGTGCTCAAAAGGGAAAAAAAAAATCAGGCGCTCTGTAGTTCTTGCAGTGGTCTATTGGGTAAAGCTTGAGTACAGGACAAATGTAGCTCATTTAGCACTAACTGGAAATGTGTATTACAGAGAATACATCTATTTTTTCACATGAAAATAAAATTTGTTAGCTTATAGTAATTCTTGAAATAAAGTGGTTTATTCTAATAGACTGTCTAGATCCAAATTTTCTCTAAGAAGGAGGAAAAATAAGGTTTAAGGAAATGGGGAGGAGAATCCTTTAAGCTTTGTGAGTTTCAAGAGGAAAGGTGCTTTTAATAATGCAACTTTCAATTCTTTTTAAGTTAAATGCTATTGTAATTAGTATTTTTAGAAACTTGAGCTACGTAGTTACACAGCTTTTTATTGTTGGTATATGTGGCTTGTTAGCCAGGTATTATTAGACAAACTGGCATCATATAGTCCCTTCGTCTCTGGGCAAACTGAACGATTTCTGGCCTCTCTCTTGCTGCAGAAATCTTTATATTTGTGTGCTGTGAGACCATTAACCACAGGCTGAGGAGCTCTTTCTTCCCTTGTGGTAGAATTCCTAACAGGGCCTTCTGCCGCGATAAGTCCCCGGCCGACTACAAATTATCAATACTGATTACGGGATTGCTGCAGTGGGGAGGGGACCGCGTGCTCGGCACTGCAGGGCTGGCCAGGCTCCCACAGCCCTCACTTCCCTCCTCTGTTTGCATCTACAGCTGTCTCATGCTGTTCCCAGGGATGCCACAGCCAGGTTAAAATGTTTTCAATTCACACCGATTATTCCTGGGGAGTGGAACATCAGCATTCGAACAAATGCACTGGTGTAATGCATCGATTACAGCCACTGCCAGGAGGCTTTGGTGTAACTTTGTGCAATGTGATGAAGAGCGCTAACAAGAGTCTGCATAGAATGGAAATTTAAATGAGATTTTTTCCTTGGAGAAAGGCAACAATTGTGTTGGGACCTCTTCATCCTTATTTTCTGGGATTTGTGTGTGCACGATATTAATGGTGAATGATTGTGAAAACTTGAATTTGAATGCAACAAATGCAGGTCCAGCCTCATTCCCCTTCTGGAAAAAAAACAAAACAAAACAAAACAAAAAACCCAACCCGCAAACTGCTATCTCTCTCCCCCACACCCTCACTGCGATTTTTCCGCCCGCCCTCCCTCCCCAGCAGTCTCCCTCGAACAAAGGGGCCAGTACCGGGCTACCGCCCTTCGCTCCTTCCTGGACCAGCAGGACCAAGACGGACCCGACGACAACGTGCTCCCCGATGACCTGGGAGCCCCCCGGGGACCGCGGCTGGGGCGGGGAGGGCGCAGCTGCCGCGCCCCGCCCGGCGCTCCCCGGGGTCCGGCGGGGTGGGCTTGGGCGGGGGGCGGCGCGTCGCGGAGACAGGGCGCGGCTCTGCCGGGGAGGGGGGTGGATGCTCTGCTGGCAGCTGGGAAACGCCAAGTAACAACAGCCCCGGCAGCTGCCCCCCCGGGAGAGAGAGCAGGGTGGGCACCGCTAGCGCACACCAGCTCTCCGTGATGCAGTGACCTACTTCAGCCGCCCCCCGTGTCCCTCCCCCCGGCAGACTGCAGGTGCGGGCAGTGCCGGGGTAACGCCGAGCGGCGGCTCCTTCTCGCCGCCCCTCCCGCAGCCCCCCGCGCCGGGCCGGGCCAGGCCGAGCTGGGCTGGGCTGGGCTGGGCGCGGCCGGCCGCAGTGCGCGCCTGGCAGGGCCCGCCCCGCTGCAGCCCCCCCGCCTGGCACCGCGGGCCCCCCGCCGGCCCGGCCCGGCCACATCCCCGGCCGCCGCCCGCAGCCCCCCGGGCCGCCGCCGTGCCCGTTTCTGGCGGCAGTGCCTCCCCACCGCCCCTCTTTTCTTGTCCCCACGCGGTTTGAGACACAGAGGGGAGCGCTGACTCCGGCCGCCGGGGACGAGGGGAGGTACATTGACAGCGGGGATAACTTTACCGTTCGTTTTGTTTCCCCTTTTTTAATATACATATAAAAATATATATATTCATCCTTAAATTAATGAAAGCAGTTTCAAAATTATGCTGTGCTCATGTGCCGACCTCACCCATCGGTCTATAATTAATCTGATCTCCATGAGGACGCTAAAACAGCCCCTGGTCCCACCCACCCTCTCTTTTTTTCCTGATCAAAGAAATTAAAAATATGTTCATCGTTGTCTTGGTTTTTTTTTCCTCTTAACTTTCGGGACAGCGAAAAGAGCACCTAGTGTAGGTAGAGGACCTAGGAGACAGCGGCCGTGGCACTGGCTGAAGGAAAAGAGAGGTGGTTTCTTACCCATTGCTGTTTTAGCCATGGTGGGATGTGCGGCTCTCAGAGGCGGTGAAGGCAAAGGGGTCCAGCTACAGCAGTGGAGAGAGGGAGAGAAGACTGAATAAGGCACTGAGTCAGCAGAGTGGGGCTGTGCAAGAGAAGGAGCAAGAGGCAGGAGCCCATGAATAATTATCACTCCTCTACCCAAGCAGATTGGCTCGAGAGGTCCCCTGACATGACTCCTGCAGAGCCAGAATCTCCGGGCATTAAATATTGATCCGCCAATAGTGCTGGAGTACAAAGTGCCAGAATGCAGTTTGAAATGGAAATCAGTCCTTGGCTGCCTCTCCCCCCTCGGTCTGGTGTTAATAGTACATTCCATGTCAAATGTTTTATGTCTTACATGAAAAAAGCCTATTGGTGTTGAAGGCTCTGCTGTTGCTACCTGTAAAACATGCACAAATTCATTTTAACACGTTTTGTTCCAAAGATACAAGAAAAGGGACCACTACAAGGGATTTTCAAAACTATTTCAGTAAAACAGCTGCTCAGATTATTTTTGCCTCCTGCAAGGATACACAGATATCCTATACAATTGCTTTATACTGAATGTTTCTGCATTTCAGTACCTGCTTTAGTGTCCCCAGACCTAACCCTGGACATGTTGAACTCTGCTAAACTATGGGGAAAGCTGGACATGCTTTCACTCTCAAAGGGCTCTGGAAAGCCAAAACCAGAATAAATTTGGAAAGAAGTTAATAACCACTTCCCAAATGTACTGTAACAAGAGCCACTGGGAAGTGCTTGATGTCCTTGACAAAGTGTGCAGCATGGGACCTGGTATTGTTATTACACGAAAGGGGATAGACATGTTCTAACGATTCCCTACATTAATTTTAAGGATTCTCTATTATCAGCAGGAGGACAGTCAGTGACATGACTGAGAGCCACTAAACAAATGTGGGTAGTTAATTGAAATCTTTGCTAGAAACATGGCAATGATGGGACTTCTTTGGAAACCTCCTGGGCTTGGAAGCAATTGCTGGCCTAGAGAAGACAGTATCCAAGACGGTGGCACAAAGAGAAGGATGCTCCGTCTTTACCTTTTCACCTCTGTGCTGTCCAGCTGGAGCTCATGTTCTTCTCCCAGGGGAAAAACAGTCTTACTGTTAAAAGCTTGCAGTGATAACAGACTCCCACACAGCTTGCAGACAGACAGGGCACAGGACAAATTTTCAGCTTGGAATTTGCAGGACACTACTTATGGATTTGTTACATGGTGTGGTGTATAGGTGGGTGGAAAAACCAAGGAGAGCAAGCACAGGTCCCCAGGGTAGAAGGAACTGGGTTATCCTAGAGCAGGCAGGACATTGGCATTGTTCTCCTTACTTTTGTGATGCTGTTTGCAGCTGCGAAGGCCACACTATGTGCCATGTGGTACTCTCAGTCTCAGTGTACTTCCCTAGAACAGATAACTCAGGATTATGCTTTTCAAGCTTCCTTGAGGTCAGTAAACAGCATCTTTGAGTGAAGCAGCACCCAGAGCATAAGCATGAGGCTAGCTTTCTCTTTTGAGACACTAATGATAATCTCTGAATTGCAGAAACTATTTTTTTTTTCTTTATATGAGAATAATGAAGTCTGGAAGTGAATTTGGGGAGAAAAACATTCCCGTGCACAGACACCAGCGAGTGAGCCGCGGCGGGGCAGACGCCGTGTTGTCTCCCTGCCGAGACGGCTCTGGCTGGCAGGAGGACGGGATGAGGCAGGTGTGTCGGGATGCAGGGCCGATCCGCCTTCCTGAGAGGTCCTGCCCGCGCAGAAAGCAGGAGGGCGGCCCGGGGACCCGGCGGCTTTTTGGAGGGTTTCACTTCTGGGCCTTTGGCTGTGTGGCTGCAGAGGGGGGTTGGGTGAGCAGGGGACAGGATTGTGCCTGGATGTCTGTAGGGAGAGGAGCTTATTCACAAAAGGAAATGGTGAGCAACCACACGGAGCTCCGCACGCAAGGGCGACCTCGTCCCAGTCGAGACACACCCAGGCCCCCACTCCCGCGTCAGGGGAGGGCGGAGGGTGGCCGGGCGCTCTCCGTGGTGCTGCAGGCGGCGGCGCTGCCCGGGGCAGCTGCATCCCTACCGGGCCGCGTGGGCGGGATGGGGGACGGGCAGGCAAGGAGGCGCCGGCAGGCAGGCAGGGCGGCAGGGTCGGAACGAGGAGGGGGCGGGCAGGAGTGGATGCGGCTGCCCCCGCCCCTGCGGGTGAGGATCGTGGTGCTGGCCTCGCCCGGCTCCGTGGCTTTCCGTGTCCGTGCTGCCTTCCCGACATGGGACGGCATCGGAATTCGGTTTGGCTCCGCGGGGCTCAGCTGCCGGGAAGGGGGTGACACCGGGGCTGCGCTGACACAGTGCATCTCTGCTCGGCTCCCCATCCCCCGCCCGGCACGCCCAGTAAGGAGGCGAACCCGCCCCACGGTCTGTCTCTTCTATTTAGTTCTGATTTTCCTGTTCTCCGAGCTAAAGCAGCGGCACGGGGCGGCCGGCAGAGCCTCCCCTGCGGGAGGGATCTCGCTTCCCGCTTCCGTGCGGCAGCAGCAGGGGCAGCAGCGCTTCCCTGCTCCCTTCGCCGCCGGCAGTGGCGCCTCTGCCTGACCCCCGGGTGCCCCAGGCCGGGACTTCCCAGCATCCCGGGAGGTTATCAAGCCAGGACGGTGGTCGGGGGGTGGATGCAGCTCGACTCTCCCCCGGGAAGCTGGTACCGGGCTCCTAGGGCGGGTAATGCCGAGAAAGCGGTGCGAGAAATAGCTTGGCAATCACTGTCATGTCAAATCTTGGCATTTACAGGAGCAGTTACCAGACACTCCATACATCATTTCTCTTCCACTGGCTGCCACCTTTTGATGTTTCGTTTCACATAAATTTTACCGGAGCATGAATTAAACTCCAACATGTCCTAGCAAAGCTAGGACTTTTTTTCTTTCACAGCCTGGGCCTTTCCTTGATTGACACTAAAATGCATTTGCAGCCTAGCCTATCTCCAGGTCTGTGGCTGCATAACTGTGGCTTTCATCCCACTTTTATTGGGCACTTCTGTGGCCTTGGCCAGATGGTGGAAAACATTTTATTCATTTTCCCCATTTGTTCTTTTCTCCATTTGCTAGAAAGGGTTTTACTTTTTACCCCCTTGCAGTCAAGGGAGAAAAGGAGGTGGTACTGGAAAGAAAAATGTTTGTGCAGCACTTTGAAGACAATTGCTGCTAAGAAAATGAATTGCATTGGCACTGAAATACTATGCATCACAAAGACGGGAGTAGGTTATGAATCTCCTACTGTCTGCCTGTGCTATGTGTCTGTGCTGCATAGACTGTGAGGCTGTGCAGTCTTGTTTAGTTTTCTTAAATAACTTGAGAAAGTCAGCTTTTTTCTTACTGACTTCTGGGAGACTTGTTTACACTTAGCCTTTGTCATCGGGAAATGTAATGGACCTTATTTAGAGGAGCTGATTTTTTTTTTTTCGTTTCTACTTCTTTCGGCCTTCTGGAGTGATTTCTCTTAGTGTCTGTGCAATTTTAGAAAATTAATTGGTAATTAATTAATATGATTATTTTGTTTACATCCCTATTTCTTCCAAGCCCTCACCAAAACCTATGATGAAAGATATTGTTCATTCTGTATGATGAAGTTCTCAAAAGTCAAAAAATGGTGCCTATGCAACCTTAATTACTCTTTCTATGCATTTATATAATGATACAATTTTTAATTATATACTCTCGTGTTATTTTTTCCACCAGATTCTCTCTACATATGTAACAAGATGGATGATACTCCCTCGGTGAACACTATTTGATTTTTTTTTTCATTCTGTTCTCATAAAAGAGAACCTTGACACAGTCCTCTCTGTCCTTGAAAGCATGGGTACAATAAAGATTTTCTTGCAGGAATGTTTGCCAGACTATCTCCCTAACATGGGTGAAAAAATCTTTTGTCTAGCCTTACTCTTCACAGTAGGTGACGTATAGATCAGAGATGTTAGCATAGTCTGTGTTTCAGTAAGCAGCTAAGTTCTGCATATTTTATTGGGAAATGTAGGAAGAAAAGACTACAAATATATACATGTGGGATTTTCATAATCTTTGTAATGTTTTGGCTTTTTTCTGTAACTTTTTCTGTTGTTTTTTCCATAAAACTGTATAACTGTACCAAGCAGCTGAAAAGATTAGCTGTGTGCTGAATGTGTGGGGAGAAAGAAAGAGCACAGATACGTATGTATAACTGTGTCTTGTATCTGAAGCATGGTTATCATTTTTTTCTTGAATTCTATCTTATATTTCTCTGTGGAACATTTGAGTTACAAAGCAGTAAAGTGCTGTTACATTTCCATCAGCATTTCTCTGCTTCTGAAATGATGTTTTTTTTACTAGGCATAGCCTATCTGAAAATCATCTTGTTTAAGCTTGGTAGTGGCTTGATTAGCCAGGTGCAAACAATGTCACCATTAGTGATTTTAGTTGCTGCTCATTCCACATACACGTAGGAATAGTGCAGCTTTAGCACTCGCCTGGTTTCATGCGGGCTTTTATACTTGCACGGCTGCACATGATATTCCTTTCAGCAGTGTTCAGGATCACCATGGGGAAGCTGAATAATGGTATTACGACATTTGTGGATTTTTTTTAATTTTTTTTTTTTTTTAATTTTCCTGGAAATTTGTAAGCCATTACTTAATGCTAGCATGGGGATTGGACATAATAAGATCTCCCTCAACACCTTTGTCCATGAGATGTGAGCTAGAGCTGTGTGAGGCCACATGATGGGAGTGGCTTGGTTGCATCTAGACTCTGTGGTATGTTGTAAATATATAAACCACTATAGGCCTGGTGGGGGAAGATTGGGCAAATTGAGATGAAAACAAATTGTGTCATTCTGAATGAGGACAGTAGGTGCCTGAGACAATGAGAAGTGTTGTGTGGAATCAGACCAAGGGGCCATCTATCCAGTAGCCTATAAATTGAGTATCCTCCCCTTCCAAGCCCCCACCAGATAACAGGATTTTCTAGTCAGTGACGTTCTTACCTCAGGTGAACCCCTCATCATCAACCCTTCAGTGGGACAGATTGGAGGGTGATATGGTTTGAAGCTGGCTCCCTGCCAAGTCTCCAAACCTTACCACAAGAAGTCCCCCCTCCCCCCAAAACCTCAGGGAGAAGAGGGAGAAAAACAACTAAGAAAACCCGAAACAAGAGAGAGACAGCTAAAGTGATACATATAAATATACTTACACTTATATTACAGTTATATACAATTAAAATATATACAATTTCACAAGGGAAAGGGAAGGGGAAAGGGAAAGGGGAACAAAACCAAAATAAAATATATAGATACCCCAATCAGTAGCCCGAGATCTAGTAACCAAAGAGTTAGCAAAGAAATATCCCACCACTCTCCTTGGGACAACCGAGAGTTGCTCTGGAACGATTGCCGGCAACCTCCGCCTCCCAAGGTCGACAAGGCCTTACCAGGCCTCGCTCCCCAACACGGCAGACTCAACAGCAGGGAACCTGCACCTCCAAGCCGCCGGAAGGAAAGAGAGCGAAGGCCTTCCCTCCTTTCTTCTTATAGTCTGGTTTACGTGAAAATCGTAGGGAATACTGGGTAAATCTGGGCACTTCCTTGGTTACAAACTGGTCACCAAGGAAGGCCTAGCCCAAACCACCACAGAGGGGAATCCCAGTACCTGTGGTACTGTTTTAGTTTTCTCATCCTGACCCATCTCTGGATAGGCCACCAGCAGGCAGCCTCCCCACATCTTTGCATGCGTTCAGTGTGCTCACAGAAATGCTGTTAGACTTGCACCACTTGATGTCCCCCTGTGAATTCCTAAATTTGTAGTGCTTTTATTCTCCCTGCCTCCTTGTTTCCACTTCCGAGTTCCTGTGCTTTTTTTTTTTTTTATGTCTTTCCTGTTTAGTACACTGTTCACAGGTAAAGTCTTAGTTTTTATTTTTGGTAAGGGATGAGCTGAAATGGGAAGCTGTGCAGGAAGAACAGCCACAAGTACAGGCCTAGGAGCAGCAGCAGAGGGCAAGCTCCCGTTATTCTACCAGTGGATGCAGTTTTAGGCCTTCCTTTGGTCTCTTCACATTTAGTTATCCTCTAGTAGTCCAGCTTCTCTTTATCATCACTGGTTGTAGGTGAACTTTGGGAGAAAGCTGAGAGTATGAGAAACATGTGTCATACTCCCTCAGGGATTATTACAGTCCCTGACTGCTCTCAGAAAATACCTGAGCCTGATACAATTTTGATACTCAGTAACCCTTGACGGATCTTTTTTCTTCTACAGTATTCACAATGTCCCATGTCAATAGGTTCCACAGGATGGCTCCTTGCTGTGTAAAGAGACATCTTTTGTTTATTTTAAGCACTTAGTTCTGTCTCCCTTACTGTTTACAGTGAGAAAGTACACAGCTATTTTAACTTGCTGATTTTGCTCTTTGGATTGACTACATTTCTTGTGACTGTTGGCCGTTATCAGCTCTTTCATCATGGCTTTTATCTCCTGCGCCTTGGAGAAGACCAACCAACCATGTGATGCTCAAAGTGTATTCTAGACCATTTTCTTTATGTAGTCAGGCATATCTATGGATATGTTTTAGGACAATAAGTGTTATGTTATTGTTGGCTCTCAAATAAAGATCCAGTTCTTGATATCAGGCTCATCATCTATTCTTTTTGCAACTAAAATTTATTTTGACTTACTCAGTGATTTAGACACCAGATGATATTAAAGTAATAATATGCTGAGGATAGATAAAACAGACTGAAGATATTAGTTGGGTGAAATTCACATTTTGAAGGAAACAGTAGCAGAAACCCACTTTAAGAATGAAACGTAGGAGAACTTTTTTATTTCTAATCTTGCTCTTAGTGCATTAAAAAGTTTACAGGAAATTTTATTAACAACTGTTTCTGCTCATAGCTTTGGCCAGACTTCATTATCTTTATCTGACGTTTTTAGTGTTGCATGCCCATTATTTTTTTTAGCAGTGTCTGTCTCATCTTTTGGGACTGAGAGCTAGTCAAGGAAATAGGAAAATGGGATGAACTAAATGCTAATTATGAAGAGCACAAAGACAGGGTAACAACAGGAGTAATGAGGGAAAATGGGTACTGGCTGGACAAAGAAACTACAATGAAGAAGCCTTTGGGAGTGTGGGTAATTAGGGTCACAGAAGCAGACAAGGGAAAGAGTAGGGTTGTGAGACAAGGCCTGGCATGTGTTTGCTGAAGAGATGAAGGACAGGGATTTGTGGCATAATGTGGGGAGGTGGTTGCTTGGCAACCTTAATTTGGTCCCCTTATGATACATGGGTGATCACATGTTTTGATGCAGGATTTCTGGCTCTCTGCAGGATGGACCTGCTCTAGGGATGTACTAAGGCTGTGCAGGAGAGACAAGTGATACCTGTGTGGCTCCTGCCTTATTTATTGCTTGAGCTGGGAAGTCATTAATGAATAAAGGAAGGGAGGGGAAAGAAAGGTCATGTGATTGAAATAATGCACTTTTGCAAAACAGATGCTTTTCCTATCTACTGCTAATATAGACACTTAAACCAGTTCTGTGATCTCTGTGTGTGGAACCTCTAATAGTCTAATAGTTTCTAATTATCTAATTTTTAATGACCCCTTTTAGAGTCTTAAATTCAATTTGCTCAGCAGTCACACTTGCAACTGATGCTGCAATGTCTGTGTTTGAAATATCATTAAATATTTTTAAATTACATCTGCAATGCCTCAGACATGAGTTCTAAAATCACTGAATACCTCTGCCTTTAATTTTTCTGTAGCTCCTTGCCCTGTATTTTGAAGAGCAATAGTAGCTTTTTTTGCCACTGTGAATTTTTATGAAGCTAAAGTAATTTGCTTTTGTGCAACACTCAGTTGTTGAAGTGATGAGCAACACTGAGAAACTCTGGAGGAAATTAATATTTCTGCCATCATAACAAAATTGAATAATGAGTAGTAAAAAAATCACAGGCCACATAGTGAATTATGAGGTGAAAGCAAAGTATTGATTAGCTGTTTGGTGAATGTAGCAGTGGTCCTATGCAAAAACAGCAATTAGAGACTGTAACATAGATACAGGATGTTATCACCCTTGTATAGGATAGATTTCCAAGAGAGGGCTGAGGGTAAAAGGTGGTGGAGTTTTTGGAGGTTCTTGTCTCATGGGGACTTGCTCCAAAGTGTGCCCCATATAGTCACTGCCTCTGAAGCAGTATGGTTAGGTACATTAAGAGTGAATAGTGTTTAGGTAGATATTTAATTTGTGCCATGGAAAATAGTGGCAATGCATTAACAACTTGTACTGGTTGGAAAGGAAGATGCTGTTATAGTAGAGTTCATGTAGGTAGGGAGCTACAGGCTTAGTAACTCACAACAAAAATAATTCAAAGAAAATAAAGAATGTTTTACTTTCATATTGACCTTTTGTTTCGATAATTTTTATACACAAAGTGGCTTCTTGGTAGCGTCTGCTTGTAGGCAGTGTAGATTTGGGGCTCAGAAGGAACTTAGGTTTTGAATGATATAAAATTTTTCCCCATGTTTGTCAGTTCAACTCTGAACTTACAAAAGCCAGTGTGCCACCTGAGTTCCAGTTCTGTGACACAGGTGATGATTCTGCTGTCTGGCATATATCTGTTTTGTCCCCTTTTGTCTTTTTCTATGCAGCTCTGCAAATCCTGCCTAGTGCAATCCCATGTCACAAAGTGCTCCCTCAGTTTTTCTTATGTCGCACAGACGGAGTAGGAGGTAAAAAACCTGTGCTACCAGCAGCTTACAGTAATTATGCTTTTTGCTTTGCATAGCTGCTTCTTTTTTCTTGTCTGAAGTTCGAATGTAATCACTATGTTCAGAGAGGGAATGAATCTTTTCCTGTAAATCTTCAGACAAAGAAGTAAAAGGGAGTCTTATTAAACCACAGAACTTGAAAAGGCCGTAAGCTATTATTCATATGAGCTAATTCAACAGCCAATTAGAGCAGTAACTCACTTTTATCTTTTCTAGGGCTGAAAAATTCCTGTCTGATTTCTGATTTCCTATTCAGTTAAACACTATCAGATTCAAGTCATGTAAGAGCTCTAAATCTAAGGAGAAAATGAAAAATCTGCCCACTTTCATCAATGGCTCCATGGTACATAGCCATTGTAATAAGAAAACATGGAAAACCACATTAGATGAAAACTTCCAGTTCAGCTGCTGAATGAGACTGGCTAAGAGTGCATTTTCATGCTTGTTTTTAAACTTAGATTTAAGTTGTTCAAAAATTCTTTGTAGTGTGGAGGTTTGGAGTGGACTTGCTATATCATAGAATCATAGAATATCCTGAGTTGGAAGAGACCCACAAGGATCATAGAGTCCAGCTCCCGGCCCTGCACAAGACAGGCCCAAGAATTATGCCATGTACCTGAGAGCATTGCCCAAATGCTTCTTGAACTCTGTCAGACTCGGTGCTGTGACCACTTCCCTGGGGAGCCTGTTTCAGTGCCCAACCACCCTCTGGGTGAACAACCTTTTTCTAATATCCAACCTAAACCTTCCCTGACACAACCTCAGGCCATTCCCTTGGATCCTGTCACTGGTCACCATAGAGACCTTCCCCTCATGAGGAAGTTGTAGACTGCAATGAGGTCTCCCCTTAGTCTCCTCCAGGCTGAACAGAACAAGTGACCTCAGCTGCTCCTCATACGGCTTCCCCTTGAGGCCCTTCCCCATCTCCATTACCCTCCTTTGGACACTCTCCAATAGCTTAATATCTTTCTTATATTGTGGTGCCCAAAACTGCCACAATATTCAAGATGAGACCTCCCCAGTGCAGAGCAGAGCAGGACAATCCCTTCCCTCAACCAGCTGGTGATGCTTTGCCTGATGCCTCCCAGGACAAGTTTGGTCCTCCTGGCTGCCAGGGCACTGCTGACCCACATTCAACTTGCCATTGACCGGGACCCCAGGTTCTTTTCTGTGGCACTGCTCTTCAGCCTTTCCTTCCTCAGTCTTAATGAACAGCCAGGTTTACCCCATCCCAAGTATAAAATCTGGCACTTGTCTCTGTTAAACTTATTCCTCCAGAGAAGCTGGTAAATAGACAAGTCTGGATGGGTCATAGTGTTGGTAATCTACAGACTTTAGCTTCACTCAACACAAGAAAGCTCTTTTTATCTGAAGGAAGAAAAAGAGATGTGACTGGGGGAAGTTCCTGGGGACCAAATAAGGTTGTAAGCGGAAGAGTGAAGCAATCATTTTCTAGGGAAGATTCAAATAAGAATCTACACTGGCAGATTAATATGTATTCCTGTTGCTATCCACACTTGTATTCTGTGGACTACTATAGGTTGCCAGCTTCCAAAGGCTGGTAGCTTTTAGAGTAAAGTGTATTTTAGAATTATAAATATTTCATTACGCAAAATTTCAAAATTTAGAATACCACATGTATATGATGGCTTGCAGTAGAAAATCCAGATGCTAGCTCGAAACCTTTCACTATTCTTGATATTCTATCACATCTCTAAAGTATAAGTAACATTTTGATGCTGACTGAAGCTCACAAACCCAAAAAAACTAAGGCTGTAAACTTACCTCCGTTTTGGGCTGTTCTGTTAAAATATTGCAGTGTATATCTGACATGAGATTATGCAATATGCAGAGGGTACTATGAATATAGCAATATGACTTTCAAGATGACAACTTTAGGCTTTTGGATTTACAGATTGAATAGTTAGGCAATGATTAAGTTCTATCCTTTCAAGATGTGGATCTTTAAAAATGCTTGTTAGATGCCTGGTTAACAGTGAAATTCTGGGAACAGGACTCACTGAACCAGAAAACTTTGCTCTCCTTTAGCTGAAATCCTTGCTCCACTGACTTTTCTACCTTTGCAGATGGACAGAATGGAATAATAAATCATAAATTCTCTTTATTTCATGTATTGTGCCAATACACAATTCAGGAAGAGATGAAAAATCCACTAATCTTTATGAAAAATATTTAGCTTTTAATTTTAATTTCTCCGCCTTCTGAGTCTGTCTTCTGATTCTATTATTGTCTTTTTCAGTTTTAGTTTCCAATCTCTTTTCAGTCCTTTTCTTGAAAAACTAAGATGATCTGGTCCCTGAAGTTTCTTGCTTTGAGGCATTATTTTAGATCTCAGCTTTATGTCTCTTCCTGCTACATTCCTGTCCTTTTTTTTTTAACATACTTTTAAAAGCAAAGGTAGTAGGAACATACTATTCTAAACTGACCTCAGCAACAAGCTAAAACTGCCTGTCTGCTTTTACTCATTTCATATATTTAAAAACTGTATTAGCTTTTCTTGTCATAATGTAACTGCTTTTAAGAGTTCATGCCATTTCTCCACTGGGACTTGCAGATCCCTTTCAGACTCCACTTTCCAGGTTGTTGTTCTCTGTTATGTTAGACTGACAGTTTCTGGATCTATACATTTGTATTGGAACATATTCAAATACAAATTTATTTTATTTGCAAAAATAACAAATTTATTTTTCCACATATTAATTTCTATAGTAGTGATTTAAATTTAACTGATAGAAGAAACAAACCAAGAGTTCTTTACATCTGATTTTTAGCATCAACAGTATTGCATCATCAAGGATCAGATCTGTGATTTACATGTCTCCTAAATACCTTTATATTCGTATGTAGGTGAGCATAAGATAACTGAAGTTAATGAGAAACACTCTAACTTCACTGGGGCAAGTTGTAGGCTCTTCAGTAGGCCACCCCATGAGCATGAAAATGTTTGAATGTGGAAATTTTTGCAAAGAACTGGGGCATTGTGTCATCCTGCTAAGTCCTATGTTTAATTCTGTGAACAGTTTAGTGAATTAGACATACTGAAGGTGCAGTAAATGTTCCAGTCAATAGGTAGTCATCAGTTCATAAATTTTTAAGTCTAGAAAGGTCTATTACTTTCTCTGAGTCATTCTGCAAATAATTATTTATGAAATCACAAATTTTATTAGTATTTTCATATCTTATAGCATAAGTTTAATACTCCCATTTAGATTACTTAAAAATGCAGATTCACATCTGATTTAAAGTAGGTCCTGCCTAGAAAGTGCCTCTTTCAATAAAGATGCTGTCCCTGCCATTGCTTTCTTCAGTCTCTCTTGTTAATCAGTCTTTAGAAATTTAATGTGGTCATATTTATTTAGGACATTTCCAAAAATCAAAAGATCAAATTGGTTAAAGTGTATCTTACTAATATCTGTTGTAAGAATATAATGAGTTTATATCCCTTGTGAGTTTTTTCATAGTATTACTTAAACTCTAATTCCTAAGTAAATGTAGTTTTTTAAAAAAATTCCTAGGTATTAATATGGATCAATAAAGTATTCCTATGTTGCCAAAATGGTTCTGATTCCAGTCATTGGGTTTTACTTGCAGTCTTTCTGCTGGTAATAGATTTTACAAATGGAAGAAATTCAATTGTCTGAAAGGATGATAAGAATCCTGAACAGCAAAAGGAATGCAGCATCCATAATTTCTGAGAAACCTTGTATCTCTGTTGCTAACAAGAAATAATTTCAAAAGTGAATAAGGCACATGTTGGAGAGCCAGGATTTTCAATTCAGTAATGCATTTAAATTGGCATTATTAAACATCAGTTATGGCAGCAGTGATTCTAAAATGAGAATTGTCAGCTAAAATTTGCAGAAAACAGTAGGTTTGAACTAATACAGCCTGTGCCCTTTTTTTATCTCAGTAGTCACCTATCTCCCCACTGTAGCACTAGGATAAAAGCTTTTCCTATGTATATGGTGGTTTTATAGGTTGAGAAGTTGCTTTGAATGGCCCCTGTAGAAGAAAGAACTTTTGCATAAAATTATTTTTTCATAGAATCATAGAATAATTTGGGTTGGTAGGGACCTTAAAGATCCTGCCATGGGCAGGATCACCTTTCACTAGACCAGGTCACTCAGAGCTCCATCCAACGGCCTGGAACACTTTCAGGGGTGGGACAACCACAACGTCTCTGGGAAACCTGTTCCAGTGTCTCACTACCCTCACAGTAAAGAATTTCTTCCTAATATCTGATCTAAACCTACCATCCTTCAGCTTAAAGCCATTCCCCCTTGTCCTATCATGCTCTTTTAAAAAGTCCCTCTCCATCTCTGCTGTAGCTCTCTTTAGGTACTGGGAGCCTGCTATAAGGTCTCCCTGAAGCCTTCTCTTCTCCAGGCTGAACAACCCCACTAATGTGGCATAATTATTTGAAAATTTCAATTGTGGTGAAGTATGGAATTGCTGTGACAGTATTACAGCAAGGATTCTTTTTTTTTTTTTTTCCTGATGTGCCATGGTTAACAAGATTTTGTTCCAGTTTTATAGTTATGGACACTGAGGTCAGGTAGTAATCTGAGTTTCAAAAGGCCACAGTTTGACAGTCAGAATGTTCTACTAAAAATTTTTTTTATTTACTCAGGAATCTGGGTTTTCAACTAAACCTTTGTATATAAAAAAAGTCTCTCATATAGTAACTGTCAGTCCTCTACTATGGGTTTATTTCATCCAGAGGAATCCAGTTTTTATGCTCCAGTCAATGGTAGGATGCCCATTAACAAACAGATTCCTGATAGAAGCATGGAAATGTCTTACTTCTCTGCACAGAAGTGGAATATTGTATCTAGTTCATATTCATATTTTTAAAATGGTTCAAAGATTTAAAAGTGTAAGGGAAAAAACTACCAAAATGATTCATGAGCTGTAAGAAATACCTCATCCCGTGAGAAATAAAGAAATTGGCATGTTAGTGAATTAAAAACAAGGCTCAGAGGTGACCTCATTAAAATGTGTGAGCATATTCACAATAAGAAAATTCAGAGTACTACAGAAGCAATGGCTAGAAGCTGTCACCAGCCAAATTAAAATTAGAAATTCTATACCCATTTTTTACAGAAAGAGTGATTAATCATTGAAGGACATGATGAAGGGAAGAGATGGATTCCCCATCTCTCATTTTCAAATTAAGATGGGATGTCATGCTGGAAGATGTATTTAAGTCAAATACAACGTTACGTAGCTCAGTACAAAGGTAATGGCCTGTGAAAAGCAGATCAGATTAGGTGATCACAACTGGCAACTCTGTATTTAAGCACTGTGACTCCATGAGATCAGGTCTCTGCCAAAAGCTGGCTGAGCAGCTGGTGGTTTTTGCACGGATCAGAAATTGTATGGATCAGTACAAAAATTGTACTGATTATAAAATGCAGGTTGCCCAGTCCCTAAATTATTATTATTCAGGTGTATGGAGTATGCTCTGGATGAATTTCTTTGTGGTAATCCTGGAGATATTAACTAGACTGGTTTAATGACTAGAGAAGCTACTGAAGACTGTTTACTTTAATATATCTTGGATCAGGTGACACAATTTTGTTTATTAACATAATGTAAAATCTTCCATACCAGCAAAAATCAAATGTCCATGTAGCCCTCTAACTTTTTTTTTTTTATACCAGCTAGGATGTTAACAATGTGAGATGAGAGCATGTATAGAGGGATGTACCATAATCCAGGTTGGAAGGCATCTCAGGAGATCTCTGGTTCCACCTGCTTCCTACAAGGAAGCCGGATTTTGAGGAAAGACCATGTTGCTCAGGGCTTCCCAGCTTCTGGCAATCACTGATCAAGAGGTTACTTGGGCAGCACCTGGAATACTGTGTATAATGTCCCATTACTCAGATTTGTCTAGTGCCATTTATATGTTGGCTGTCCTCAGGTTCAATAATAATGAGTTCCATAATGATACACTGTACAAAAAGTGCTGCTTCATTTTACCTTGAACCTGCTCTTTACCCACAGTTCATCCTGTGAGAATTAATGCATAATTGTTTTCTATCTCCCATGGTCCACATTTTACCAAAGATCTATCATAGTCTCCTTCTTTTACCCTGGTAATAAAATGCAAATACATCTTCAAGCTCTTCCCACTTTAATACATAAGATTAAAATGTGATGTTGATGGCATTAAAAATAATGGAGAAAATACACATTGTTCCTAATGGTCTAAGCTATAATGACTTTTGGCTTGACTCAATAAAAATTTTTTACAAAGCAGTGCCTATTCAAGACTGAGTAAGCTGTGGAAAATCAATTTTCCATGGCTGCTTTGGCCTTGTACAAAAGCTTAGTGGTTTTTATAGTGAACCAACCCTTTTGTTTCACTATTTGCTCTGCCTATGAATTGTGAGGATTGAGCTACTAATTTACAAAGGACAAACAAATCTTTGTGTGACAGTTTAATCACCTAATTAATAACTTAAGTCAAAAGTTTTATTGTATTTTGTTGCATTTATGAGATTTTGCACATTGACACCCAGGCAGGAACATGTAGTAAAATGTATCATAAATTTATCAAATGTCAAAACCCATGGCACAACTTAAATCTGTAATTCTTACAATGAAGCGATATTTGAATAATTGTCACGTTGTAAAACCGCCGCCCTGTGGAGGCTAATGGAAAATTACATTTCAGCATAGTTCCTGAGGACTATTCCTAATGCATTAATTAGGAAAATTACCACTAGCTTTGTCAGGATGAGATTGGGTCCAATTTCTTGGAATAGCAGTGTGATGCACACTCATGTGCCGTAAATCCTCTGCACATTAGGGTGCCAGCTTTCAAATCAAAGTATTGTATACCATGAACAAGCTTGGGTTAAGTTCTACCAGCTGTAGACATTGGTGCAAAGAGCCAAGGCCTGGTCAGGGAGCATGTATTATTTGCTCAGCAGGAGGAAAGCTGCCTTTCTGTGCTCTGCTGAAGAGCTGGAGACAGACACGGCCCCAACAGGAGTCCGTGAGCAAGCAGGAACAGGGGCTGGGGAGGAGGGGAGACCTGGCTGCACCACAGTTCTTTCACTGCTGTTGATGAGCACAACTGCCAACTCTCAGGACTTGATTTGATCCCCTGTAGGAAATGGAGGTAGCAACCTCCTTGGCCAAGGCTTGCAGAGATGATTTCTGAAGAGATGTTAGAAGGATTTTGGCAGCAGCATCCCAGAAAACAGCATCCCAGCACCCTGAGATGGATGCTAGGCTTAGCTTCCACAGGGCTCCTATGTTTGTTTCCCTCGTTTTATTGAACTGGAAACAATTAATTGTCATGCTCAGCAGCTCCACTGCTTTCTCAGCAGAATTTTTTAAAGTCAGTTTGTTGACTCCCTGAATGACAAAGCCATATATGGTAGCTCTGACCAGCTGCAATTAGCAGACATATTTTCATGTGTTTATTCTGGATTTATATGAAAGATTACACTTTACACACTGATGTTTTACTTTTAGAATAGAGCATTATCGTACCAATATTGTGAACTGCTTATAGTGGTTTTTGAAAGCTTGCCTAACGTTGCGTTTTATTACAAACTTCAGTTATCTTTCCTGAAAATTTCACTCAGGTTTAGGAAACTCTGGGCTTCATGCCTGAAGGTCTTTGCCTCAAAGGAAATCCAAATGAGATTCCATGCAATACTCACTGGATATCACTTTGAAATTTGGAGTTCGTTTGAAACCTTCAGCAGATACTTTGGATATTCTGTAGTGTGGGAGCATTGGTAGTGACACACATTCAGTAGGAATGGGAGCCATTCAGGATCCTTGCAGTCTTGGGGGGGTGGGAGGTGGGTGGTATTACACCTTTCAGAAGTTAGGAACAATCCGTATTTTTCAAATTTAGGTATTCAGGTGCCAGTCCCACTCCCATTACCACAATTGATTCAGTCTCTGAACAGCGTATGTGTATGACTTAGAGAGACAAATAGAGAAAAAAGAGTACTGTTTAAGGCTGAAAATGACTGTTTTTATGCTATTGTAGCCCTAAACCTGTGTTGCATCACTCTTTTTATGGGATAAAATGAGATTATTTCTTTATATATGCATATAACCTTAACACTGAAGAAAAACCACAAATGTTTAGTTCAGTCAGTGTTTTGAATGGTTTTGAATTTAGGATGGAAGACCATGATGTGTGTTTACACAATCATTTTACGGGTTTCTCCCTGAAACTGCCAGTAAACGTGTTCATCCTATTCACATAGCAACAGCTGCTGTAGTGCTGTCAGAGATCACAGAAGTAATTGTGGGCCAGTTACCATGGCATGCCCTTCTTCAGCTGCTGGACTAATAAGCACAATTCAAGTGAACTATTATGTAAATGTCCTTGAGGAAACATGAAGTGGTGAAAACATCTACAGCTGTAAGGACAGGACCCACTTATTAAAAAAATAAGGTCGATTAATCTATTGAGCTCCCAGAGGAGGAAGAAAAGTGACTTCAGGGTAGTTCAACATGAGGAACGAAAATTTGATAATGGGACAGGAAACATCTATAGTTATAGAGTTATAGAAATAGTTGAAGTTATAGAAAAGGATTGTGTTACTTAATCCAAGTACTCTTGGTTTGGTTGGCAGTTGCTGAATCACTCACTGTTTTTCACTACAAGAGGCACAGTGGCATTATGTGCATTGGCTTGTACAGGGTCATGACTTGGGCATGGATACTTCACTTAGTTAAAACCAGTCACACAAAGAAGGACATTTCCATGTGCTGCTTGGGTCCACAGTAATTATTCTTTGCTGTGTAGCACTTTCTTTTGCCAGGGCTGTCTCTCTCTGCCCTTTCAGCTATTTGGTTGTGCACCAATGGCATCTGGCTCTGAGATCACCAAAGCCCCAGGTCAGGTGGCAGGGGAGAAGGAGGGCAAGGTTATCACAGTGTATGTGTGATGAAGAACCTCTTTCCCTTTGTGCTGCTGAAATGTGGGATGAGGAGGCACACCACACTGCAGCCTTCAGCTCTCCACAGCAGGTTTCTGCCCAGTGCATCTTGGTCTGTGATTTGGATAACCTAGTGCTGGGACAGAATTCAGGAGACTGAGATCTGAGGTCCTCTTATTTCCTCCTTTCCTCCTTGACCAGTCCATGCCTGTGGTACTGTATTACTGTTTAAATGTGACAGAAACTCTTGTGCTGTTCTATGCTGCACCATCCACAGCAGAACTGTTTCTTTTAAGACACTAGCATACGTATAAAATTAACTATAAATTTAATAATTTCTAATACATTATCTGAATCTACTTCAGTGAAAATTTGGAGATTACTGATGAAGGATAGGGTGTGTTCTATGTGGAGATAGAGCTGCAACAGGGTGCATCAAAATACTTTTTTTTGGGAAGGATCCAAAGAAGGGCTTTTTGTTTGGTTATTTTTTTTGTTTGTTTTGTTTGTTTTGTTGTTTTGTTTTGTTTTTAATTTAGTTTTAAAAGAATAGAAAGCTATGATCTCTTATCTCTGTTCCCATTTTTCAATTTGAGTGAGTAGGAACTCAAAAATCCTAAGAGTCTTGAATTTTTTCCCTTCTTTTTTTGGCAAGGTATATCCTATTAAAAATGGATTATTATATTCCAGGTTACACTGCAAGTTCTAGCAAAGACCTGGGCATTTGTTTGATTAAATATATTTATTTAGCATGCGAAAAAGACCAGAGTTAGCAATTTTTACATTCAATACAAAACCATTAAATATTCCAGATAGATAGAAAGAAAATATTTTTGCACAATGAAGATGTGAAACACTGGAATATTTACCTAGAAAAGTTGATGAGTTGCCATCCTTGTACATACTTGAAACTTTCTTGGACATGGCCTTGAGCAACCTCATTAAACTGGAAGCTGACCCTACTCTGGGAGGTCCACCTAGATGATGATATAATTTCCTATCAAACTAAATTATTGTATGGTTCTTCAAGAAGCTTAGAGAACAGAGATAGCTCTTGTTTTGGAGATACAGAATTATTGTCTCCCACTAATAACTTTGGTTTGTGACTTTTTTTCCTTCAATGTCTGCATCATGGACTGCATAAATAAAGGAAAAGACCTGTAGAGACTTTTGTTGTTTTCCATCATATAGTTTTATGAGAAGTAACCATAGGATCCACAATAAATAGAACTACTCACTGGTGGCCACAGCCCTGGCACAGGAGTGTGTGTCCATACTGGGAAGGTCTATATGAGGTGGAGTATACCTTGCTGATATGTGTCCCTATTCATTGGATAGGGATTGCCACCAAAGCATTTTATGCTTTCTTTTCCTCAAGTATGTCCTTCAATTCCAGTTACAAATAAACATTCTAATTACAAAGGGCAATATTACCTACCAAATGTAAGCACATGGATTTTTTTCTATGTACAGGAGAAATGGTAGTGTTTCAATACCCATGTGTTTGACCTTCAGCTAAAAAGATAACATAATAATAGTGATTGAGTGTTCAGCCTGTTTAAATCAGTGACAGCAATGAGAGATGTGCATTAGCCCACAATTGACTTGACGGTACCCAGCAGAATATTCTCCCCTTACATGTTCTCTTTCATCTAACATGATTGCTTTCCCTTTCTGTTCCGTGGGGCCTCAGCTCCAGACCTGCTGGGTTTAGAGTTAGTCCCATTAGTCTATTATTTTTCTTTTCAGCCATGACAACCTCTTTAAAACAGGCCCCTTTTACAGGGATTTTGAAGGTTTTCTGTGGCTTTCACTGAAGCCTGACAATTACTAAACTGTCAGTAAATTAACCCTGTTACTCTTCAAGTCATTGTGGCATTTTCAGGATTTTGCCTTCCCTCCAAGGTCTTTCAGGAATGACTTTTCTTGCTCTTTTTCTCCCCAGACCCCCTACCCAAAACCCTTTGGCCATATCAAGCATTCCTCTCTGCTGTAAACGTAACATCAAATGCTTCCTAGGCCCTCACGCACACATAAGGATGTCTCTCATCTCTGAGACCACTGTGGTGAGGGATCTTTTGCTGCAAGTCACAAAGTAAAACTAAATGTAATGTAAAAGCAATGTAAATATACATTGTTACATGGGTTTTAATAGCAATAAACCCATAAACACAAAATAAAATCCATTTGGTAAGGCAGGGATTGAGTAAAGGCTGAGTCCTGAATATAGCCTGACCATCAAATCCTTGTCAGATAATTTGCAACTCATCATGTGAGGTGGCTGGTTTTATCTTGGGTTTTGCTACACTTTCCAGTTTATTAAGTATTTTATGTATTTTGCTTGGTTCTTAGTATTTTTCATTATTTTACATGTACTTTGGAAACATTTTTATTGTGTAATCCATGCAAATGGCTTTTGAGATTACTTTCAAGCTTCTTTTGAAACGTTTTCAAGGGCTTACCAATACTTCTGTTTTTCTGTTTTCTTTTTTTCCCCATCTGATGTTGATAATATTGTCATTTCAGACGGCTTATCTCTTTACAGGTGCAGCTTCCATCTGTGTTCAGGTTTTCTCTTAATGTTGCAATGGGATCCTGAATTTCATAGTATCATAAAACAACTCAGGTTCTTTTGCCTTCTTCATTTCCCTTTGTGGAGCATGGGCTGTTCTTGTGCTTCCAGAAAGTTGTTGAATCATTTTGCAGAATGGGAACGTATGGTGCTGCCAGAAAGTAGGAGGTCAGAATCTTCTTGGTGACATAAAATTAATTTCCCTCCCTGATTCAGACCCTTATTCATTATTCTACTGAAGACCATTATCCACATAGTTTAGTCAAAAATGTCTCTGTAGAAGGACTTGGGGAGTTAGTCTTCATGTATACTTGTGTGGAGCAATGACTGCACTTAATCTTCCATAGCTATGCAGGAAAACAGGAGGAAAAATGCTTACTTTTTCCGAAACAACATGTAAAGTTTCTGATTTGTAGGTAATCCTTGAGTTTTCATTGGATATTTGACAAGAAGGGAGGTAATACCTCTTAACCCTCTCTTGGAGATCTGAAAAAATGTATATAGCAGTGTCAGGAAGGTGCAGCTTACAATTGTAGCTTTACTAACAAATCTGCTGAAATCTTGATCCCTTTTTTCTATCTTGGATTAATTTTTGATGATAAGATGAAATAAACAAAACCTCAGAGAAATGTCGTGAATATTAATTAGGGATTGTTGATTGAACACTGGCTATTTACCATGTAGATGAATAAATAGCTGTGCAGGTTTTTTTTGCATTAACAGTAGAAGTGAATGAACATCCCAGAGGAGAAATTTGTGGTAATTTTCACATATCAGTAAACAGGAATTATGGATTACCAGAAAATTTTGAATGCATTTCTCCAGAACTGTAAATAACAAAGCAAAGGTTTTATCTGGAGTGAAAATCTTTGGCTTTAGAAAGTTTAATTTTCTATTTTAAAATCAAAACCTCTTGCTACTGCTGGTGGGCTGAGAGATGTTATTCAGTTCATTTATTCACTATTACTTTGGAGAAAGAGAAGACAGATACAAAAAAATAGTCTTCTTCATCATAACCAATATGAAATTTTCCAAGAAATCTATCGTTTAGGATTACATTTTGTAGAAAATTCTATCTCAGCATTGCCAGGGAACCAATTCCCTCTTCAAGGGTGCAGAGGGGAAATACACAGCTGCTTTAATTTTACTTTAAAATTTAAATTATTGTATTGATTAAAACAAAGATGAGCTTACAGAGTTTATTTGAAAAGTTCAGTTGATTCAGTAGCATTTGATTTTGTAGGAGGAAGGTGCCTCTGAAGTGAAGGAGATTTCTTCTTTCTGACAGTTGCAGTAACATTTTTATGGTTTATTTGTTCTCACTGAGGGTGGTGACCCTTTGCTAAAATATGGTGTGATAGGCTATTATCTTTTTGCCCTGTAAGGCATATTTATGCCTTTTTTGCAGAATTTTCAGAAGAATTTGTTCTGAATCGTCATATGAACTCCAATTTCATGCCAGTGCTAGGTACAAGGTGCATCTCGTAAGCATTGGTGCATCCCTGGAACATTGCCACAGCAGGACCATATGTTTTTTCTGGTGTATGCACACGTGCATGTACTTGAAAACCATTCTCTTTTGGTGGGACAAAATGTTTCAGTACTTAGATTGCATGCATCAGATCAATGAACACTCCAGAATTACTCTGCTTATCAACTAATTATGTTGCCAGCTGTAGCCTAAACTAGCATCGTCCATGAGTGACATTAGAAAGCAAAAAGACGTTGTCAAGAATTCCTTCAAAAATTATATTTCTGAGAGCAGAACAATTATTAATTCGATCATTAGATAGATAACCCTATGTTTTCAACTGCCCTTAGATGAAGTGTTGTACAGAGAAGTCTTTGGATACCTCTCTTTGGTGTCTCCTGAAGTTCTGCAGAACCCTATGAAAAAAGAAATCTTTTCTATAATTAAAATTTATTGTCTTTTTTTTTTTAATGGTGTTTTAAGTCTCAACTTTAAGGGGAAAAAAAGTAAACAAATCTCATTAGGAGTAATTTATCTTCCTCTGCATCCTTTTTTTAGGATAATCTTGTCACACCCTTTCTCCTAATTTTTAACATGGCAGCTGTTTAGTAATAGGATCCTTTTCCTAAATAATTTTATATGGCTCATCCCATCTGTGCTATGCTGTCCTTAGTACTTGATGACGAAAAACATACTTCATGATAACAGCTCAAGTGGGAGACTGCTATGAAAACATTAAGAGCAAGTTTCTATTCACAGTTGTAATGGAAATTACAAGAAAAATTACTTACAGAAATTGCCTGTAGAATACTTTGCAATTGCACTTCTATATACTATAAAGATTGATTGAATTCATTGTAGTGAATGTTTAGTGCTTTGAAATCCAGTTGCGGGGTGGCTCAGACATTTATGTGAAGCACCTGGGGTACTCCAAGGCTTTCTATTTCTCCTGATGTGATAGCTAACATGTCTATGTTAGCCAGTACTGTGGTCCAGGGAGAACAAGTTCTGAGTGGTGAAATGCCATCTAATGTCCACACTGAATACATTCCAAGAATTTTTGCCTTGGACTCATTCTTATCTGTTTGTGAGCACTGACATTATGTTTCTGAGAGCTGAACAGTAATTAATTTGATTCAGATACTTTTCTAGAGTATGCTCTCTTGTTCAGTTTCATCCAGAAGGAATTAAATTCAAATTCATTTCAGCTTAAGTTTGGAATTTGAGCTCCAAACCCTCTCTGTGGTGCAAGCCAAAGTAAGATATGTGGGCGATATTAGGACATTTGCTATTAGAAACACACTCCTGAACTGAACTGAGGCAGATGTACCATTTCAGGTCTACCATTACTTCCAGAAGGCATGTCATGCAGACGGGCTATGCAGCATAGGGATATGTGTCACACTGTAAGAGTTTTTGTTCCTTGGGAGTCCTGTATTGACATCTTTGCTTTGGATCTATTCCTCATTGCTGTCTACCCCAGCTGACCAATCTGGTTCATCCTCGTCCCATCAGAGGATAGGGAAGGCTTCAGGAGGTGGAGATAGATATTTGCTCTATTGCAGGAGTCTTCTGAGTTCTCCTGCCTCCCATCATAGGCTGCAATTCATGATACCATTTTTTTTTTTTAAACCAGAGACTGAACTGGGTAAATTGAGTTTCAGAAATGCCCAGGTCTGGGCAAAGTGTGTTAGTGAGGGTGCAGTACTAATGAATTTGATGTTTTGCATAGAGCCTGAGCTGCCTTCCACACTGCCACATGATCCAGGACAACAGTAACGGAAACTAGGTGTAGTGGTATTAGTAAGGCTCATCTTTATGGTATCATTGTCTAATCTAATAACGTTTTTTAAGTTTGCTAAGTGTCAAGATGTCATATCATATACAGTGCAGTTCACACTATTGGCATATGTTCTTTGGCAAAGCCATCTGGGCTGAAATTCCAATCTCAATGAGAGTTTTACACTTTGATCAGGGAAAAAAGTTAATTTCTGGCATATTATTCTCTATTTTCTGCTTATATTTTCATTTGAGCTAAGGACAAAAATGAGTGCAAACTACTATGGATCTCTCTTATGGTGATTTTTTACCAGATTTCACTTTTTTGCATGCTAACCATGCTGAAAAGTCAGGTTCTTACTTATTCTTAGAATTATAGAATGATAAAACAATTGAGATTGGAAAAGACCTCAAATACCATTGAGTCCAACTTTTGACCAAACATCACCATAGCATTAAGTATCACATCCAGTCATTTCTTGAACACTTACAGGCATGTTGACTCCACCACCTCCTTGGGCAGCCAGATCCAATGCTTAACTATTATTTCAGTGAAGAACTTCTTCCTGATGTCCAACCTGAATCTCCCCTAGTGCAGCTTGAGGCCATTTCCTCTTGTCCTGTTGCTTGTTGCCTGGGAGAAGAGGCTGACCCACCCCGGCTACAACCTCCTTTCACATAGTTGCAGAGAATGATGCCTTCTCTGAGCCTCCTTTTCTCCAGGCAAAACTATCCCATCTCCCTCAGTCACTCCTCAGAATACTTACGTTCCAGACCCTTCACCAGCTTTGTTGCTCTTCTCTGGACATGCTCCAGCACCTCAATGTCTTTCTTGTATTGAGGGGTCCAGCACTGGACACAAGATCTGAGGTGCAGCCTCACCAGTGCTGAGTACAGACAATCACTTCCCTAGTCCTGCTGGCCATGCTATTTTTGATACAGGCCAGGATGCCACTGGCTGCCTTGGCCATCTGGGCACACTACTGGCTTGTGTTCAGCCCCCATCAACCAGCACCTCCAGATCCTTTTCCATGGGGATGCTTTCCAACCTCTCTGCCTCCAGCCTGTAGAAGTGCATGGGGTTGTTTTGACCAAGTTCAGGACTTGTCTTATTGAACCTCATACAACTGGTCACAGCCATTTGATCCAGTCTCTCTAGATCCTCTGCAGAGCCTTCCTACCCTCCAGCAGACCAACACTCCTTCCCAACTCGATGTCATCTGTGAACTTACTAAGGGTATATGAAAGTAAATGAATCCCTGAGGTGAGAGACATGTACCTGGCCAAGCTCAGGGCTGAGACAGTCAGAAAGGGCTGGAGAAAATTTGGTTGAAAAAAATGGAACAGCAGGGGAAGGAACAAGTAATTCAGGCCACCCCTAACTGATGACATTTTAGGGTGCTTTATTTGTTTTTAAATAAACATAAACCAGGTCAAATAAATCAAACAGGACACCTCACTAAGTGATTTAATTTTTAGCTCTTGTTATTCAGCTTTTTAGAGGCTGAAAAAGTTTTTTTGATTGTTTGGTTGTAGTTGTTGGTTTTTTTTAACATAAGAAATCTGAATTATTACTTTTGGAAAGACAGTAAAATGCATTTTGGAAGGTAAATTTTTTTATCAAATGAATTCTTAATGTGCAAAACACTTATATGTCCCTTATAAAAATCTGTATTAGTTTCTTCTTTCTTTAGTCTCCAGTTCCAGCTGTTGTTATAATTGGCAGGTGTCATAATTGTTTAAGCACTTGCTGAAGGCTATCAAAACTGCAGGTTTAAAATTAATTTAAAACAAAATAGTCACATTTGGCAAATACAGCTTGTTCATCAATTCACAACACTGATATCTAAATGTATTGAGAACAAAATAAGAGAATGAGTTTGCAAAGATTAAGGTGGTTTCTGAAGAACACCAAAAGTCTTCCAGTAAAGCTATGTTTAAACAGTTTTGGTCTAACTCAAAACATTTGGATGTTTCACTTGATCTGCTCAGATCTGCTCCAGTAGGTAAAGATCAAAGAAAACATATTGGAAAAAGCTCCATAGGTGGAACTGATGGAGGAGCACAAAGTCTCTGAATTATGCTAAGAGATAAGCAGGTGTAAAGGTTGGGTATTAAATAATTCAGTATTACTGACACTTAGGTGTTCCTAGACAGAGATAGTCAGGCAAGAAGAGGACTTTTGTGCTAGAAAATTAAGCACACAAAGCACCCTGGGAAATCCTTACGTTATTCTCAGGGTCTTAAAATAAAGTGAGTTGACAGTGAGCAAGTCACACAGTCATGTTTATGACATTCACTGAAAAATGTCTCTCCACAAAATGAAAAGATGAAATATCTTACTGAAGGAAATTTGGATGCCTCTCTGGTTAGGTGATAGCTAAGTGCAGTTCAGATCCCCCTCAATTTCCATTTTGCATGCAGTGGTTAATTGGAAAATGTAAAATTTTGTCTAAAAGACAGGTAGGCAACTGTGTCCTATTCTGGGGCTTTCTTACACTGATCTTCATTTGTAAAATAGAGATAATAATATCCAATATAAATCTTGGGTTTATTTGCTTTGAAATGAAAGGTAAATATTTTCATTGGGTTCAGTGTGGAAGGATCAGACTTCATAGCACTTCTGCTAGAACTCAGCAACTACAGTATCAGGTTGTCCCAAGGATTGACCATCTGCCTGCTAAATGCTAAAAAACAAATTACCACCATTCCCTGAAGAGAACAACTTTTTCAGACCTTGACCAAATAGCACCATAATTTTTTTTTGTCATCTATTTTGGCGTGAGTTTTCTTTTGGGAGGCACAATGGTGGAAAAAAAAATGAAAACAAGAGTTTTTTGAACAGTGATATGAGCTTAGTAGTCCTCCCCAGATAGTACTCTTTTTGCTTTACATATGAATGACTCTAATCACCTCTGGGATGTCTTCTTAATGCATATTTCTATTTTACATTAGGAAGGGGAAAACGTATAAATAAAACTCCCAAAGGTGGAGAAAGGCTTATCATTTGAACTAAATAATGAAGGAAGGAACTCTGTGAACACGGAAGAAAAAAATGCACCAAAAAGAATATTAAATCAGAGATGATGACATGATAAAAACATAAAACTTGTACGTTTTATTATTCATCACTTACTGATATGGAAATATATGCAGAGCTCCACTCTGATGCATGCAAATCCTCGACCCATTCTTCTGATATTCACTATCTGAATGATTTTCATTACCCCAGCCTTTTTGGGTCAGTCTCAAGTGCTTCTATACTCATATTTAAACTAATAAACAAAAAGGGAGAACTAGAGAGAAGTGCTCCTACTGTAATGTAGCAGGATGGTAGCTGTTACCAGAAAAGTGTGGATGCAGAAACTGAGATCTGCTGATGTGTGTCCAAGTCTTCTGGTGATAAGGTGAGAAGGCATGAAACTGGTGCCATGTGTAATCAGTTTGTAATTAATTTCTTTGCTATGCTGTCTGTAAGCTCCCTAGTCACATAGCTCCTCATACTTGGAGGGCTATAGGAAAGGTAGCAGATAAGCTCTATCGGTTTCCATCTGCACAAATTTTCTGAATGTCTCCATTAGAAGGACAGACCTTCCTCCACTGCCTTATTTCATGAAGAGGGGAATTTAGCTCCAGGGACATTACCTAGAAGCAGAATTTTTACCCATTTCTGCTAATGTCCCAGCAACATGAGGATTTTTTCCTGAATTCAGGCATTTTGGGATCCTGTATTTAAGCTTATGCTTGATTTTTACCGAATTCACATTTATATCCATGCTGAAATGCATTATTGACTCGGTACAATGGAAAGGGTCACTACATGAATGTGAATCACAATACCACAATGATGAACCTCCTTAAAAAATTTATTGTAGAGCTTATTTTGTTACTAATCTGTTATTACCATTCTCAGATAAAAGGTCTCACACACTGTCATTCTTTCTGGCCTCTAATATGCAGTGTCACATACCTGCTTGTGGAAATATTTAATTTTGACCAGGAACATTCTAAATATAACTTACAGGAGCAATGGCATTTCCTGACTATTTTTAAATATTAGTCTCAATGCATAGCCTAATACAGTGGTGGAGCTGTAGTTTCTGAGAAATGTCAAGTCTCTAGAATGATCAAAGCACTGAAATCCTGCCCTATAAGAGACACTGAAATTTCATAAGTTCGCCCTCACCCTGAGTTAGGATGAAAACTACTTTGGAACACTTCACAGATCCAAATATTCTGCAAACTTTGCTCTGATTAATCGTATCCTTTTGATGATCTATAAGTAACTGAAAGGTTGTATTGATAAAGCTGATAGTAATTTCATGACAAATGTCTTCATTTTGCATAGATTACTGCAGAGTGCTTCATCTGAAAACTAGAAAATTGTTGTAAATGCTAAAATTGGTGCTAAAACAATGGTTCAGCTAAAATTGAGAATTTTTTTAAAATAAATTGCATGATAATTTCTGCTGCTGAAGTGTGACATACCATTAGTGCTAGAAAGCTGAGCAGTCTGAAGTGTGTCTGAATATTTAAAAACTTATTATTAATTTATGAATACAGAAATTATATAGACATTCATGCCTGTAAGAATGTCCATGAGAATATAATATACCTGTATTTCTTATCTTTTCCAGTAGCAAAAAAAAAAAGACAGAATGTGGGAGAATTGAATAATATAATCAGAAAATAATATAACCAAAATGTATGGCGGTGTGTGGAAGCTGAGGTTTGGTAGGTTATGGTTTTCCTTGTGTGGCTGTAAGCCAGGGAAAAGTGAGAGAAGCTGAAGAACCCATGGTGTCCTCCACAGGCTGCAGTGCGAATATCTGCTTCACCATGGTCTCCTCCATGGGCTGCAGGAGAATCTCTGCTCTGGTGCTTGGAGCACCTCCTTCCCTTCCTTCTCTGAGCCTGGATTCTGCAGGACTGCTTCTCTCGCATATAAATGTGCATATATAGAATGAAATTGAGACAAGGAAGCTCCACTTCACTGTCAACATGTCTCAAAAACAGCTACAGGAACCTGTGAATACCCTGTGGGAAACATTATATATAATTTAACATTTAGAGAATGGGATGGGTGGAGTGGAAAAATTGTAATTTTCATTTGAAGGAAATATTTGAAAAAATCAAAGAATCAAAATATTTTCAAGAGTGTTTCTGGATGTCTGCACATAGGATTAGCTAATGATTCAGTTTCTGTGGAGCAATATATTAAAACAGGCAGTCCACTGCATAACACAATGCACTGTAAGTGGCATGAGCAAAAAAATAGTACAGTTAGCAGTGACACAGCAACACACAAACACATAGTATAGTCACTAGACCCATTTTAGGAATAATAAGCTTTTAAGTACCTTTATGGACCTTGCTTTTATTCTTTTTTTTTCTTAGTCTCCTTGAAGAATCAGAATATGGTTCTTATATTCAGCACCTATATCCAAGGTTCTTGGTGGTTCTCATAAAACTGCTGGACTGTTTCCAAGTTTCCAGAAGAAATCGGGTTCTCTGGCCATAGTTAGGACACTTGACTGATTAAAAGTAAACTGGAATTCCAGAACTAGCTCTGTTGGTGACTTGTGCATTTTATTTAATGGCTATTTAATGTTAAATCCATAAATTATGACTTTTGTCTTGATCTTGAAGCAAAACTACCTGCAGAAGATGATGTAGGCTTGAGAACCTTTGATGAAAAGATTCACCTTCTCATAGCACTTCACACACTTTGCAGTCCCTGTGTAGAAGTAGAATTTGGAAGTTAGTCAGCACTGCCTGCTGGTTGGGGTTTAGTAGCTCTTGCCAGTCTTCACAGAACCAACATTTAGCTGTCATCACCCTTCACACAGAACAGGTGAGCTGCTGAGAGTTCCAATGCCCCTTCAGGGAGCAAGTTCCCCTGCACAGTGCACAAGCAATCTGACTAAAACTGCATTTAAAAGAGTCACAAAGAACCTGAATGAGAAGGTAGGATCCCTGATGTGCCTTTTCGTTGTCTTAAGCACACAAGTGTTTTTACTTCTCTTAAAATTCATACATTCTTAATGTCTTTGCTTGGCTTTAGGTATAAATAATTAACTTTAAAGATATTTTACCTTTTACCCCTAGTTGCTTTCTGATACATGAAATCATTCCAAGTGATAATCTGTCTTTTACAAATTGTTGCAGGAACAATATTTAGACCACAGAAAATTTTAAAACACTAAGGACCTGACAGTCAAGCATTTTTATTTCTTAAACTAGGAAATACATTTTAATGAGAACTGTCTTTCCAAACGTGTGTGAAATTGAGCAAGACAAAATTTTGGTTTTGCCATGCACCATGTGGGACCAGCTTCATGCTGTCCTGTGTGCGGGTGCAAAGATATGTGTCAAGAAGGTAGCTCACTGACAGCCAACCCAAGACTTTCACACTGGGAGTGTAAGAATAAGGGGAATGAAATTCAGACTTCTGCTGCTACAAGAGAAAATGTTCTCTTGTAAATGGAGACTACTGTTGCAAAAAGGTTAGCTGCATTTTTGCCTAAAGTGTCAGTAGAAATTTGTAGAATTGTGGAATAATTTGGGTCGGAGGGGACCTGGAAGATCATGCAGTTCCAACTCCCCTGCCATGGGCAGGGACACCTTCCACTAGACCAGGTTGTTCAAAGCTCCATCCAATCTGGCCTTGGACACTTCCAGGGGTGGGTTACTCTGTTGAAGAGCATAACCACCAAAATTTTAGGCTAGTAAGTTTGGTCATCAAATACTCTGAGTTTTTCCTTTGTTAGTTACTCAAAGATGGCTTCTTACCAAAGGGAAATACAACACAAGGGGATCTTTATATTTAAAGCTTATATTCAGCTAATAGTTGCAAGGGTACAATTTCCACCTGTCTGTGCATGAATGACATTTTCCACTATATTTTTTGTGCTGTGTACAATTGATATCAGGGACATTAGCATCCTAGTGAAGAGTTAAAGTCTTCCTATACAGTATACTATAAATGTTACATATGATTAAATTTCCTTGTACCAGTAGTCTTTGTTGCTGTACTGTGCAGTTGAAGGGTAATGGAGGCATGTGTGAAGGACACTTTGCTGAAAGTATTTTTCAACTACTGTACACAGCCAAATCATTTCCCCAGACATGTGTGTTACACACCAGCAGGATCTCAACTCTGTATTCTGATGGGTACAATTGATAAAGATACTATGCATCAAACTATGCCTAGTTCTGCATACTTATGTACTCACTACTCAATGTAAGACCTTCTTGTGTGATGGTTGGTTTCTCAATCAGTTGAAATTATCTTTACTGTGATACACTGACTTGTAACTAATGTTTTAGAATTATGAAATATTTTGCACACTGCTTGTAAATAGATTAATTTCCATCTGATTTACTGGTTAAAAGAGAGTAAATAACTGTGTGTTCTCTCTAGAGATATGAAATCTAGATATGAAATCACTATGCTAATGTTGATTGAGCAGACATAAGACTGTAGTTTCTAAAACTGTATTTTTTCATTGTTATATCTCCTAAGAAAAATTACGTATCAAAATGCATAAATGAATTTTGTCCTTCTTCTGCCTTTCCTTCTACCTATGAGAGAGACAAAGGTTAAAGATGCAATGTGAATCTAAATGTGTGATTGGGGATTGCATCAGTCTCCCCGGCATCTCAGCACTTAAGGTGCTTCTACTGTGGCCAGCTCCAGTGCTGCATCAGGTGTCCTGTATTTCTAAAAATGATGGAATGAAAAACATCACAACAGTAGTAATGGCATTTTAAGGTGAAGTGACTGCCGTGGCTCGGTTCTGCTCCCTGATGTATGAACAATGAACAGGAGAAGATTAACAGCTTCAGCTTTTGACCACAAAAGTGAGAAACTGTGAAAAAGACTGTGGCATGAAACTAGTGGAGAGTGTCTTGGAAGGGTGAAAGCACAGATGAGGACTGGCGGACCAAAGAGCCAAAGTTATACTGATGTGTTTGAAATATCATAGTTATGAAACATGGCACAAAAATAGAGTCCCAGAGAGTTGCTCTACCATAGCAATGTGATGGCTTTTTATTTGTTTCCCCAATGAAAGAAGAGCTGGCACATGAAATCTGTGACAGCTCTAGACAATGACTTTAGTTTTGATCAAGTCCCAGTGAAAATACAAATGATTATTCTACAATGACAGTGAGCAATACAGTTGATGACACAGACTCAGATCTACTGACTTGCGAGCAGGGTCAAAGTCACAAGAAGACAGGTGGAGGCCCATGAATAAACATCCTTGATGTGCCAGGGGAACAATAAAAAGACATTTACTGGTGATTATCTTTAGGTGTGCATTGAGGGTTCAGTGTTGCAAGTCAGTTGTCATATACGTGGCTCCGACGGATTAGTGGGAATGGGGGAGACCTCCAGGCTTTAGGCTGCTAGCCCATTACCTGCGAGGTGAATGCCCTTCCCCCCGCCCCAGCACGTGGCCCTGCGACCCCGCAAGGAGCACACAGACCACCAGGGAGGGACGGACGAAAGAGGAAGTTTATTGTGGGGTAGGGGTTTATAAGGCTTTCAGGAGGGTCAAAAGGGGACCAATCACAAGTTCAGGGTCACATAGAAAAAACCATCAGGTGAAGGGTCAACAGCCAATAGAAAGGGGTTAACAAAGGCCAATGGGAAACATCTCAGGACACCTTCCCAGGACACCTTGTGTGGGAGCACAGGGGATGTTGGGAAGAAGATCAGTGACTCTGCAAAAAGGTAAAAGCCATTTTAAAATCTGTTTAAACCACCTTAAAAACTTCAGTTTCTGTAACATTTGAACTGCTCTCATTTTCTTCACTAATCCATCTCTGACAGGACTTCTTCCATCCTGCATATGGCAAATCCATTGCCACACGTGGCCCTGAATGCAGGTCCTAATAAATTATGCTCTTTGCTATCCCAGGATATGAATAGTGAAGCTAAGCTTTTTCCTGATTTGATTGCACAAAGAAATGTTTACTGACTGATGCACTGTATCACTGACTGATGCACTGACTGATGCCTAAGAAAAGAGATGTCTGATGTTCTAAAGAAGATCCAACTCTTAACGTGCCACGGATGTCAACCTATCATGCACAACTGGTGAGAGGGCAGAGTGTTTTAGACATATATCAGAGGACATGATAGACCACTTCTTAATTAAACCACAACCACTGTGTCATTTATTGACACCATCCTCTTTGTGTAGGAGGCAGCAGCAAGGTTGCAACATCTGCAGCCAACAAGAATATTTGGGTTTGTATTGGGTTTGTGTGGCCAGGTTTTGCTAGCATGGGGGCTTCTGTGAGAAGCTACCAGAAGCTTCCTCCATGTCTGGCAGAGCCAATTCCAGGTGGCTCTAAGACAGACCCACTTCTTGCCAAGCCAATCAGGAATAGTAGTAACACCTCTGTATTGATGCCTATAGGAGCTAAGGAAAAAAACTCCGGAGCAGTTAATTGAGGATGAGATAAGAAAAGGGTTTAATTCCATTACAAGACATGCGCACCTTCTGTGCCTGAGATGTTACAATTTATAATACTGCCCAACCAATCCAAAGTTCGTCCATCCCGTAGCTTTTGCCCTGGTCCACCCTGGCCCACCCCCTGGGAATTTGTTCTGGGGGCTTTTCTTCATCATTCTTCATTTTCTTCAGAGTACAAAGGGTACATGGTCACCTAGTTTCTGACCATGTTCTGCAGTTCAGGTCAAGATATGAGTGTTCTCTAAACAGTATAGGCCTTGTTTTGACAAAAGACTAAACATTTTCTACTGGAATTCAAGGGTAGGATTGATATGGGGAACATAGAATGGGGTGATGGGGTAGGGAAATGTGTAAACTACTGTGCTAAAGGGTGAGTGATATAATATAGCTACTTCTAAAATCTACTTCTACTATAATTACTTATAAAGCTTATAAAAGTTAGAAAAATCAAAAAACTAAAAGGGTCTTAGGGCATCAGTATAACATATTTAAGAAGGAAAAAAAGTTATTACTCACATTTAATTATGCTCAGAGAAGAGAGAATTTAGAATATGTGACAGGAACAACTCTGCAGACATCAAGGTCAGTGAAGAAGGAGGGGGGGGAGGTGCTGCAGGTGCCAGAGCAAAGATCCCTCCCCCACCATGGTGAAAACCATGGTGAAGCAGCTGTGCCCCTGTGGCCCATGGAGGTTCCAAGGTTCCAAGGTCTCCTCCTGCAACTCATGGAGGAGACCCATGCTGGAGCAGGTGGAAAGAAGTCTGTGACCCCATGGGAAGCCCATGCTGCAGCGGGCTCCTGACAAGGACCTGTGGACCTATGGGGAGAGAAGCCCACTCTGGAGCAGGTTTGATGGCAGGACTGGTGACCATGTAGGATACCCATGCTAGGGCAGGCTGCTCTTGAAGAACTGCAGCCCATGGAAAAGGACCCACGCTGGAGCATGTTGTGAAGAACTGTAGCCTACTGGAAGGACTCACACTGCAGAAGTTCATGGAGAACTATCTCTCATGGGAGGGACCGCAAAGTGGAGCAGGGAAAGGGCTCCTCTCCCTGAACAGCGGCAGAAACAGCATGTGATGAACAGGCCATAACCACCATTCCCTGTCTCCTTGTGCCTCCTACAAGGAGGTAGAGCCCGGCAAGGAGGGAGGGGTGGGGGAAGGTGTTTTTAAGATTTTATTTTACTTCTCATTATCCTGTTCTGATTTTGATTGGTAATAAATTCAATTTATTTCCCCAAGTTGAGTCTGTTTGCCCATGACAGTAATTGGTGAGTGATCTCTCCCTGCCTTTATCTCATGAACCTTGCATCGTATTTTCTCTCCTCTGTCAGGTTGTGGAGGGGAGTGATAGAGCATCTCTGGTGGGTGTCTGACATCCAACCAGAGTCAAAACACCACTGTCTTTTCCAGTGTAGGACTGGGGGGAGAAGGAAGAAGAGAAACTTCTCGGGAGTATAGACTGAGGCAGGAGACAGAATTCCAATAAAGTTCAAGTAGCACAGAGAGATTTGTAGTACAAACTGTTTGCAAAATGGCAAGGATCCATTTGAAATACTTGTCCTGAGAGGGAAGAAAAGCAAGGCTTTTATGTAGCACCTTATCTCTGTAAACCCAAGCTGAGTCTAATCATATAAGCTGTCAGAGGAAGTGCAAATAGGAAATCAAAGGACAATACAGCACTGTAAACCTTTAGATTATGTGGTGCAGAAGTTAAGGTGTATTCCACAAAAAAAATGAAAGAGGTCCTTGAATTAAGGTCAAACCCAGAGAAGCGGCTAGGGAAAAACAAGACCTGAATGAGATTTAAAAATAGAAAAGGACAATGGAATCCCATATCCTGAGGGAAAAACAGGTAGTCATGTCCTAACTCAGATAGCTTTCTGGTAGGCAAATATGAATCCAATTTTAAGACATATTTGATGAAGTGTTACATCTTCAAATTTTATTTGTCTATATCTAACACTGCTTTTAATCAAGGAATGCTAGTGTATCCCTCTGACCAGAAAGGTGAAGGTAAGGCAGTAGGAAATTTGGCCTTTCCACACCTGGAATTCAGAAATGCCAACTGGTCAGTGAATATAGTTGTTTTTCAGCATTCAGTTTCTTTGGCCCTATTATGAGTGTATAAAGACGTATTCAAATGATACTGTGATTTTCAGTGGACAGTGGGAAGACCAGCTACATGTGATCAGATTTTTTTTCTGAATTTGAAATTTGGTTAGGATGGAAGACTGAGAGCAATCCCTGAGTAGTGTGTGCAGAATATAAGTGAGTTTTGTCATTTGGGCTTCTACACAGAAAGCACATAAAACACATGATGGAATAATGTCCAGACGCAATGGAGACATTATCACAAATGGAGAAAGAAGACAGATGTATGAATTCCGTTTTTGTGTGCTTGGCTAGCTGTATCGGGTGATTTGTATTTAGGTTCTTGGAAGTGTTGAATAAAGAAAGAGAACAGCAACACTGCTGATGGTGCCAGATTTTCCAAGCTATTTCTACTCCAGACAGATGCTTCCAGCAAGGTGAAGCAACTGCATTATATTGATATAACATTAAGTATCCTTTTAAATATAATATTAGCCTTAAGCACAAAGCTCTCAGCATGGTAGAAAACATATTTAGCCATTGAAAGGGTGTCCTTGCCAGCTGGTTGGAAAATTACAAGACTGACTCAGTATCTACTAAGCACTTATTTTTCTTTGACGGATGCTATGTACCCCATCATCCTGGGTAAAGGGTTGTACCTACAAATTACTGGCATTGTCCTTTACTCTACAGCTCTTTTCCTTTCCATTGCAATGTGTCCTTGGGAAGGTACAAATACAGATTTCTTTCACAAAATTAGTGACCGTGGCATGAAGTATCCTCTGATTTCCTCAGAGGTGGTCCTGGAGATACAAAGCCTGGGTGTTCTCAGAGCCTTCTATAATGGGCAATCTACAATGCTGATGTTTTTGAGGTGAAAGAGGGCAGTAACCTCTCTACCAACTCCATGCTTTCTGGAAAGCAGATGACCACGTATATGCCTAATTTGTATGAGCCTGGATGGGCCTGATTTTCAAACATACTCATTCACCCACAGCTGAGACTAATGTGAGAGCAAAGAGCAACTGGAAATTTGGCCACAGCATTTACAAAGCTAAAAATAAGTATCTGTCTTGGGCACAAGAATAACCAAGCATTAGTCATAACTAATATCAGTGTCACAGAGAAAGGTAAAGGCACAGATGGAAAGAGAATGTCTGATACCTTGAGAAATGAAAATGAAACAAACTGGACATTGTGCAAAACTCGCATTTTCCCTGGAACATGGTGGGTGGTGAGAAGAGGTCATAAAAGGACAGGTGATAGCAAAGGGCAATAATATGCTTCTAGAAAGCAGCACATCTATTATACCTTTAAAAATAATCTGCTGCCTTATCTCTCAGGCTCAATGCACATCAGGTGGGGCTATTTACAGGCTAGAATTTGCAGTTGTCCAGTATTGCCAGCCTTAATATTAAAAAAACTATATGACACAGCTTGGGGGTGCCCTGTCACTGTAATGTAATAGGTACAGGTGTTGGTCACTGCAGAGTTAAAGCTGGTTTGGCATCTACTCATTCTTTTTGCTAATGAACCATCTGACTTATCAAGAGAGGTTGCTCATCCACAAATCAGCAGTTTTCTTGCAGATGTTTGCTATTTGCTACTTCTTAATTCCCTTACTCCCATTCCTCCACTTGCCTTGCAGAGCTCTCACTTTGCCATTTGTCTCAATTCTTTCTTCAGAGGTAGCATTACATATATACTAGTGTTTGGGACTCTCACTATAATTATTTCTTTCTACATTCAAAACACCAACTTTTAGCATCTTGGAAGTAGAGATTTTGCCTCTTAAATTACAGTATGACATCTTCTGCAGGTTGCGCTGGGATACATTTTTGTCCTGGATGTACAAAGTTGAAAAGGATAAGCATCACAACCTACTTTCCTTCTCTTTGAATTTAATTTCAAAGGCTAAGTATTTAAGGTCACGGACATCTTGGTTTTCCTTACAACAATCATGTCATCATTTTGCTGTAGAAGAAAGAAAAAATGTGCTACATTCTACTACACTTTCATATGTTATGTAACACCCCATTCACAAAAATGAAGGAACCAAAACAAATGCTCAGGAAACGGGACTTTGCTCTTGGAAGGAGGTAAATTATGGAGACTGAAATCTGGACCTTGATATTGGTGTAAAGAGAAATTCTGCAAAGGAGAGATAAGTCTTGTGATCTCCAGGGCATTTTTACGAACTACAACATCCTACTTAATTTCTGCCCTATACTTTCACTCAGATGATACCTTTCATCTGCATTTTCTTTTACTTACCTCCTCCTTGGCTCCAGGAGTAACATTCCATTTCCTGTGCAATTTACATGAAAATTAACTTTTCACATTGGTGCAAATTCATGTGGGTGGAAAGAATGTCATCTGTGAATTGCCCAGTAACCAGGGGCTTTTGAGCAGACCCTGGAAGACATTCAGTAAAAACTAATTTACCATGCTTTCTGTAATAGTAGATCCTTTCCTAAAGATGTTCTCCTGCAAGATGTTGCTGTACTGACTCAGCATGTATTTTAATGTTCCTGTGCATCTAGAAAATTTTTATCTGAAACAAAATTAGTAATAATTAAAAACCCAAACCTATTAGGAAAGTGGGAAAATGTGAAAGAAAACCTAGGGCCCTAACCAGTTTCTGTGTGGGAGATAACAATATCTGCAGAAGGTAGTGGCTTCCTGAGGGATTGCTTTTACCTATTTGCTTTCTTCCAGTGAGTAATGAGTTTAATGGGTAGAGTCCCTCCAGGTGGGCAATCACAAAACTAGCATTTTTATTTTCTTGACAGAAAATTGCATCTCTTTTTCCTAGGAGAAGATTACATTTTCCCTAGAAAATTCTGATGTTTTGCATAAGTGTTTTTCCTTGTCAGAGTATCTATCTGAAGCCACATTTCCCACTGTTTTTAACAATCTAGGAAAATTCTTGAGCAAATTCTTCTTCTTTACTCACTTATTTTTAGTTAGCATGCTGCTCTGACAGTACAGTCTCTCCCTAGGTAGCTTGGGCAACCATAGTTCCTCTGTCTTCACTGCTACCAAGTTAATCCGAGGGTAAGAGAGATGATTTACAGATACTTTTGATCTGGTTTTGGCTGCTCTGAAAAATTTTCCAATGATTCATTAGGACGAATAAACTCTTTCTTTGCTCAGAGTAATGGCTGAAGGTGCTGGAGGTGGGGAGACTCTGATGATCTGGCCCTCATTTCTACAAGTGCAACTACTTGGTCTGACTCTACAAAAAGAGCTCAACTGAATAAATCAAGATCATTGTGTTGTAACTGTCTTTTTTGATTTTTTTTCCCCCACAACTTTTTTGTTCCTAAATTCTCAGTCATAAAACACAGCAAAACTGATTGTGGATGTCAGCAAGGAACAGAACCAAGGTGCTAACTTTGATATTATTTACTTTTCACATTTAAGTTTGGATCAGACTCTTGGTATTGTTTAAGTAGATATTTTAAAAGGTTCACAGTCTTTTGCATGGGTTTTATATTTAGTTGGTCCATGTTCAGTGGCCCTTGAAATTAATCAAAGAACATGATTCACCTAAATTATTTCAGACAACCTCTTTCACTACTTACTCTCTTTGAATCTTTAAATGTTATCCTTTTGTCAAGACAAGATGTTGTGAAGTCTGACTTCATTAACAAGGAAGATTCTGTCAACCATGTGTGAAATACTCGGAGGTCAGTATTTGTTGTGGTTTAGGAGCAGTGTTCCCTGGAATTGTGTTCCCCAGTTTAGTGTTTCCACTGAAACACTCCAAACCATGTGCTGCTCGCTCCCTCCCTCTCCCCCTCCCCCTCCCCCTGCACCAGGCTAGGGAGGAGAATTGGAGGCACAAAAGTTAAAGATCATGGGTTGAGACAAGAATGATTTACTGGAAACAGTGATGAAATAAGAAATGAACAGGAACAGCAACAATATTAATAAAAGAGTGTACTAGAAAGGCAAACGATTCACACACTGAATGCTCACCATGGGGAAACCGGTAATATGCAAACTGCTGCCACACTACCCCAACTGGAAGAGACCTCTTTCCCCATTCCCAGAAAAACATGTGAGGTGGTATAGAATAACCTCCAGGTTATTCCATGTCCCCTTCTGGCTACTGCAAAAATTTAACCCAGTTCTGGCTGGAACCAGGACAGTATTTCACTGTCCTCTAGAAAATCTGAATTGTATGATGCTTTGGTGTACACAGATGTTTCCAATGCCCTGTCACACAATCCTGTCAGGTTGTAGATGATAGGTGAGCCCATTTCCTTTCACAAATTGAATTGCATTTGGATTTCCCCTGGGTTTGGCAGGGAAAGCATCTCTGATAAGGATTCATGGGAAGAATAAATCTCACATGCTGGTGTCATCTGTTTTGCTAGAAGAAAGAGGGAGAAAGAGGAATTTCCTGCATAGATCCTGAACATGGAGTAGGGTAGTGAAGACACAAGTGTTATTATGTATGGCCCTGGTTACAATGATGGATGGTACTAACAGAACTTTTTTTTTGTACTCTAACTGAAATCCAACACAGGCTTCCCTGACATTTTTCTGTGAATTAATCATTCTTCGGGGACTGGAACCCTTCTTTTTCTCCATGTGTAGCACACCTGCTTTGTCTGATGAGGGGGGGCTGGATGGCCTTTTTTAAAAATACACGGGCCAGCATCTCTTTGTAGATTGTTAAAGGTGAGTACAAAGAAGGGCTTCATGGGATTTGTGCATAATCCTGAATTTGAATTGGAAATAGAGCCTTGAGCCAGTCAGGCTGTCCTGTGTTAGGAGTATTGTCATCAGGAATGCTGCTGGAGATTCAGTTAAGTACTTGCAGCTGCTGTGAAACCAGAGGACAGACTTGCATTGTCTAACTTTGGTTTCTGGGGCTTTTGTTAGGAGGAGACTGAGAGGGGATCTCATCATAGTCTACAACTTCCTTGTGAGAATGAGACACTATCTCTTCTCTCTGGTGACTAGTGACAGGACCCAAGGGAATGGCTTGAAGTTGTCTGAGGGGAAGTTTAGGTTGGATATTAGAAAAAGGTTGTTTACCCAGAGGATGGTTGGACACTGCAACAGGTTCCCCAGGGAAGTGGTCACAGCAGCAAGCCTGATGGAGTTCGAGAAGCATTTGGATGATACTCTCAGGTACATGGTGTGACTCTTGGGGATGGTCCTGTGCAGGTCTAAGGGTTGGACTTGATGATCCTTGTGGGTCCCTTCCAACTCAGCATATTCAGTGATTCTGTTATCCTGTGATTTTAGGAATGCAGCCATCCTTCTCTAATCATGATGAGAGAGACGAATTTGCAAAGGCTCATTCTACACCACTCTGTAATCACCACCTGTGGCAGCACCTTAATGTTACAGGAATCCTAATTAAATTTAAAGTGAGCCTAGGCTGAACCTGGACTGTATCTGAAGGAGTGGTAAGGAATAAAGTTGACTTGCCAGACATCTCCAGATTGGCAAATGCAAACACAGATTTAATATCTTCTAGTTTCCCCAAAAGCAAAACTTGATGCATCATGAGTATCGGTTACTGGGAACACATCCACAATTCTCTGTAACACTAGGTTTAGATCAAGATACCACTACCAATTCCCCATAACAGCCATACAGTAGGTCTCAGATACTTTTTCTTACCACAGATTTGAGCTTTCTCATAACCTATGTTCCTCAGCAGTTATGAGATCACTACTAAAAGCAGGGGGCTTTACTATGGACTGGCTCAGGACTGTGGACATTAAGATGGAGTCATTTGATGGTAGTTCTAATGAAAGGCAGGTAAAATTCACATTTTTGTTGGCTTTCATGTAATTTCAATCCCATTAACAATGTCTGAGAAAAAGTAGTCAGAGAGGGATTAAATCTCAGCTTGTTTCAAGACAAAGAGAAGGTAAGATCACAGGTAAAAGCTATTATTTGTGTACTCTACCATCTAGTATAGAGTGGAATTAAAGATTTTTAGACCTTTAAGAGATCTCAGAGTGGCTTCCTTATATGCATTGAGTAAAGTATATGTTTAATTGTTATGCTTAACACACATCTTTATTTTTCTTTGACTGCTCTGTGTTATCTTTTTCCTGCTATTGCAACTGTGTTCTGCTACAGACTGAGCAGACAAAAGTTCGCTGGTGACTGGAAGGCTGAACATGAGTAACACAGGTGTGCTTTCTGTCTGTGCAGCTTGGCTAGTGAAGAAGGAAATATATTTGCTGATGACGATGTTTTGTCAAAGACTGAAGGCAGCTGCAAATATTATTTAAAAGCAAATAATCTGTACTCTTCAAAAGCTGTTCCTTTAAAATCTTAAGTTTCATTCCTACATTTTGGAAACAGAGATAAGTGTTTTCTGTCTTTGTACTGAGTTTCTTCTCCTAGTTGAGTAAGTTCTTGCATAAGAATGTGATGCAACCAAGATCTGTAATTTAGAAAAATCTGATGCTTGTTGCTTGCTGAGTTCATCAGTTGACCTGTGTCAAGTCAGACAAACTGTTTAAGTGTTTGCCCTCTTATATGGTTTGTTCAGGCAGGTGGACTATTGCTTCAGCTGCTGCTGTGAGGTTTAGGAGGCTCCCTGAGGTGGTGGATGTGTCTGTTCAGGTTGCTTTTGCACTGCTCTGCTACTGAAAACAGACTAGCCATTTCTGCACACTCAGACCTGCCTTCTTTCTGATGTTAGGGATTCTATATCTGCTCTCAGGACTTTGACATACTTCAGCTAAGTTTATAGTAAAGAGAAATGACAAAACTCCCAATAAAAAGACTCTACCTCCGTTTGTTTTGTAGTTGGTTTCTAGGAGAGGTTTGCATATGCTCACAATGAAACATACATCAAGCTGACATAGTTTCCCTTTTATGTTACTGAAAGGTACACAGCCAGTCTGAAGAGCCACACACGTGCTTAGCCAAAAGGTTGGTGGCTTGCATGTTTTAACATTTAACCAACATAGAGGTAACTATAGTAATAGATGGCATTTATCAAGAATCTCAAAGTAAGGCTCGACCATTGTATGTAATGATAAATAGAATCTCAGAGAGGAGAAATCAGATATGGAGTAAATGGGAGAGACATGGCTGGCCTCACCACACACAAACACAGAAATGAATACACATACATACATATAATCAGATTTGAATTTTGAATTAATTTTTCCTAGGTTATGAAGGGCATGAAATTTGTCTTGGTCCTACTGAATACCCACATTTTTGATTATTTCTTCTTTGCATGATGCTCATCTTTTAACCCTATAAATATTTTTTTTTATCCTTCCAGGTTTATTAACTAGATTCTTAGAAGAGGAAGAAAATTGTTTACTGCATTACCAGAAACTGTTTATTGCATTATTTCTTGTGATGCTCTTTGACATTTTGGGAAAATAAGAATGTTTGAAGGAACCTGGATACCTCTGTCCCTTAGATATCAGACTGATTTGTAGAGAAACATTGTGCATTTTAAAGATGTCCTCACTAGCAATATTTGATTTTAAAAGATTGCAGAAAATGGAATCAATGAAAGACCTGTTTAGAATGTGCTCAAAAGTGAGAGTAAAAACTGCCAAGCACTGGAAATTCTGAGAGGTGCAAAAATTAGAGGCTTTTATTGCTAGAAAATGTGGCACTTATTCTCATTCAATTTGTCTTTTTTATCTGGCAAATATTTTCAGTGAAAATAATATACTGCAGAGATGTCTTCTATGCTTCTGGGCGCAGTGCACAATTACAATGATCAAGAAGAATAGAGCTGCTGATTCTGTGAATAACTGGCTTCGAGTTTCATTTCAAGGTACAAATGACAGTGCAGCCTTTTCTGAGTCCCAGAAGTTATGCAGAAGTTCGACTTTTTTATTCCCATTTGTTATACTGAAAGTCACCACTGCATAGGGAAGAGTCAAGTTTATGGGTAATTTTACACATTTTGTTATACAGTCTTTTAGACTTAGGACAAGAATTCAGGTGGGAGTTTCTAAAGAAACTCCCCTCTAATCTCATATTTAATGCCATCTGTCAGCCCAGTGGCACATGCTTAAGGTCAACCTTAGGCATTCAAATAACCTCAAAGAACACATTTATTTTCACAGGTTTAAACACATTAATGAGATATAAGGCAAAGTATATTCTGGATTTTCCTCTTGGAAGTGTGTTCCCACCGTTTGTCCATGCCTGTTTTAAATGACTGCATGCAACATCTGGGTCCTTCTTTGAGGCTACAGGTTTGCTGGAGAGCCTTTGGGATTTTTTATTCTGTGGTCTTTCTGTCTTTCCTGGTATGCAACCCCATCTTTCCATACCTTTTCTGTTCCATACCTTTCATTCAATAAAGAAGATATTTCTACTCTTGTTACTTTACATTCTCACAATATATTTTAGATTGTCTCCTTTAAGTGTCCTTACATCTCTCTAATCCAAGTTGGTTGATTCTTTAAAATTTTATTTCATATTTCATGTTTTACATCAACGGATCATTCTTCCAATCCAATTGTCTTTACAGTTCTGGTTTCCAAAACCATGTCAATAAAATCACTGATCTGGAAAGCTTTCAGGAAATCCATGCCAAAAGTCACCTCTATTGAAGGACTAAGTACTAGATTTAGTAAGGTGCTATAGACCTACTGATATTTTTTCCATTATTTGCCAATAATACTAGTTCTTGTGAATGAACTAGACACTAGTAGTTATTAGTTATACATAATAGTGCACTATTATTTCAAAATAATTTTTTTAGTCTTATGGAGTGACAGTCCTATAATACCTTTAGAATTAATTAGCTTGCATATAGCTGACAAACCATTTGGTGTCTTGAACTCCTAATTTAAATATAGCTTTTGTCACTAGACCTAGGAGGAGAGAAGTCAGATACAAAACAATTCCTACCAGTGAAGCCTGTGGGAGAGTGGGCAACAACCATTCCTTTTGACTGATTCTGCTTCTTTATCAGCCAAGTGAGATATATAGACAAGAATAAACCAGAAAATAATAGCTGTAAACTACGTGTGAAATCAATTCAGAAGACGTGTAGATCCATTTGAAAAGATTTAGGGCAGTTCAGGCTTTAAGAATAAACATTTAAAGACAAAGAGCAGTGTCTGCAGGCGGTGTAACTCATGCATTTTCATTAGCTTAAGTGCAAATATGGAAATATACACCAGAGTAGATCTGACCCTCAGTGTTACCCAGAGCATATTCCTTATTCATAGAATGCCCTCTAAAGGACGAATGTAATGTGTAATCTTATTTGATAATGTATGTTCACGTTTCAGAAGATGCTGGGGAATTATTAGCCTTTGACAGACTTCCTTTTGGCTTTAGCAATTAGCAGAAATGGAACTCCTTAAGATTAAGATTGGATCATGCATAATTTTAAGGCTTTTTCTATAATCCCATAAAGTAATGATAGAAGCCAAACACCGAATTTTCAAATAGTTGTGCAGTGATTTAGCCAGCTCCTGTTGAAGCTGTTCAGATTATGAAAATGACCTATAAGAAAATGAAATTTTTGGCCTTTATAGCTCCTTTGAAAAGTATGTCCTCTCTCCCCAGCATGTGAATAGAGCATATGACCATAGGAACTTGCTGAAGATGGAACTGGGGAGCAGGGTTTTTGGCATTGTTTAAATTAGTGTTCACATATGTTTTAAGTTAGATTGAACATATCCTCAACATGAAGAAAATAGCATGCTTTTAGTGTTGGAAAGAGAAATTGCTATACAAAGCAGTGCTGAAGCCTTTCAGAGGAATGGCAAGGGTCTGTGCCTTAATAACCAAACTTATTGATGCAGGAAAATGAAATGAAAGTCAATAAATTGCTGAGGAAATGGAGTTCAGTGAATTGTTTAGTCCATTCCTTGCTGAATTGGTCTCTACCATACATTATCCTCTACCCTGCCCAACTCAGTTTTAAATAATGGACCTCCTGACACTTTTCTTGTTACATTTGCAAAAGTGATGGCTTCCTCTTTTTGTTCACTTGGCAGGCTAAAGCATATTTAAGTGGAAAAAACTGATGGTAGACCAGTATTTGTCTGAATTGCACATAGAGTTCATTAAAGCAGCAGCCTCTGGTGAAACTTTATTCATGTGTAAAGGTACTTGCAGGTTGGTCTGGATCCTTGGTGGAGGCTGAGCAGAAGTAGCCACTATGGGAGGAATTTGATGAAGCTGCAACTTGTCACGATTGCAGCATTGGATATAGCCCACATAGAAGAATAGTTGTCCTTACTCACTGACAAATACCTTGTTTCCATCACACAGGAGGAAGAAACTCTGAAAAAGAAAATTAGCAGAACAGAATATCTGTATTGGAAATGATTATGTAAAGTCAACTGAGTCTAGGAAATCCTTATGAAAAGTCCACCGACTACAGTAATTTGTATGTAGGTGCATGCACTGTAAGACTTTACAGGTTGATTAAAAGAGATCAGATATGGAATTTTCTGTTCCATAAATGTATCTTCAGTAAGTAATCAAGAATCCTGTTGCTATTGAATGCAAATAGATCTGTCAAAAATCTGTTTCAGTGGCCAGGCAGGGCAGGGCTGGAGGAGCTGGAGCCTGGTCCTGTTGCAGCTGATGATTTGCCAGCTGCCTGTGACACTGGGTTGAATGAGGCACATAGGCTGTGCCTACCCTACCCACCACAGTCCTGATCCAGCCTGAATCTGACTTCATCTCAGCAAGAAATGCAACAGCAGGGAGGTTGTAGGAGTCTATGTTAAAGCAGTGTATCCCTATGGTAACAGACATCTTTCAGTCCTTACCAGATGAATTAACACAAATGGGGCCCCAACCCACCTGGTAGCTGCATAAAATTACAACTAAAGGCCTACATGCATTATTGCTTTGGGAATGTTTAGGATGTTTGTTTGTCCTGAGGAAGTCTAACCACTCACTACTGCATGGGAAAGCACTGGAAGGATGAGGTGACTGTTATTGTCTCAAATTAGCTAATTTTTGAGGCAATCAGCAGATATAAAGTACTTAAAATACCTCTGACTAATTATTCTTTCTGTGAGTGACTATCAAAGCCTAAATAGCACAGGTGACAGGCTTTTAAGCATGAAGTAGCAAGTTACCTAGAGAGAGATATTTCCCTTTCCTGGGGTAGGCTTGGAGTACTTTTGTTTCACTCCAGCTTGCAAAGCCTTGGCTGATGCAGTAACATCTGGAGAACTATCTAAATTCTTAAGTGCTGTGGGACAGGACCAGAGGATAAAGAACCTTATCCAAAGAAAGGCACTTAGGGTTTTCTCAGTCTGGCCACTGGGTCACCAGTAAAGGCTGGATTTCATCCACAGAGTGATGAAAGCTCAGCACAATCCACCATTTTTTTTCCTAGCTTTTGCAGTGCATCCTGGCAGTAGAATCCCCTTTGCCAGACCCATTCTCAGCACTGTGTTTTGTCAGCCCTTCCCCTAACCTGAGAAAAGTTTTCTAAGTCAGTGTGTCAGAAGCCTGGTTAGTCAAATAAAGCTTTTCCTTCTTTTCTGCATCCCTTTTTTCCGTCTGAGATTCCCAGCACTGGGATCTTCCTTTTCCTGAGAAGGAAAGGACAATGTGTGTGAGCAAGCACTGCCTGCCTGTGGGACATACCAAGGCATGCTCATGCCGAAGACAAGCAATCAAAGAACTTAGAAAGGTACATCATCTGCTACCTCATCTCAGGGAGAGCCAGGGAGACCACGATTACTCAGACATCGACTCAAAGAAGGCCAGGGAATTTGGGTTAGCATTTTTATAATTAATCTTTTTATCACTTTTTTTTTTCAGAGTAAATCTATTTAAGGTTCCCTGCTGATTTCAAAGAACAAAAGAAAAAGGTCTTTAATTAGAGCTGTACAGTTCATGTACCTAATGAATCAATAGTAATTGAATATAGTGGAAGCTTCTGCAAAACACACACATGGAGTATAGTAAAACCTCCTTTAACAGGTTTAGTTCCATGCCAGTGATATTTTAAGGGGACTCTCCATCATATATTGGCTTGAATGTATGGTTTTATTCCATGTATTCTCTGGGGTTCATCCAGGTACTATTTGCTTGGATATCCAGTGATATAAATTATAGCTGTGGGTAATAGATACAATCACACATATACTTGTTAAATAATACACTTCCTAAAATTTTGTTATTCTCTGTATGTAGTTCTATGAAGGGCTAAATGGATTATCCCTACTGACTACACAAAATAGCCAATATATTTCCATTTGAATTGTTCTAACCACTGCTTTAATCTCAAAGTTAAGGTTACAAAATATCTTCATTCAACAGATTTGAAAAAGAAAATTCAGGCCATGAGACCTTCCTGAATAAGTGCTGCCTTAGCATTACATTAATCACACTTCCATAGGGAAAAAGAGAGATTAATAATGGAACACACTTCTCCAGATCAAGAAATCATTGTATAAGACAGTGTTTCTGGAGAAGATTCTTGTCTAAGGATATCCTCCCCAGCTACTCCTTCAAAGAAAAGCCTTCAGGTATGGATGCAGACTTGGACCTTCAGAACTTGTCCACCCATTTTTGAGGACATTTGAGGTCAGAACCGTACTAGGCTCAGGATACAGTAGTTGAATTGATATTGCCTCACTGATGAGGATGATTCCTGAGCCTCACACAAAGGTGCCTTTACAGTGTCTAGCCCATTTTAGTATGATCACAGATATGATCTGTATTGGCTTAGCTTTCTTCATCCTGCTGTGACTTCATCTGCACTAGCAGCTTGCAATGATGTACCTGTATGGTTCACAGGGCAAAGCACTTGAACGGATCTCGACTAGTCCTGCTCAGCCCCCTCCTATGGTAGCACAGAGGGGCCTGGGCAGGAAGAGCTCAGCAGGTAATGAAATATTGCTTTGATTTCTCTGGTAATTCAGTTTCTTCAAGAATTTCACAAGGGATTGTTCAGTCTTTTTTTATGTGGGGTCTTTTTGTAATAGATGAAGGTACAAACCTTTTAAACGAAAAGCAAAGACACTTGGCTGTGACAGAGTGAAGGAAACTCACATATACACCCACCAAAACCACACTGTGCTTTAGACCTGCACAGCTTAATGTTAAGTTGTCCACACTGCCCTAGGTCAACCCTCATCACACAGAGTAAAAGTTTCTTATCCTGGGAAAAACAAAGTACAAGGGCATTTGCCTCAAAAGGCTGATTTGTAAGACCTAAATCAGAGTTTTGTAAAATCTAAGCTTTAATTTTCAAAAAGCTCTCCAGTCTTCATATTTTGGAAAAAAATGCAACTTGAGGACATGCCAAGACTGTAAATCCAGAAGGCATTAATACAATACATATACATATATACAAAATCTCTTTAAATTATACAATAAAGATGTTTTATATAATAGAATGCATTAAGTATATTTGATCTCATGATTTTCAGATTAATATCCTTCTTCTTGAAGGTCTGTATGTTGATTCTGGAACATTCATAGCTTTTAACATTGAAAAATCTTTCCTTAAGAAAGAAAATAAAAAAAGCTACAAAGCAAATTTTTTTACCAAGTAATTGAAATTCTGAAATTAAAATGTGAGCTTTTTTTAGTTAAGCTGTTCCCATAAAAAGTCTGATGTATGGGCTGGCTAAGATCTCTGTTATGTCCTGCCAAAATGTAGATCTAAGTTTCAATGTTTCTTTAATATATATTTTTTTCCATTTTCAAGAACCCTCTTTCTAGAGCTCATCATCTGGTGTTATGCATTAAAATTCATAAAATTCAGCAGCTTTGTATTAAATTTAGGAAACATTCAAACAATTTAGTTGTCAGAAGGGTCTTGATAAGGACCTAGAAACATTCAATATCTCAGTGTGAAAAAGAGGGAGCTTAGCTGTGCTTCTTTGAACTTGATTCATTATTATCAGAGAGTGCTGGTCCCTAGAGCACCTGAATGTCCTTCTGAAGGTAACTCCTGGCAAGTGGTGAGGAACAGTCAAACAATTCAAAAGTATAATTAATTTTTGGATGCTCTTTTCTGACATGATAGCCCAAGGTAATAATGTGTTCTTTAGGTGATAATAGCGGTGCCAAATTAGCTCTTAGCTAGAAGGATCTGTGCTGAAAGGTGCTCTACCATAAGGCTTTTTCCAAGATTCCTTTCCAGTTATGACAAGTCTTTTTATGTATTAGAAACAGGGCAGATGTAGGGGAAATTCATTCCTCCATTGATGGAAAAACTCTTCCTCATTTGAGTCTGCATGTCCATGTGGCTTTATCTCTCAGAAAATTGATATAACAGTGTTTAAGTGGATATGATAATGCTTGCCCACCTCAAAAGAACATTGTGGGATATAATAGGCTGATTAATTGACTTTTGTGCTATAGGAGATGTTTCTATCAATTCTTAGATTTCATGTGTGTGTCAAGAATGAGATAGATGGATAAATGTATAGCAACACATACAGGGAAAAGCAATTTTGGCTTCAAATACAAAATGTTGTGTTTTGAGAGACCATTACCACCCAGGAACGAGACCTTGGGGAGATTATAGATAGATAGGACTATGAAATTGTCAGCTTAGTGTTTAGCAGCAGTATGAAAAGTAAACAGATATTCGTAAGTATTATGAAAAGAATAGAGCAGAAAACAGAAAACATCATTATGACAGCAAGTACATTCATGGTTTTCCCACATCTTGACAGCCATGTGCATTTCTGGTCCTCCCATCTTAAAGAAGTATGTCCTTAAAGGAGAAAAGGTTCAGTTCATAGTGACAAGGACAGTTCAGAGGTATAGAACAGCTTCTGCATGAGGAAAACCAAGTTACATCTACCAGTGCACTTACTACACTTTAGTTCAAACACAGGACAGTCTTGGAGCACCTGAGCTGAATTCCTTTTGGATGAAACAAAACCAGTCCATGCCCTGGAACGTGCCTAGTGCAATGCTAGAACACACCTGGTGCAATCCAACTTTTAATGATTGTAAAATTTGCAGGACCAATTTTATGCTAATTGGAAGAAAAAAGACTGCTGAGGATGCTGGAGACTCTACATCAATAATTTTGTTTAGCAAATGCACTCCTATTACTTAGTCTACAATGTGAGCACAGCTGAGGTGAACGCTTCAACCTGAAAAATAAATGATTTATTGGAAGTATGAGAGAGGTCAACGTAATTCCAAGTGACATGGAGAGAAATGCTAGAGATCAACTGGTTATTGTATTTTTCAGATACAGATCCCATAGAATTAGGTATTACATTAATTTGGATCAGGTTCAAAACAAAGGAAAGGCTCAAAACCAAAGGCTTCAAAACAAAGTTTCTTTGTACGACATGCAGTGGTCCTCCGGAACTCCTTGACAAAGGAAGTTTTATATGAATGAAGTTCAAGTGGGTGTGAAGGCAGGCTGGACAAATGCTTGGAAGAGAGATCTGTTGATGTTAATAACTGGGTTACCAATTTCATCAGGATTAGAAAATCTCTTTGCATGAAAGTGGTTAAATCACTTACGGTCCCTTTTCTTTCTCTTCCCTGCATGTCCACCTGTGACCACTGCTGGAGACAGAACATTGATCAAGGCAGGCCCTTGCTCTGAGCCAGTGGTATGTTCTTTCTTGTGTTATATTTTGTTCCTGTATACCTTTCTTATATATAAAAGAAGTGCTGTAAAAATGATCTTTGAATAGACAATTAGATCTGAATTTTACCTTTGTGGCTGGTGCTGGTGATTTCCATACTAGAAATATTTCTCAAATACCTGTGCATGTTAAATTAGAGTGTATTTTTCTAAGGAAGTTTTAAATGAGTCATTTAGATGATTTTCAGCATCACAGCCCACCTAAACTCTGAATGACTGCAACAATAAAAGGTATTCATTTGAAGCAGCCACAATTTGTTATTGATATTTTATGTTCATTTTGATTTAAGCTTTATTGTTGCAACATTGCATAATTTCACAGGTGGATAAAAAAGCTGGGTGTGTTAAATATGCATTTGGAAAAGAGGAGGGGAAATAGCTGAAATAGACCTCAAGTTTTCTCAGTCTTGGTGTTTATGTCAGTTTTTGCCATAAAGAACATTTTTTTTCTTAGGTATATGAATGCCTTTGTATAGTAATGAAATAAATCCACCTTTGGGTTAACATGACAATTTTTAGCAATAAACAGCAACACTATATTTGACATTTATGACAGAAGAAATGCAATGCCTGATTGCAATACTAGAAGTATTGAAACATCCTCCTCAGAGAGATGGTAAGTTAGGTGATGCTGTGCCAGATTGTCAAACTCTGAGTCAAATAAAGAGCAATTGGTTTAGAGTGATGGTTCTGTGCTTTAGGAGAAAGCAGCCTGCTTGATCTAATAGTCAGAAATAGTCAGAATTCTTTTTTTTTTTTTTTTTTTTAGTTTCACCCAGAATGCAATGCTTTCAGCTACCCCTTTTCCTAACTGCTTTTCTTGGATGAGGTGTTGGTTTTGGAGTGGCAGCTGTTCCCAGTGTTGGACACCTGTCCTTGCCACACTGCTGGAGATGGCTTGGGACAGGGTTTCCTGGCTGGCTGGCATTACCTTGGGTATGGAGCATGGCTGGATCACAGCCTGGAGTGGCACGGCTGCAGGGAATACTTTTTATTACAGCTGAATGACTAAACTAACCAATAACAGTAAATATTTAATGTGAGTCAGACAAACCTTATGACTCAACACTTCTCACGGTGTTATAAGGTGTTTTTTCTTACCAGTTGATTACCTTGAATTCCTGTTACTGCAGTCTGCTGGCAGTGATCTCAGACTACGGGATGGCAAGATGTGACTGCCTGTCTCTGTCATGCACCAGGTCATTTGGGTGCTGGGCAGTACTCTGACTTCCAGTTGCTTGTATGTTTTGAACTGTGCTTGACTGGAGAGCAAAGCACCATGAGAGAGAGAAAAGTTGCCAAAGAAAAGCACACCTCTACTCTTGCCTCTGGCTTAGTACAATGAAAGGAGTTGTCATTTAAGAGATATGTAATCATGAAGAGATAAGTAATATGCTTTTTAAAGATAGATGATCTGTAACTTATTTTTAGCTATAATTTAAAATATAGTGGGGAGAGCATGTATACAGATATTGGTTATTAGCTCCATGCAGTTGTCAGTTTTGAAATTCGCAGGGGGCAGAAAGACTCATAGAACCTTCTGGGGCTGATTTAGAGAGATTTGAACCTCAAGAAGTTGACATATTCCTGGTGTTCAAGTTATCTTTTGTTTATGCTTCGTTGCCGGCATTCTGCTCATATAGCTGTAAACACTTGCTTTGCTCTAGGAAAAAGCTGTGCCAGAGTTTTATCAATGCACATGATACAGTTCACCAGGTGTTTTCAGTATGAAAAATGCCTTCACAATAAAACAGTAGGGGCAATATTTTAGAGGTTATTTGGTTTGTTCTCATTGTACCTTGTGTGTATGCAAGAGGGAGTGCACACACACTTCAATGTAGGTGACTAGAAATGGGACAACTTCTAAAACACAAGAAATACCATGGTATAGCATCCGAGGAAAGACAGTTAAGGAGAAATCAAGATTAGGAAACACCTTTCCATTTCCTCCAAGGTTTTCAGATTGAGAGATGGTATAAAAATGGAGAAACCTAACCTTTGACTCCACTTTCATTCAGAGGTTTGATTTTTATTTGACTTATCCTTCTAATAAGACAAAGAGTTTAATTTGATTGTGGGATGTTTCCTTCTCTGAAGGTAGAGGAAAGGGTTAAGGCTCTACCAATACCTCATGAACTCCTTCTCTCAGAGGCTATGGTAATGTATGGAAAGGTCTATAAGCATGGCATTTTTGTATTTTCCATTAAATTCTAATGACTGGTTGCTAAACGATGTCATGCATTTCCTGCTCCTTTTATGGGGAGCTGTTTTATAAAGCAGCAGCTTGGAAGCGTGCAGGAAGCAGTCATCTCTGGAATTGATTGCATTTCTGATAGAGCACTTTTGTACTGTATCCCTGGAGAAATGCTGCAGGTCATAATGGCTTATGTTCTCCTTGTAGCTGCAGCATAATAATTTACAGAAGTAGACCAAAGGCAGAAACAAACTCTACTGTCTTTAAAACTCTTACTAGACTTATTTCACTCTATTTTTTTTATTTATTTATTTAAAGAAAGTAAACCATTATTACTAGTGGCAGGGGGAGTAAAGGGCTATGTACAATACGATGAAACCCTCTCAGTCTGAAAGAGCTGATGTTTATAAATTTGTTGGGCATATGATCCACAAAAACCTGTCCAATTTGGTCAAGTGATGTGGAAAGGGCAGTTGAACAAAAGCGATGTTTGCATACTTTGGGATGGCAGCAAAGATTGTGACCCTTATGTCTGTCACATGGATTCATTAGGAATGGATGTCAGCCATTAAGCTTTGATTTTCAGCACAGATAAGTAATGAACAAGCAAATAAAGGAAACAAAGGCTGGCCATGCTGCAGAGCAGAATGATGATCTGATTATGCTGAATGACTGGCTGCCACTTTCTTGTCTGGGTGGTCAGTATAAGGGGATGCTTCCCATTGTTTCTGTTTCCACAATTCTGTCCTCAGACAAATATTGGTAAGAAATGTATGGGTCCTTCATGCATCTTCCCTGGAAAATTGCTTTCCTTGGTTACTGATAGAAATCAACATAACAGCCCCCTGAGTTATTTCTTCCTGACGCACCAGATTCAGTGAATGTCCGAGTGTGCATAAAGCATGCAGAAAAAAGCTTTTCAGGTTTCTAAAACACATGGCATTTGCTGTGGTTTCTCTTTTTACCATTTGCAAGTGTGTTGATCTGAAGAATATGTAGAAATAGAGATGGTTTTTACTCTTTCTTTCTGCAGATACCTGAAATTTTAGCATGGAACTGAAGGCTTCTGCCAAATAATAACTGGCACTGGATATCAATCTTTCTACTAGTACCAGGCTGTCACAAACAATTTTTCATGACTGAACTGGTGTTAACTTGAGCAGGTTTCACATGACAGACACACAGTATCTCAGGCCATTTTTTCTTTAATACTCTGATATTGTATGTTCATTGAACCATGAACTACCTTGTCACCAAAATTGCAGGTGAACTAAGAAAAGGCACTGCTGTGACCAGAGAAGGGTGAGGATATTTAAAATATGTTAGTAAATGAACCTCTGGCTTCTACTATAACTTTGGGGAGGTCACTTACCATATTTCAACTTGCCTGTTTCTGAGACATTGATAATCCAATGTCACTGAGTGCAGTGGAATTTAACAACTAAATATTTGCAAGGCATTTGGAGATTTCACATAAAAGGTTTTGCAGTAATTGTTAAGACTGCAAAGTCTTGCTGGTAAAGTCCATAATGGTCACCCTGAGATGAGATTGCTTTTGAAAACTGAGAGAAAGCAGTGGCGAAGGGGGCCTCAGGCTTTGAAAGGTGAAACAATGTGGAGGTAGCAGCCTGGGTGACAGAGTTAAGGCCTTTTACTCCTTCTCCTTTTTTTTTTGGTGCTGAGTAACACCCAGTATTGTGTGTAAATCCATTGGTTTCAAAGCTTCTCACGTAGGAGAATCTAGCCTGTTCTTTTCCTAGAATTATAGAAATAAGCATACAACAGGGATGATAGAAGGGAACGTGGGGTATAGGACAAATGAATATTGATTTAATTGATATGATTTTCACTAATTGTATCACTGGCTCCTAATATAAAATAATTTTTACATTAAGAAGAAAAAGTAAAGAACAAAATACTGTGATTTTACACCATGATTTATCTTTTGCTCCATCTGCTCTCCCAAGCCCTAGATATGTGCAGCAGTAAAAAAAGACCCAAAGTGGTCAAGCAGAAAAGCACTTGAGATTTTTAGCTTTTACCTTTTCAGTAAGCTGATTTGAAAATTTATATATATATATTTTTGTGGTGTTCTGTTGGACGTTTTGCTTCTTTCAGTGGCCACTGGACTAAGATGACGAGGGCTTGAAAAAAACTAAGCTTGAAATTCCTGCCAGAGGTGAATTGTGAGAACCTCGTCATTTTTCCTGGTGCTCCTTTTTTGGATGGTTTTAGCCATGTTGAATTTGATAACTTATTCTGTAGAGCCAACTAATCAAACAATAGTTCTCAAGTAAGTGGCAACACAAGGACCAGGCAGAAAAAGAGTGGGAAAATTGTAGAAACCTCAGACGCATGGCTAATGTCAAGTCTGAAATCACAGTTTTGTTAACTGTGCACAGAATATGAGTGATAATGATGGGTTAGTGATAACCATTCTCTCTGCCTTTTCTCTGTAATGAAAAAGTAATTTTGTGAAGAAAAATTGACTGTCATTGACTGTCTGTTAATGTTTGTGTCTGAGAAAGGAATGATATTGGATTGAATGATACTCATGCATCATTAGTGTTGGTCATAAGACAGTCTGGGATTTTGGCTTCAAAACAATCAGAAAAGAGCTATCTGTTCTTAGTTTTGAACTTTACTCACGGAAATTGTTTTCAGGTGGTGAACACACAGTCCTGAAGACATACATTCCTATTCGGTGCTCTTCCTACTTGGGTCTCTGGGCTATTAGGAAATGAAATTTTTTCACTTTCCCTTACATTTGAATGAAGCTGGGCTCTTGCAGGAAAGAGGAGTTGTCACTACTAATATATTTATTTTCCAGGGTCATTTAGATATGTCTTTTATCACCTTTATAGCAGCAAAATGACAATGTGATGATTGTGAGGACTCTGCAATAGAGTAATAAGACTTTTTGCATGTGGAAACGCAAGAAAAGTGTGCTCTATAGAACTATGATTTTGTTCATGAAGGTTAGAGAGATGACTGTGTTTCCCAGGATCTTTGCTTTCCTTGGGACTCTAAGCAACCTGGTCTAGTGGAAGGTGTCCCTGCCATGACAGGGTGGTTGGAACTAAATGATATTTAAGATTCCTTTCGACCCAAACCATTCTATTCTTCTCCCTCCTGGATGTTGGAAGGACTTCATCTCTAAATTAGGAGAGGTGTTAAGAAGGAATAGCTGAGTTAGGAGTAGACTGATGAATGCTCTCTAATTTCTAACTCTAGTCTTTAGTGGAATTATGATTATTTGGTTATCTTGCACCTGTCAGTAACAGACCCTAACCCACCACCTCCACTCCTTCCCCCAAAGTTCCACTAGAAAAAAACATCCATGAGTCTGAAAGCAATAATCTTGGCATTTTTTATAATTTAAATCTGCCCACCATTGCTGTAAAATTCCAGGAGTATATTTCCAAATCTTCTCAGACTGTGATCTGTTCCTGAATATGCATTTTGCATTAATACTTAAAATTTCCAATGGGGTCCCTTGCTGTGCATTAAAAAACATAGGTAGTGTCCCTAAGGAAATCAGAGCACTAAGATGCATCAAGATCTTTGTAAAGATGATCACAGAGAGAGAGAGAGCAAAGTGACATTGTGTTTAATGAAATGCCTCCACAGCAGACTCATCGGTGTGGATGATGACAGATTATATAGCAACATACCCTAAGCACTATAGGGTGCAGCCAGCATGGTGGGTGAGGACTCAAAATTCCTATAAGCAGAGGAGTGCCTAGCTAAAGACACATAGTCAGGGCAAAAATGTTGATCGCAATGTGATGGGCAAAGAAATTTAGGCATTAACAGTTATGATAACTCCTTTATCTATATATCCCTTTTTTTATAAAAGTCATTTCGATCTACGTATTAAGAAACAAGCAACTCTGTCTTACTAGCTACTTTCAGGACGAGGCATGTTTTCAGTAGACTTTTGACAATACAACTGCTTACTACTGTAAGATTACTAGTAGTCACACTTAGGTTCTAAACAAAGGAAACATTCCCTCAAATACCTATTTCTATACATCTATTTCTGCTTGCTTTCCTAATTATGACAGGATGCAGATATAGCTGTTCTAAATGTTTATGTATTGGGACACTGAGAGCCTCATTATTGTCACTGCTTTCATGAATTCTTTAGGTAAGGTTCATAAATGTATGACTCTCCATCTGGCTATATTACAATGTGGTGTTAGAAGATATTTTGTTGTCTTCATTTTCTGAAAGATAAATTCTAATGGACTCTGTCACTGTAAACATGACTATAGCAAGCAAGTCATGCAAGAACTCTCTTTTTCAAGTATTCTGATTTGAGTTATTTCATTCTCATCACAAAAATTCTGCTCTCAATTTTAGGTCCCCTACCCAATCACTGAAGACCACGGCAGAGGGGTGCTTCTGTATTCTGCTCCAGCTCTGCACCATGCTGGTAGCAGAGTTTCTTGTATATCTTGTGCCTATCCACCACTTACCTGAATCTTCTATTGTCTATGCCCTGTTACTAAAACCCACTGGAAGGAAGAGGAATAAACTAGAAATTACCCTATTTCTTGGAAAATGGAGAAGGTTGCACTATTCCTGCTGCAGTGTTTCTTGCACATTCACCAGTTTTGCCTTCCCAATCAGCATTTCTCTTCCCAATCAGCATATATCTCTACCTCAGCAGCATCAACAAATCAAAGGCTGTAGTTGTACAGCCTCACATAACTCTGAATTCTCTGGACATTTCTGCAACTAAATATTGAAAATTAATTTCTGTTAAAATATTTTCCATGTAATATAATGATTCCAGAGCACATTATTTCTTTTTAACATATGCCTGATCCTTTTATGGATACATTTTTATATTGTAAACTGTGTATCCATTAAGCTGTATGTTTAACATTGCTCAGTTTCCTGTTAGTATTTACCCTGCAGTAATCTTCAGCAATAGAACAGTGAAAGGTTCTGTTTATCATTTGGTGTTCATTTATTATTAATCAAAGATTTGACAGACTCCAAGAGTCTATTGTTTTTTCTTGTGGCACATAAGTGAGCTAGAGGAACCAGTAGAATTTTTATGTTTAATGGAAATAATCATATCCATTTTTCTAGAGTGTTGTTGTTTTCCAAATATACTACCTGCTAAAGGAGATTATTATTCTGATAATTTTTGCTACTTTTGATTTAAGAATGTATTATAGAAAGATCAATTAAAATTCTATCTCCAAAAAGGAGGGGGAAATACAATTAAAAAAACACATTATAAAATTCCACTGGCATAAACTTATTCAACAAAAGTGTTCAAAAATATACAAGAGAGCAGCCAATATATTTTTCATGGTTGCTAACTCTGAGGGAAGTAAATCACATAAAAATGCAGTACTTTTGGTGCATTTATAAATACACATAGTGTTCTTGTACCAGAAATTCGTATTAAGGAGATTATGTTTCTAATGCTTATTCATAGTATTATTTTAAAAAATAAGTAGAGCTCCTGAATTTGAGTTCAACTACCATTGCTGCTCTCAGGGAATTTAAAACAAATGAAAATGCCTACTAATAAATGATAACATTTAGCTGCTACTGGGAGTGGGTATTCCAGAACTGGAATGCTACCAGGTACAATTACTTTATCTACACCATGCCCTTGCTCAGTATATTACCTCAGGTATAAGACCTGTTTTTTCAGACTGCTATTATGCTCCTGCTGTTTCGTTCTGAATGTGTCTTAGAAAGATGTGTCTTATTCATGCAAATAATAACCATTTACCATCCATCTCTGAATATGCTTGCATTCTTTCTGACTTTAATTAAAGCTGTCATCTGCTTCAATTCCCTTATTTTAACTTACTTGTCTTTAGGTTTATTTGACCTTTTGAGGTAGCAATGTCAGCTCTGAAATATTTTTGTCTATTTAGTGACTTTTATCTAGCAACATATATAGAATGAAAATCTATAATTTGACAAGTGGCAAGAAAAGTCAAAGTAGTAAATTTAGATCAATTTGTGGTCTACATTCTTGGAAATAGTTTTAGCCTTTAGTGGACTTCAAATTGATGCAAAGCAGCTACTGAAACAAAGCTAAAAATTCATCAAACTATTAAATGTAGTAGCAGTATTCAGGAAGGTGTGTTCCCACATGGTGACTTTGGTCACCAGTTTTATTTTAAAACAGTTGTGGAATTGTTGAAAGTGAATTATGAATATTGCAAAAATCAAAAGATACCTGAGAAACTTAGACAGATAGTAAAATTCTGAGACTATTGGAACCCATGACAATTATTCCTATGCCAATAGGAATCCAGTAATTCAGATTCTTCCCTCTCTATACCAGCTAAACTGAAACCTGAAAAGCAGAAATATGATCAGACAAGTAATTTCTGCAGGTGAAAAACAATAGGATGGTTTGTGCTCATCCCTCTGTGACTGAGGCAGTAAGAGTTCCCTGTTCATTCTCCCCTAGCAGTGGACACCTGCAAAAGCACCAATTCTTGTTCTTCCCCAAGGACTAGCATACTGTGAAAGTTGTACTGCTCTAATGAGAAGGTACAACCCAGTGGAAGAAGTAGGGGGATCAGAATAGCAATCTAGGTATTCTTGCAGCAATCAGTAGAAAGGCCCAAGAAAACAGAACGGAAAAGAGTTCTTTAAACCTTTCTTAAACTCTCTCAAAAATCTTTCTATAACCTTTCACAAGCAGGTGGGCAGGAGGGCAGGCAGGAACTTCTAGGAATGTGCCCCCCACCAGCCCCACTTGTAGCTGTGTAGCTATGTGCATGCACACACAATTTTGTTCCCATTCTAAGTCTAGCCTGGAATTTGAAAAGGGATGATCATCTCGCTCTGCAGGAAGAGCCTCTGTATGTGGTTTCTGTCAGCAGTGGCAGGGGAGAGGAGGAGAATGACACTGGAATTTGAAACACAAGGCAGTGCATCCCAATGGCCCTGTAATCCTAACAGTGTTAGCTTGCCTCCATAACAAAATTTGGGTATGGGGAGCCCCAAATCACCCCATGCACAATCACAGTCTTCTTAGCTTGCAAATAAAGCAGTGAAGAAAACAGAACATTAAAGGCCTAATTAATTTCCTAGATAAGTTTTGAGTAATGAACTTACGAAGAGCACATAGGCTTTCATGTCTCTCGTTATCATTTTGAAGGTTAAATTTAGCTCCTGAGTTAGAAGCACTTGAGTGTTGTGACTGGAGAAGGGTGGTTTGGTACTCTTTTAGATTCCTCATCTGAGTCCGTCCATCAGCTGGGGTGGCAATGGGTCTATTACAGGACAAAGCACATCTTCCATCTTCTTTTGTATGTCCTCGATACTTAATTTCACCCTGAGACTGAAGTTATCCTATCTTTACTGCCACTCTTATATGGGCATCAGTAGTTAAATTATGATTTGAGGTTTGAAAACTTTTCCTGCATTTGTAGTCATGATTGTCATGAGAAATCCATGACCAGGCACATTTAATGGAATCCAACTGAGAACACTGGTATGTAGGTAGATGCCACCTATAGATGGTAAATTATGAATGATTTATCTAAACCATCTACACTGTACCACTATTAGGTAATATCATTCTGACAGATTCACATCATGTCTGATAAGGAATCTGACATTTTATTCTTTGTAAATCACAGTGTTAGTAAATAACTAAGCAATTACTGAGTCTTTCATGTGATTGTCCACTCCTCATGTGTGTTAGAATCTTCATCAGCTTCTACTGTAGAAAGTGATGATTTGACAGCCTGTAGAACATATTTTTTTTTCTTTTTTTTTTTCCTGGAACATCAAGAGTGCAGTTTGATGGGTGCTCTGATGTGTGTTGGGTTACAATTGTGACATGAATCAGTTTTGCATGACTTGACCACAAGCTAGTCGACTTCCTATTGAGTGTCTACATTGAGACTTTGCAATAATTAAATTACTAAACTTATAAAACATGGGTTACTTATTTGAAATAAAACATAACATGAGACTGAATGGCATCTGTAGTGATGAAACAATTCACTAAATGCACATCTGTGCACCTACTGTTTACAGAATTTATAAATCCACCATCTGACACTTTCAGGAAATGCTTGTGTATGCAATGTGGAGATCAATATCTTGTTGGTAGGAAATTGCCTTTCTATTGGTCTGGGAGATCGGTATACAGAGGGGGCAGGGCTCACTGTTAGTGTTTTATATCTGAATACCTCATTTTTTTTCTCGTAGAGTCATGTGCTTCTGTTTTACATTTTGTTGTATGTACCTTAAACAGAACGCCATAAGCTACAGGTAATAATGGTTTGGTTTCCCACCTGCATTGATTTCCTCTCTGTTAAGAAACCAGGGCATAAAAATTGCAGTTTGTGGATTTGCAGTGAATCTGCAAGTGCCTTATAGAGAAACAAAAAGAAATTTCCTGAAAAAAAATGACAATACTAGACATCTTTTGATACATTTTAACATATGAAACTGTGAATTCTGGCAATATGTAGGTGTAGTGAAGACAATTAGCAGCAAGGGTTAGAGATAGCAGAACTGGTGTTATTAATGCATTGCTGGATTTAGCCAGGAGATTTAGGCTACAGGGGTCTGCCCTTGTCTGATATGTAATAGAGGGTAAGGCTTTATCCTCTCTGTGCTTCTGTTTGCCCATTTTTAAAATAGACATAAAGCTGAATTCCTTGGTGGGGAGAGAGAAACAGAATGAGAGAGAGCGAGCAAGAGGGAGGAATTTTTATTCCTTGGGAGTGCACTTTCTTACTCCTCACTCTGATGTGTATAAGGGTATTATAGACCTTTAAGGGGAGGACAGAGAGCAGCGTTGTTTGACCGTTTATGTCAAGATGAGAGCTAATTTATGAGCCAAAAATTTTAAAGCAGGGATGCAAGGTGGGATGTTCTTTGCTTGACATGTGGTCACAGCAGATAGTTTATAAAAAGGAAGATCAAGAAGGGACTTGATTAGAATGTCCAAATGTTCTTCTGTTCAAAAATATCTAACAAGAATAAGATGGAGAAGAAGAAGAACCAGTGGCTGAAAGTCAAAACCTCAGAAATTGAAGTGAAAAGTAGCATGCACGTTCAAATTGAATGCGGATGGCTTTTAGGAACATGTACTTTTGCTAAACTCAAATTATTGCACTCAGAATGGGTGTAATTGAATGAAAATCTTTGCCCTCTGGTAGAAAGACGGTCTAATGGTTTCTCTGGCTTTAACATGGGAAGCTATGGCAACAAATGACTCCAGTAATAAGACTCTTTCCCTTCATTAAATGAGGCAGCTGCTATTGAAGGATCTGCCACTGTTGTCTACCCCTGAAAATATCTGACACAGAAATTTAGCTCCTGAAGCAAGGCAGGTTGCCAGGTGTTGAGCTGAATGAGTGACCTCTTAGTTTGTAACCAGATGATGGAAAAAAGACTTTCAATATGGTAGTGATCAAGGGCAGAGTCGAGGTTATTTATTATCTTCTTTAAAATGTCATACTTTTCAATGCTTTAAAATAATATTTATATACCCTGATACCTCAATATTTTGAAAAAATCCAAAAATGAGAGCGTGATTTCTCATATATTTGAGGGCGTTTTGGTTATTTTTTCTTCCTTCTTTTTTACAAAATTCACGATAATTCTTTAGTTTCAGATTTTTATTTGATGTGCAGATAGCACAAAACATAGACAACCTACAGTGGATAAAATGATTCTCTGGAAGACTTTCAGTTCAAAAAGATGACATACATATCAGTCATTTTATGTTTTCTGAGTTCTGGTTAGTGACGTACATTGTACTAGCTACAGTAACATTTCTTGCATCATGCATTTAAATTTGTGCATGTATGATTGCATCTGTTTGTAAGCAAAAGGCATCCTACTACAAAGCCATATGCATCCAGAATTTGTGCCAGGATTCCTAGATTCTGCATCACTGCCAGGAATTTGGGCATTTTTTTGCAGGAGCTTCAGGTATGTTGAAATGGAGATTCAGATTTGAAACTGGACATATAATCTTCTGTTACTATTGTTAAATTATTTTCTGATGTTTCCACACTTTCTGATGATCATTTCCTACTTTCAGAGTTCCAGGGTTAGCAGCCTTTAAAATAAATGATGCTGCTGAGGTCTGTGTCCTATTGTTTCAGACTGCTTGTTAGTGCAGGAAGACATGTCTGTTGCAGTTGTTATTCAGCTCACATTTTCAGGCTTTTCCTTGCACCACAGAGGCTTTGCTAGGACCGCTTTTGTGCGTGATGAAATCTGGGTACCTGGAACGTATTTTGAAGCAAGGGATACACTGCAGAGTCACCAAATCATGTACTATAAAGGACCCTGCCTGTAACAACACATCTGTCTCAGTGAGTTCACAGTGGTACTTAAGTATCCATGTGGATGTAGTGAATGCAAATAAATTAACTGTGCGTAATTATATGGTTACTGACACAGAGGGAAGCAAGTTAAAATCTCATTTGTCATGCTGAACCGTATATATTTGCAAGCCAAAGGAACAAGGCTAAGTTTCTTTTGTTTCTTCTAACAAGTGGGTAATCATTTTTTTTTCTTTTTTGTAAATCATATCATCATTCACCCTATAATGAGATGTATCTTTGTGCGTGTGCAGGTACATTTTCAGAATATTTTTATTCATTATATTTGGTCTGGCTGGGATGAAATTAACTTTCCCCATAGCAGCCCTCATACTGCTGTGCTTTGTATCTGTGGCTAGAAAGTCATTGATGACACACCAGTGCGTTGGCTACTACCGAGCATGGTTCCCACAGCATTAGCTCTGTCTCTACAATATTCCCCTCTCACCAGTAGGCTGGTGGGAAAGACCTTGTGAGGGGACACAGCCAGGACAGCTGACCCAAACTGACTAAAGGGATATTCCATACCATAGCACATCCTGTTAGCAATAAAAGCTAAGAGAAAGGAGGAGGGGTGGATATACGTTGTTTACAAAGTTTGTCTTCCAGAGCAACCACTACACATACTGAAGCCCTGCTTCCTGTGAAATAGCCGGACATCAGCTGCTGATGGGAAGAGAAGATTTCATTTGATTTTGTGTGTGGTCTTTGCTTTCGCTTTATTAAATTACCTTTATCTTGATCCATGACCTTTTTCCAATTTATTTTCTTCCCCCTTCACCACCATCCTGCTGAGGAGGGATAGTGCAGCTTGGTGGGTGTGTGGTGTCCAGCCCCCCATACTCACTGGCAATTTACATCATGAATAATGGATGCCAAATAAACTTGACGTCACCAATTACAGGGTAATCTGCAGGTGGTGAGGAATTTTGTATCGGTTATATACTGTCACTACAGAAACATAGAAAACAGAATGCACAGAAAAATGATGATTCAGTATTCTGTTAGGAACAGTACTTTTCCTCAGTTGAATGCAAAGGCTCTGAATCCCTGTGCCTGAGAGCACAACTGGAAGCATTAATTACAAGCATGGGGCAGAAGGTTTCATCTTCATTTGAATTTTGCCTCAGGGTAACAGGGTGGTATCAAACCCTTGTCCCTGGCTTCTGGGCAACTTTAATTACCTGCCTCCAAGTTTCTAATCACCCGGTCTCCCTCTCTGTCGCCATGACAACCTCCCCACTGTCAGTATCCTGAACTTTCTGTCTATGCTGCAGTCACTTGGAAACCCATTCAAGTAGTTTAAACAATATGAAAATAATACAGATATATAGAAAGGTGAATGCAGAAAGGAAATTAATTTTCTCCCTTCCCTTGGCAGCTCCTGTGAGTCAGGTGACAGCAGGGAATCTGGGAGTGCCCATGGGGATTGCCTTTCTACGAAAAACTGAAAGCTTGGTTTGGTTGTCTTCCTATATGACAAAAGCTTCTGTCATGACAAGCCATGACTTGTTAAATCCATCAGGTCTCCAGTGAAGTGTTGCATGGGTAAAGAGGGAAAAAAACAGACAATGGAAGGGGGGGAGGCAATAAAGAAGAGCATGGGGAAGTGCATGTTTGACTGCTGCCAGCTGGGACCTGCTTGGAGCACCTGGGGCTCCCAGCTCACTGTTGCTGCAGCTCTCATGTGTGCCTGAAGCTGAGCTGGGTGAGGATGCGGGGAAAGGAGAGAGCCCAGGGGTGCATTCCCAACAAGGTGTTCAGCACCCCGCTGTACAATCTGCAAGCCCTGAAAATTTCCACACAGCTTCTCCCTGCCAGACTGCAAGCCTGGATTTGGGTCTTTCTTGCCCCCTGTACTGTGGTGTTAAGAGTTGTGGGTCATAATGTATCGACAGAAAGGCAAACACTATGAAAGTTCACTCCCTTTTCTGCCTCCTGTGGTTCCAGTGAAGTGTACTGGCCCTTTGCGTTGTGACAATCTGACTGGCTCAGCTGGCCACAATAAACTCAGTTGTGAGCTTCTCAGTTCTCGATGGGTTAATGAAATTCCTCAAACCCAGTTTCTTGTAAGCATAAACTCAGTTACACTGCAAAATTTGCACTGTGGTTTTATGGACCTCTTAGAAACAGATGAGGTAAGAGTGAGACTCATCTGTTTTTACTCCTGTTACAAATCCCCCCAAATAGAAGCTGTGCTCAAGTGTCATCTTGCACTATCACCCAAAGTGTTTCTCTCTACCATTTTTTTGCCAGTGCAGGTATGACATATGTCTCTGTATTAGTAATGGCCTTGGCACAGGCTGTGATTTCTCGGCAGACTATATTGGAAAGTAAACCAACAGATTTATGGATATTCAGCTGACCATTAAAGGGCATACTAAATTTTACAGAAGATGACCTTAGGAAGAAGTGGAGAATAAACAGTTTATTGAGCCACTGGCAGTCATGCTTATTACTCCCTGCAATAAGGATTGTCCGTGTCTTCCAGCTAGAGATGAAGGCCATCTGAGCTGAGGGAAAGTTTGCAGACTGATGCAAAGGAAGATTTAGGTAAATAGAAATATATGTGTAAAGCCCAATATCGACTGGGGTTTTTTTGGCATGCTTTATATTTTGAGGTGCAGAAAAAATTACTTTGTTTTGAAGAAGCTACCAGGGTCATTTACAGGGTCACTAGAACAAAAGGCTGAGATTCCTCCTGCCAATGTATGGGGACCTGTGGTGGGTGTAAAGGACTGAATGAATGACTCTGCATGCTTCCAGTCTTTGTGTCTGCTTACCAAATTTGGATTCTGAATCAAGTTTTGCAAAGTTCTCTTGCAAGATCCAAAGAAATAACCTGCTTTGAACTCTGAATCTAAGTATTTAAAAAAATAAATAAAGGCTGAAGCTCCTTTTCTATATTTAGGTACTTGAACAAGCGACCTGATTTCTAAAGCACTGAAGTTTAACTCTGAATTAAAGTTTTTGCTGACATCTGTGGGAGTTGTTGCATGTAAGAACTTCATTAAATCAGGTCATTCATTTTGCAATTCTGATTTGAAGTAGGAGTCTTATTGTGCTCTTAATTTTTGAAACCTGGGTGTGTTTGTAGTCCAAGCTCAGGTCTGACTTGGTTTGAAAACTGGATCCAAATTTAAAAAATGGCTTGTGGAAAGCTGACACCACCCCCACCCCCTCCCCACAACAATGCTAACTTTGCTATCTTTTTAAGAGAAAGAGACCTTAGAAATGTGATTTAAGTGTCGTGTGATGATAGGTGGTTAGGTTATGTGTTGGCTAAGGGTAAGAAATGTAGGATACCTTGCAGTCAGCCCCGTTCTTTGCCTAAGCAAGGTACAGATCTTAGGATTTGACATCCCCTTTCTTTTTGAGGTTTTCTCTGTTTCTCATCTCCAGTGTTACTTTACACAAGACAAAAGCAGAGAGATCTTGAATGCTGTGAAACTGTGGGAGATGTAACTTACTTCAGGCAACATGAAACCCACCCCAATATCATCATCCTGGCTGTGGTGTGTCACTGCCCCATCAGTGACAAATGCAGCTCTCATGGTTTCCTGGCCCATTGGTCTGCACAACTCTGTCCTGTCATAGCTCAGGATTGTGGCTTCAGTCAGAAACCTGCCTTGAGCCTCCTGCCTGCTGGTCCTACCTATTGCCCCACTTCACCTCAGACTCCTAACAGAACAACACAGATCTTCCTCACTGCAACCTCAGGCTCTGAACAGGAGGGCTGCGGTTCTGTGTCCTGATGTGCATGACCAGTGGGTCTTTGATCAGAAGGGATGTGACATATGGACAGGTAATGAAGGACTACAGAAAGTGAGGTTACTGTCCAAAAAATGGATGCTTTTCCCATTTCAAGTACTTCAGTTTAGTACTTTTGCACTTACATATGTGAGAAGGCTGTGAAGAACTCTTTGGAACAGAAAGAGTGACTGCAGCTTAGCAAGTCACCTCTGTTTATGTGCAACTGTCAGGGCAAATGTGGTGGTGGTTTAAAACTAATGCATTTTACTTAACAAGTACTGTGCACAAGGTTCAATTACCAAGGTTTATCCCATGAACTAAGACAACAGTTTAGTCTGTTTTTCTCCTAAGTGCTCAATATCAGTACCTTCTCTGCCTGCTCATCTGTTGCTGATACCTGACAGGTTAAGTCGAGGAACTTCCCTAATTAATAATGTGAGTTGCAAGAGCAACTTGCAGAGAGTAGGAATTCAGATGTTGTAACACCTCATCCTCTGTGGATTAACGTGGCTGGGGGACATCCACTGGAGGGCTGTATGTGCATTCAGGCATAGGTTACTGATTTCCTATCTTCATTAGTTAATATGAACTTGACAATATTGATGAAACATTAACTTTCTCACCTCTTGTATTATCTTATTTATTTGGGTTGTAAGTGCTTTGGCCTGTGGAAAGTCTCTTGTCTTCAACTGATGCTGTTTGCACTGCCCTCGTCTTTAGATAGTGTTTCCACTATTACCAGTGACTGATGGGATTACTCCTGTTGCATATAAGTAGCTGCATAAAACCATATGTACTGCCACACAGAAAGCGGGTAAGACCTGGCCATGGTCTGATAAAGAGTGCACCTGGACATCACCTGGGAATTATTACGGTTCTGCTTTAGGGATTTACAGGAATTTAATCAGGGCATGAGTAAGTTTTTCCTAGAAAAGCCAGTTAATCCTTCTGCTTGGAGTCCATTGAGACCTCTCCAGTTATTGTAAGGGTACATGGGAGTCTGCCAGTGGGACTTCAGTGGGAGCAAGCTACTGCTCTTCAGCTTTAAATTAATATGTGCAACAGCTGAGAAAATGTAGTGTAAAAATTTGCTTTGAGATCTTCTTCAGTTATCAAAAAAGTAACTTCACTACTATGAGTGCCATAATTCTTCATCATTTGAGTGTGTTGCCACATCTAGGAAACACTGTAATAGTGTTATTAGCCTTGTATATCATCATTATTTTCTCCATATCAAACTGCTATCCCTGTGAAAGTGAATACTTCAGCCTTAGCGATGGTGAAATCAAAATCAAAATCAGCAGTATTAGCATCTCCAGTATTTTAAATATATCCTTGTTAAAGCTGACAAAATGATTTTGCAACATGCAGTCTGATCACAATTTGGAAAATGGAGGCTTGGAGAACTGACTCTCCCCTTATCCCATGGGAGGTGAACAGCTGATGGGAACACTTGGAGCCCTGAATCCAAATGCATCTATTCATGAGAGGCTATTCTTCTGGTTGCCCATCCTTTCCAAGATGGGGATTATATAATTTGCTTTGCATACTGAAACACAGTGACCTAGTAAAAAGGTGCATATAATTTAAGTAATGAACACAATAGATGCTCTAGCTAGCACATTATGTGAGCTAGAATTACAGGTGATTGATATGTATGAAAACAATGTCTATAAGCAGAAATAAAAAAAGGAAGAAAAAGTTTTATCTTATCAATAAATGGAACAGAGTATGTTCTCTATGTTATAATACCCGAGGGTAAGTGCCATAACAGAATTTATATCCACATGACCAAAATTTATGGAAATTGTTAGGAGAAATCTATCTTGATCATCTCACCTCTGTTTTGTTCTAGATATATTTCTTCCATTCATTAATAGGTAGCCCTTTGTTATTTGTGTCTCTGTTTCCTGTGAGTAACTCTAGCTAACTAAGCCCTTCTTTGAAAATGAGGATGGGTTTTCTACCTACTTTTCTTACATAAAGTACAGTCAAAAAGTCTCTCTTCTGACATCAAGGAACCTACATTTTCATAAATTATAATCATTATTTCTCTTATTTTTAAGCAAACCTTTTCATCATCCTACCCATTTTTATACTATCAAACACGATGAAGTAAATAGTCAGCCCTGGAAAAAGGTCAGTACTGTCACTGTTATGTGCTTATCAATTGTTTGAAATTAAAAGTGTATTTATACTTGGCTCAAGAGTAGGAATGTAATTTCATTCCAGTACAGATTGACTACAGCATTTTTTCACAATTATTTTACCTTGTAAATAACATTCAGTTTTATGGCTGATGGACGAGAATATTCAAAAATGTTATATCAAAGTTGTGGTTTAATGGATTAGTTAGCTTTCAACAAAAATATTTTTGTGTGGAAGTCCTGAGGTTTCCAAAATAATTGTCAAACATAATTTGAAAACAACAAACCCCATTTATATTTCCAATCCTAGAAGTGTCCCTGGTCTTTCTCCTAGGCAATGTTAAATCAGTTGTTTGAGAGCCCCATTGTCCTTCATAGTTTGGGTTCTGATATTGACTTGTCCCTTACTGCATTTCAGTGGTAATTTTATTTTTTTCTCAATAGTACGTTACAGAACTTCAATCAGAGGAAAAACAACTTTGTATCTGAGAGATACTGTCCAGTAGTGGAAAAAGTCTTAGAAATAAAAGTAGGAAAATTTACTTTGATATTTTTTATAGTCAAGAGATTCTGTGGCAACCTGTCTGCATGATCTTCTCAGTTTCCAGTGAAGAATATGTGCGTTTCATTTGAGGACAAAATGAATTTGGTTTGAATTATTTGCCAAGTTGCTGAGTTCTGTGGGATGTGCATGGAAGAACATGTTCTATGGATTTGGGATGTAATTTCTATTTGGAGCCAACTTAGTTCAAAGATCACAGTGTAAGAATGGGAAATCAAAGTATCAAAGTTGTTTCAATTTCTGGTTTCAGTTTCTGTTTTCAGTCTGGCAAAACTGGGTATGTAGTATTTTGTACCTGAAATTGTCTTTCAGCGCTGCATATACATGCACAAATAAAGACTAATATATATATATATATATGTATACAAACACTTATGTAAGTATGTATTTAATATGCCTAAGTATTTGGCAGTTTAATATGGAAAAATTACTTCTGGGATAATGGAAGGGTTTCACTTAAACCTTAAGCTTGAAGTCATTGATTGGATGGAGAAAATATAAGAACAATCTATTTTTCTTCAGTGAATCACTTTTTGCTATATTATGAAGTGTTCATTCCTGGAATTTTAAGAAAAACAGTATAGAGTATAAGATGACAACCTCCTAAAATCACGTCTCCTGCCTGCTCTCTGCGTAATTCAGTAATCTCGATATTGAAACGTTCACACATAATTCATTGTAAATTAACACAGAATACCTATGACACCCAGCGATTTTTTACTATGTAATTTGATCACAAAAAAAGAGAAGTTGAAAATCAGCAACTGCAATGTCTAAGGACCCATCTTCTCAAGAAGGGACATGCTTTTATAGGTTTTCTTCAGATTCATTTTGAAACTATTTTTCTAGCCACTTGAACCAGAATTTGGAGGTGAAACTACACACATTTTAATTTTTGTCGAAAACTGTGAAGAAAATAAAATATCTGTGTTCATATGACTGAAAAAAAAATGAGGGAAGACTATATCATAGAAACATTTAGGCTGCCAAAGGCTTCCAAGATATCTTGAGAAACTTCACTGAGTGGGAAAGATGGTGAAACTAAGCAAAAGACATTTTCAATTACTTCTATATGTAAGATTTTTTTAAATAGCTGCGGTTGAACTATTTAACTCTTCTTTGAAAACCAAGATCAGACACAGATAAAGTCAGGACAAAAATAGAGAGCTTGGGCTAATCTAAACCTGAAACTGCATAAAGTAACTTAGTTCAGACCTTAAATTATCAAGAAGTTCATCTAAAGGCTGACCATTTGTTGTTTTGCAAATTTTGGCTTTTGCTTGTCTTGAGAACAAAATGTTTGCACGCTTGCAATATTGTTTTAATGTAAACAATGCAGTCTCTAGATCAGCTGTGTTCCCACAGACAGGAGGATGAGAGCTAAAAGATTTTAAAGATTGCTACTCACAGAAAAACTCTCATCAAATGCTTTAATATAAAATGCCTCAATCACTGGCAAATTCATAGTGAATTCAGATGCTAGTGTCCATATAAGAAAAAAGACAAAATAACCCCAAAAACCTGTTAATTTCAAAATACTTTGGTTTAGAAAAAAGAGATATGTTTTAAAGGCTAAACAGATTTAAATACAAGTGTAATAAAATGTTTAATTTCTATTCCAGGAAAATATTCCAGTCTGACAAGCCTTAAACTTAAAAAAATATTCACTAGTAAAGTGAAACTTTCAATTCCTAGAACCACAAACAATTTTTTTCCTAGACTGTCAGTGAGACAGAACCAATTTTTTTCTGCAGTCTTACATATTAGTTATAGAGCTAGAATGATGGAAATGAAATTTATTAATGTGGATGAATGTGTAGTTACTTATTAATGTAGATGAATGTGTAGTTAATATTTCAGGTAACTTATTAAAATATTACTTAAAATATTCCATTAGTGGAATAAAATATTTTTTTTAGTAAAACATATTTGTCACGAAATATATGTAAACTTTGTTCTGAGCAGTGAAGATAGAAGGATGTTTCTAACTTTTTCTAACCTTTGCATCTTCTTATACTGCTTCTGCTCCTGGGCCCACTAGCACAGAGGAGCTCAGGCTGGAGTGTGGCTCTGCGCTCCAGGTGCAGCACTCCCATCACCTCACTCCTTCTGCAGGGTGCTCTGGCAGATAACTGTGACTTTTTCACAGCTGCTCTTAATTGGGTTTGCTTCAGTTTTAGTGCCTATCTGATTTCTTTCTTGCTCCTAAAGGGATCTCTCTGCAGGAGGGGCTAGAGCATCTTTGTGGAAAAATTATTTTTCTTTTACGATACATCCTTTTTGATCTTTTCTCAGGCATGCAGCTGAGTGGACATTAAATCACATTCTCTTGATGTGGCAAGAATAGTGCTGTTTGGTCTCAATTGGCATTCATACCTAACCAGTCACAAATTTCTTTGACCTGGAAACAGAAAAGGCTGTTTCCAATGACCAGAGTTAAAGACTTCCTACACCAGATTATAGACTTATTAATGATTCATTATTTCTCAGTCCTCTTTTTGGGTCTAATGTTGCCCTTTGATGTTTGCTTTTAATCTTCCAGTATAAACAATCACACTGAAATCTCATAAACCAAACCCCAGAGCAGCTAGTATGACATTTGCTCTTCTTAGATAAGGACAGCATGAATGTGGTTGGTTTTATTTACATTTGTAGAATTTTAAACCTCTAAGAGATAATAAATGGCTGTATTTCATTTGTTTCAGTTAAAATCACAAAACAAGGATATTTATCCAAAATTTAGAATACCTTACTCCTGCTTATGGAGCAGTGGGTTGTAGCTGTGTTGTGTGCTGTTTAATCAAACTGGATCCAAAGAATGAAAAAATATGTTCTTTTTAAGAACTGGAAAGGACTCCACCTTATTTTGGTTTTACAACACCCCCCATTTTCATTCTGGACTACAAAATTCAACAAATGAGTACATACTTCAAGTTACAGTTTCAAGAAAAAGGTTTACAATATTTCTTAGACCTCAAATTTAAAAAAATCCTATTTTGTGTCTTGGATAGATTGGAAGGATAGATTGTCAAATTGCCCAATAAAACTGAATTCTTTATCCAAATATCTGTCTTTTCTCCACTGTCATTGGGGAATTTCCAGAAAACAATTCTGCTTTTTTTGTAAGTCTTGATATTTTCTTTTAATTTAACTGTTCACTGGGATTTCTAAAACACAGAATCAAGGACTGATACTGTAAATGAAGCCTTCTTTGTAGGAATGCGAATTTTACATAAAGTGTAATCAGAACCTTTATGTAAAAGGACTATCACTGGGATGAAAGTGAAAATTAAGAATGCAGATGACATCAAAACCCACAGAAATGTCAGGGAGACGATAAGAAACAGGAAAACCAAAAGGACCCTTAAGTATGCACCTGGAAATTGCAAAGGAGGTAGATTCTGTGCTGTGATGCATTTCAGCTCTATCCACAGCTGGTTGAGCAATCAAGATGGAGAAGTGTTAATTTTGCCCTGTTTGCCTGCTCAGAACTTCTCAAACTATTTGGGGTTTTTTGTTAATGTTTTTAGCACTTGATTAATACGAAAATGTTCTCTTCTGACTATGAGGTCTTACCAAGAAACTGACTCTTTAAGAACTGAGCATGCATAGTTATTACCTCTCTAAATATGATGCCTGTGTTGCTTCTGTCTTGGTTTTGATGGGTTAGGAGCAAGCATGGGTGAAACTAGGTTAAAGAGGCATGAACTTCACAAGAAAGCAAAACTATGAGCTTGGAAAAGAAAATGTTTTGCTTTAATAGATTTTTTACTACTTCTAAAATCTCATTGAACCTTCGCGTGTAAATAATGCCGAGGTTTTGCACATGTGTATGCAATTATTTAAATGCCTCTTAGCTTATCCAGGAAAACTTTCCTACAGCTGGAAATGCTTCAGTGAGTTGAGTTACTGCTGAGGGACAGGGACTGTTTCCAGAAATATGGAGTCCCAGAGGTGGTCTCACAACAAAGCAGATGAAGGGAGCTTTCAGGAAGGTCAATAACATGGTGCACTTAAGGACATCCGTAGAAGACTAAATCATCACCTTTTCATTTCACAGAAAACAATTGAAAAGGCATGCCTTCTTTTTCCATCTGGTGAAGAATGAGTCAGTGAGTCTTTTTTCACCATTTCTGTTTTATTCAAGGCAAATATGTTCATCCCTGTTGAATGTAGAACTCTGACAGTAGAGTAGCAACTTTGCACTACAAGAAGAAGGACCTTTGTTCACAGGAGGAAGAAACCTTCCTTATAAGTCTTGTGCTGTGTGCACCTTCAGCTATTTGAAAATCAGGTGCCTAGTCTAAGCAGATGCAAAAAGAGAGTAGGATGAATCAATACCCAGAGATAGCTACTTCTCTTCACTGACTACAGGGACAGTCAAAATTATTGGCTAAGATGTAATGCCTTTCAAATGGCTAAAATTAAGGGAGGTGATTCCCAGCCAAATCCTACTGTTCATGTGCAAGGATGCTGGGGTTTTTTTCCACATAGCTGCACCAAGCCTTTTCTTTGTTGTTGTTTATTTTATTGGTTGTTGGATTTTTAAATTTTTTACTTTGTGTATGTGCATTCCAAGCAAAGCTGAATGGAAGAAAATGGAAGGAAGTAGCATTCTGTAAAGAATCCATTAGGAAATAATGCTGAGAAGATCTGTAATACATACTTGGTTATTAATGAAAGATGAAGGAGAATGTTGCTCACCAGACCTCTTTGCTGACTGCTGATGTTTGGTCATTGCTGAAGGTGAAGAAGAAAAATCTGGGATTCACCTTAAAACAAACAGTCTGTGCATCAGAATGTGGAATGTGGAGAACAGAATAAAAGGAGCAAATTACAGCAAAACATGCCACGGTGTATGGATACAGAATGTGTTACAATAGGCTAATAATGAGTATATGTCCCATGTGGGGAATCAGACATGTCAAGGGATGGGATAGATTAGGTCTCCAGTGATCTATTGAGAAGGTCAATGACTGGAGAATATGACACCACCTATGTAATTATGAGAGATGAAAAGGTGAAAGAACATGAAAGCAAGTGCTTTTATGAGATGAAAAAAATCCCTCACAATTAAGTAAAATACTTGTATTTGTTAGTACAATTTATTTTTCCATTTATCTATACCTGATTTCTATGTTAAAAGTGTAAGTAGTTCTTACATGTAATATTGATTCTTTGATGACATGTACATATTAATGGAGTAATATGCCCCTTTATCTTGTAAATTCTTGGGTAATTGAGAACATGAATCAAAATCTAAAAATAAGGCAATGATTGATTGCTTTCTTGTGATTATCTGAAGATTATTTCATTAATCTCTAACCTAATAAAATAGAAAATTGATTATTTTATTATATTTTATTTTTATTATTATTCTCAGACATGAGAATACCCATACTGGGTACAGTCTCCATCACATACAGTCCCTGAATTTGAGAACAAATAATCAAACCTGCTAGGTACTAGTGGAAGTGCCTTATGCACTCAGTATAGTAGGGAAGGTCAGCTGGGAGATGATGGTCATGGGAGGTAGTGATCTAGGCAGGTATATAGCCTTTCCCTGACCTGCATCACGCTGCTGCAAAATAATTCCACTGGGTTGTCACATTGCTCCCTTCCATCCCCTTATCATCCCACTGCTGACTTTTCATATCACATTGAATGTGAAGCACTTGACTTCACCTTGAAGGCCCTTCAAAGCTGCACCTTTCCCTACAGATCATCTAAAATTCACAGAAAGTGTCATCTCTCAGACCTTATAGGTCGCTGATGCCAGCTTCAACTTTCACTTGTTAACATTTCAAACAAGCAATTCCATGTGTTCTCTCACTCTTCAGTGAAGCTGCCTCATTACCCTCTGTCAGACCCCAGGGAAAGCTCTCCCTGGCCCGAGGAGTTGTGACAGTTTCCAGACAATGAGTCTGCTGCCAGGCTGAGCCCACTGTTAGCTGTGCTGCCTACTCAGTGTCCCATCACTCCCATCTCCTCCCTAAAGGGTTATTTCTTCTTTCGTGTTTTCAGGGTTTTGCCCCTTTTTTTCTACCCAACCCTGTATAAAACCAAACAAAATGGGGTCCTTGTTGATGACTCCTGAGCACTCACAAAATAGTAACTTGTAAGAACAGAAATGTGACTGGCACTAAGGAGTTTAGTTATTTAAGATCTGGTAATAGAAAACCTTGATTCACTAAAGAATTTGTCAGACACACTGTTCAATAAGATGTATTTCTGTCCCACTAACTTCAGATGGAGAGAGTGTATATTTATTTTTAAATGTGTGGTTAAGAATCTGGATGAATCATGCTGTTAAACAAGTCATAATTTTGGTGTCATCAGCCATTGCATATGCAGGTCCCTTGTTGCCACCCTCGCTCTTTGAGCCCCTTGCAGACACTGCACAGGGAATGCCATGGGCACAGCAGCAATTAAGCATACAAGCAGGAAAAGTGGAGAAGGCTCTGTTCTAGGGCTGGTGCTTGGCAAGAAGGTCGTGTCTTTAATTCGGGGTTAATTGCAAATGACCTCTGTTTTTGCATAGCTGCATTCCATGCACATGAGAATAAAATGAAAAGGAAGTGGAAAGTGACATATGGAGATCAAAGGGAAGCTAGAGGCCTGGAAAATGAAAATTATCTAGCACCCCTAAATATGCTCAGGCAACCTGTCATGTTACAGAACAAGAACATAAATTTTTCTTCTGACAGACCTTTCTGTCACCTTTGTGATTTACTCTATGTACCCAGTGCAGAATGGGAGAAAATGTGTTCTGCATAGCAGGACAAGGCAAAGGAGAGCATTATTAGTTGCTTTGAATGTGTAGGATAAAATACTTTGGGAGAAATATAGCAGTGCTGAGTGTATTCTGCAGAGTTGCAAATGGACAATAATGGTACTGTATAAATTTCTGTCTTATTTATGGAAGGCCCAACTGATTGTATTTTGGATTTTGCTGTTTAGGATGGCAACTATGCACTCTGCTCATGTGAGGTTCCTATTTTGATCCTGTAAAGTATGGGGCTTAAATAAAGCAGTAAAACAAAATTTAAAGAATTCAAAATGAACAGATGAATGCACTCTTCATAAATGTTTATATGTGGGCTGGACTGCAGTCTTGTAGATCTCCTGGCACAGTTGTAGAAAGTCGGGGTGCCATCGGAGCTGGTGTGATTAATTAGTCTGAATCTACTAATGCCTCTTTGCACATGTATCAGTTTTGCTCTTTTGGCCATGTGACACACAATTCCACCTTAAGTCCAGGCCCCTGCTGTTCCCTTCTGCCTTGCTGACTGCTCTGCCCTTCTGCAGGCAATATTCAGCCCCAGTGGAGCAGCTTGCCTTGCCTTGTCTGGGACTGTTAACAAAACCTCTTCTTACCACTGTGACCACTATGCCAGGCAGATCCTGCGTGACTGTGTTGGGAAGGGTACCAACCTGCCAGTTGCAAATCAGAAGTGCGCCGTGTGCATTTTAATGGTCCATCTCTTCCAAGCTTGGCAAATCTTCCTCTGTGTGAGTCATACTCTTGACTTGCATGCATGTGAGCTCCTGGAGGATTAACAAACATTTCATGCTTTGACCCGAAAAGCTGTGTTTTAATGAGCTGTCGAAAAGCCGAAGTTTCCTACTGCAATACAAGGTATCCTATATAGCATTGCAATGGGACAACTGTTTGTAAATTTTAGGGGCATAATCCCTAAAGCAGGAGGGAGCTGCCTTTTCTTCCTAAGCTAAGCATCCAACCATTAACCTGGCGCTACCACCATGTTAGCCATTAAACCATGTCCTCAAGTGCTATATCCACAAAACTTCCAGGGATGGTGACTCTGCCACTTGAAGAAGCAATCTGTTCCAGTGCTTTACAACCTTTTCCATGAAGAAATTTTTCCTAATATCTAATCTAAACCTTCCCTGGTGCAACTTGAGGCCATTTCGTCTCATCCTGTCACTTGTTACCTGTGAGAAGAGACTGATACCCACCTCACTGCAACCTCCTTTCAGATAGTTCTTCATTCACCCATGTATTCTCACTCATATACACAGTTATGTGTATACTCACAAAGTGCAATTCAGATTAGCCGTGTGAAAACTAAAGATCAGATTTTAAGGCTATGTTGATTTTACAACGGCAATTTATTTAATAATTTTTGAAACTAATTGCTCCTGCATATAACAAAAAAGTATTTTCAGTCTTTGTGGTGTATGTTACAAGAACCAGTAAATGACTGAGAAATAGAGAAGTTTGAGGTTAGAGTTATCAATTATGTCTTCATTCTGAAGTGTTTTATACTGTCTCTGGATTAAGTATTATATTTGAGATAAATCTAAGTTAGTTATAAAAGCAAAAGAACAAGCACAATAATAAGCTCAGGTTCCTTGCCTTAATTAGTGAAAAAATTTTTTATGCCCTATACAATGTGATGATACACTGAACTGATCCAGTCTCTATCTGCAAAATAAAACAGAAGAGAATGTACAGTGCCTTAAGCAAAAAATGATAGATAGGTTCTAAGAGAGCTTTACAAACACATAAACAAAAATTACTGAAAAATCATTCTTGAAAAAAAAAGCTAAACCTCATTACTAGGCATCAAGTAATATCTATATAGAGATGGCTGTGCTGGTTTTGGCTGGGGTAGAGTTAATTTTCTTCAGAATGACTAGTATGGGGCTGTGTTTTGGATTTGTGCTGAACACAGGGTTGATAATATAGAGATGTTTTTGTTGTTGCTGAGCAGTGCTTACACAGAGCCAAGGCCTTTTCTGCTTTTCACGCTGCCACGCTGGTGAGGAGGCTGGGGGTGCCTGGGAAGCTGGGAGGGGACACAGTCAGGACAGCTGACTCCAACTGACCAAAGAGATATTCCACACCGAATGGTATCATGCTCAGTATATAAAGTGAGGGGAAGAAGGAGAAATTGGGGGACATTTGGATTGATGTCATTTGTCTTCTCAAGTAATCATTGCGTGTGATGGCACCCTGCTCTCCTGGAAATGGCTAAACACCTGCCTGCCCTTGGGAAACAGTGCATTAATTCCTTGTTTTGCTTTGCTTGTGTGTGGCTTTTGCTTTCCCCATTAAACTGTCTTTATCTCAACTCACAAGTTTTCTACCTTTTACACTTCTGATTCTCTCCCCAGTGCTGCTGGTGGAGGAGTGAGCAAACAGCTGTGTGGTACTTGGTTGCTGACTTGGCTTAAACCATGATGATCTACCTATTTTCCAGCTCTTCTTACTTTACATCTCACATTTTGTCCCTGAAACCAATATAATTTGAATAAATTAAACTATAATTTTTGTAACAACTGCCTTTTAAAAGGAATTGATTCATCCTTCCTCTTGCCCTCAAGTTGACTTCCAATGCAACCACTCCGAAATGCCGTAATTTATTGGAATTGCCAATGTGGTCCATTAAATTGGTCTGCATCAAACAGTTTGCTAATGACACTGAGCCTTGTTGGCTGTTTTTAACGATTATCTCAAATAGTGTGTGATAGTCTCCTCACATTGATCACAATGTTGTCTCCTTTGTGCCTCTGGCAGCAGCTGTGTTTGTCCTCTCTGGGATGCTTTACTCCACCGTATGTTATTGATAGACAATGATCATCCTTTCCTGGAGTAGGAATGCAGAATAAATGACCTCTACTGTTCACTTTTGCAACCATAATCATGTTATGTGGATTCACAATCATGAGCTAGATTTTGTACTTCATAAGAGAGGTTGCAAAAAATTTTACATAGAATAATAGACACTTCAAAGCAGCCCTTGAAATGAGAATCCCTACTTATGAGAGTAGGCATGGCTGGATGAGACTCTGGATGACTGGAAGAGATGGTGGTTGCAATTGTGGGGACATAGGTAGGAGAAGATGTTTTTATTGACCTAGTCAGGAGATAACCACATGAAGCAGTTTATGTCAATACTTTGCTGCTTGACATCATTTGGACCCATCATTGAAAAAACTACTGTGGTTTAAACCTTACAAGTTGTGTTCTTCCTCTTTCTTCTTTGTGTTTACTTTGGAGTAGTTTGCTGTAAGTACCATGGCAGAAACTGTTTAACTTCATGGTATACCTCATGACCTTTCTTATGCATTTCAATGAACCTGGTCTTTGAAGTCTTCTACTGCTTTTTTTATTTCTTGGTGGGTGCGAGTGAGTTAAATTGGATCCGTCACTCACAGAAAGAGAGGAATATGCTTGTTTCCCACAGATTTGTGTCTGTCATCTTCATTGACTGACATTAACAGTCATTCCAGGGACTGGAGGTAAATCCTTTCACTGACAGCAAGGTAATATCTAAGTGGTTGGATTGAACATCCTTACATCTCTGTGTTCATGCCTGTTCCAGGCCTGACAGTGTTGGCAGCTGCTCACCACTTCGTAACACCTACCCTCAATATATGAAATATATATAATTTGAGGCAGGAACTACTGAAAGCATAGCCTTTTTATGTAACCAAGAATAGAAATAGGTTTAAGCAATATAGTGTATATAATATAATTAAATCCTTCTTCAAAAGATACATATTTAAAGATCTGTAAGGTCTTTGTTTTGAATTGGCCTGTAAAGATCTTGCATGTGATGAAGCTGAGAACACACTAGCCTATGGAACTGCCTAACACAGTATCTACTCTTCATTACAGTAAATAATTATGGGACTTATTTTTAATGGACTCTCGGACCCTGGCGGTTTGTGTTTGACCTACATGGAGTGAACCATCACCATGATTGTCTCAGGTCCTGCATGAATTTTTCTCCTTTCAGAGAGTACAACACCTTCCCAATTGATAAAGCAAATGATATGAAGAATGCACGATATGGAGGATTCCCTATTTTCTCTCCACATGGCTGAACACAATGACTTAAGGGATAGAGGGCAGTTGTGATAAGCTCCCGTGTGGCATAGCATAAGTGTCTCCTCCATGACTCCCACACTCTCTCCTGGTGCCCTGGTATAAGAGGTACCAGACTCTAGAAGTGGAGCTGAACAATAACAAGAATGATGATTCATCTAGGCCGAAGGTGTCACTGAGGTTTTCAGCCTATGCTCTATGTAAAACCGCTTCCATAAAGAAAAAAAAATGTCATTGTCATAGGAGACTCCCTTTTGAAGGGAATAGAAGGCCCAATATGCAGACTGGACCCACTTAGGGAAGTTTGCTGTCTCCCTGATACCTGGGTTAAAGATGTAGAAAAAAGTTTCCCACCCTAGCATGGCCCTCAGATTTTCATCCATTATTGATTTTTCAGGTAGTCAGCACCGAAGTTGTAACAAGAAGTCCAAGGGCAATCAAGAGAGACTTCAGGGTCTTGGAATGACTGGTTAAGTGATCAGGAGCACAAATAGTGTCTCTGTCCTTCCAGTCTCACTATAAGAAGGACATTGAGGCACTGGAGCGTGTCCAGAGAAGGGCAAGGAAGCTGATGAAGGGGCTGGAGCACAAATCCGATGAGGAGCAACTGAGAGACCTGGAGTTATTTAGCCTGGAGCAAAGGAGACTGAGGGGAGATATTTTTGCTCTCTAGAACCACCTGAAAGGAGGCTGTAGTGAGGTGGGGGTAAGTCTCTTCTCCCAGGTAACAAGTGATAGGACGAGATCAAATGGCTTCAAATTGTGCCAGGGGAGGTTTAGCTTGGGTATCAGGAAAGGTTTCTTCACTGAAAGGGAGGCAGTTGAGTCACCATCTCTGGTAGTATGTTAAAGACATGTAGATGTGGCACTTGGGGATATGGTTTAGTGGTGAACTTTGCAGCGTTGAGTTGACATTTGGACTTGATGATCTTGAGGTCTTTTCCAACCTAAACAACTCTATGATTCTACAAATCATCTAGTAACAATAATTCTACTCTTCCTGGAGAACCATCATCTGTGTAGTATGCTAGTGATATCCAGAAACACTGTATTTTGAAGCACTTAAAGGCAGGTCATGAGATTTATTGCTATTCTAAGAAATGTTTTATTCAGAGTATATCCACATAATTTGTTATACTATTTTGTCCTCTTGAGACAAATCTATCTCTGACTATACAATTCACCAATGAGATATTTTTTGAGTCAGTGGGAAAAATGACTGGGAGAAAATGTCAAAAAAACCCTCCCCAAGTTCCATGAAAGAGAAGTATATAAAAATACTGATGATTATCTGTTTTATGTTACATCGTGCTTTATGCAAGAAAAAAAAAGAAACTCCAAGAGAAATGTTCATGAAAAACCCTAATGGGACATGATCTAGAAATAAAAAGATTATTTCCGAATAGAACTGACATCAATATTCACATGATTCTTAGAAATAATAATGCATATTTCCTTCCAAATAACTCCATTCAAGGAGTTCAAGTTTAATTTAATTCCCCAAGTTTGAAAAATGGTTAACCAGTCACTGGGGAGTTCTGAATTATATTTTTGGAAATTAAATAGAGCTATCCTCAGATAATTATTTACTTGCTACCTCAATTGTCCAAACAGAGCAAATTTCAAACTCTACCCAGTGAGAATAATAAGCCAAAGAATGTTTTAGTGCATGCAAATTGTAAGACACTTCAAAGGAACAAACAAGACGCAAATGTTAACAAATGAGTATATATTTGCATGATCTCAAGTCCACATATCTATCCAAATTGGCTTTGCTATTGACCTTTGAAACAACTTGCTTGCATACAGGTAGTAGATATTTGTCAATACTTTGTTTCTAAACATCCCAGGTCTTCCAACTATCTCAACTAATCCAGTTTTCATGCTTCAGGTCAGGCAAGTCTGCTGCAGACTCCTCTAAGATCAGGTGTAAGAACAAGAAATTATATCGTGTTCTGCTTTTTGAGTGTTTGACTTGTTTCTGGGCTCCAGAAGCAAAGAGAAAGAATATTTATGTGGGGAAAGAAACAGACTCTAACAGACAATCAGGCAGACAAGCCCCATGGCAAGCACAGGAGCCTGACCATGAATAGCTATACAGCAACATCAACTGTAAACTTGATCTAGTACATTCCAATCAAATCTGTCATTATCGTGAATACTTTGAGCCCCATGTTATATGCCAGTAAGGAATATTGTGGTGTAACCCCAGGGGGCAAGTAAGCACCACCAATCTGCTTGCTCAGTCTCCCCTGCATTGGGATGGGGGAGAGAATCAGAAGAGTAAAAGTGAGAAAATCATGGGTTGAGATAAAGACAGCTTAATAGATAAAAAAAAGCTGTGCATGCAAACAGTGCAGAACAATGAATTAGTTCACCATGTCCATCCACTGAAAGCACCCTGTTTCAGCTAAATTTCCATTGAAAAATGTTTCTTAAGTTCAGGATAGAGCTTTAGATCTCAGTAAGATGAACACTGTCAACCCATCTTCACACAGAATCTGGCTGATGTAGTTCAATCATGACAAAGATTAGGACTCGAGCTTCTGTTTTAAAGAGTCTACCACATCCTGAAGGATGATACTGTCCCTAAATTACTGCGTAGTTTCTCTTGCTCGTATTCAAACCAAAATAAAACCATTAGAAAACCCCAAACAACCTACACCTGCAAATGTCATTAAATTAGTTTGATCATGAATCAAAAAACAGCTGGCTCAGGTTTCTAAGGTCATGTTTATGCCAGTATAGCAAAATGGCACAGAGGTACCTGCATGCCTACCTTCAAATATTGCAAAGCTGAATGGACACCTCCACAATATTTCAGCCCCAACCTGTTCCAGTTCTTGAGTTGTGGATGGGAGAATGCTGTGTGGTCCCTCATACGGTTTGTTTTAGCTTTTTTAAAAATTAAGAGGATTTTGTTTCCTTGCTTGGGGATGTTGCTTATTACTGTTAAATTCCAAAGAAGTATAGATTAAAAATATTTACAAGAAAACTGCTAATGTCCCAAATTTATCAAGCAGACAATCAGAAAAAAAAAGTGTGCTTAGTTTAAAAATATTCCATGCAGCTTTTCAAACTCTAGTTCAATTTATTTCTTTCAGTTTTGAGGTCAGATGAGAAATACATCCAAACTAGGGAAGTTGGCTGAATATTTTAAATAATTTTCCAATACTTACTGAGAGTATCGTATTTTCTTTCAATAGCCTTTTTTTGTACACTTTCCATTAAAATCTGAGGATCAAATGGCTGTGATTGTCTGACATGACTGGCAACAGAAAATATAAACAACATAGAGGAGTAATGCTCATGTATAAACCAATCAAGAAACAGGAAAAAAATGCAATCATTTTTTATCACTTAGAAAAAAGTAATGCTTTTGTATGTATGGCCAGTCTTCACGAACGAAGATTTGGGAAAGGTCTTTACCCTTCAAGCCTGCACAATGGATTTTTTAGGTGAGACACAGTTTGCGCTCAGCTGAGCCCGCCCTTTAATCCCAAGGTTCATCTACCGGGGCCAAGTGAGCTCGGACAGTGACAGCGAGGTCCTCAGGACGTAGGTTTGTTTAGAGTGACCTTCTCTTAGATGGATGGCCTTACAGGGCTGACGAGCTCCATCTGCCCGGGGGAGTTTCCCTACCTGGGAATCGAACCCGGGTCGAAGTGGTGAGAGTGCTGCATCCTAACCACGAGACCACCAGGGGTCCCATAAAAAAGTAATAATATTCAGATAAAAAGCGGTCATCTTTTTGTATAGTTTATCCCATTTCTCACAGAGCAGTTACGGAAAACTGTGCTCAGAAGAGCTAGTAAGGAATTTCTTACTGTCATCTTGTCAGATATTTCTGGGAGAAAGTAGAATAACTGTGTTTGCCTCTTTTTGCAGAATCCCAGAATTGGTAGGATGGAGATCATCTAGTCCAACCTCACTGCCCAGGCAGGGTCCCCTAGAGCAGGTTATACAGGAATGTGTCTGGTTGTGTTTTGAATATCACCAGAGAGGGAGACTCCATTATGTCCCTGGGCACCCTCTTCCAGTGCTCTACCACCCTGAATGAAAAGTTCTTCATCATGTTGAGGTGGAACTTGACTTCTCGTGTTTTATTTTATGACCATTACTCCTGTCTCTGGGCACCACTGAATAGAGACTGACACCATCCTCTTGGCACCTGCCTTTTAGATATTTATATGCATCGGTGAGATCCCCTCTCAGTCTTCTCTTCTCTACACTAAACAGGCCCAGCTCTCCTCGTGATATGCTCCAGACTCCCAAACTTTTGTCCCTGCAAAAATCCGTGTGGAGGGACTTCAGAGCTGCTACTTAAGATATTTCTAGTTTGGACTGTATGTTATAACGTGCCTCTTAAAGCTGGATCATAATTTTTTCCTTTATCTATGTAGTAAAACTCCTGGTAGCACAATTTTCCCTGGGTTACTACATTCTGACATTCATTGTGAACCATGGAGCATGTCTGACTTCAAAGTCTTCCATTGACTCAGGCTGGCTTTTGACCTGGCTTAAAGACAAAATATAGAACTATAGTGGAAGAAAAGAACCCTTCACACCTTCACATTCTGCTTGTCACTACTCCACAAGAGAAAGGAGAGAATAAATTATTCATTGTGAATCACTCAGCCTGCCCTAGTAGGCGGCCTTTCATAGTGAAACAGCTTTAAATGAACTGCTCCCCTTCCCTCCTCTCAAAAGTGCCACCAGTTCTTAATGCATAGTGACATGCAATTAACATGATAGGCAAATGACCTAAATGCTAGATATGGCCAACTGAAGAAACTACATTTTTTTTAATACTTCTGAATATTTTATGGATATTCTTTATTTTCTACAATCAAAAGGAAAAAAAATCTTCCATGGTATTTTGTGTGTGTTAAAGGAAAACAACAATGCAGAGAACATGCTTATTGTAAAGCAGCTTAATACTGAGGGTATTCTCTTAGAAAAGAGCATTACCTACCTACAAGCAGGTAGAGTGCAAAGACCATTTGCTGTTAGCTAATCCACAATAAAATTTTCCTTTCTCTTTCTTTGCAATAAAAATTCTAGTCTAACCCCCCTGGAATGATGAAAATAATGGGAAGAATGTTTCCTTAAGCACTTTCAGTCATTTGGCATTTTCACCTGACAAGCTATTTCATGGGAAAATGTCAGAAGAGCTTTCAGTCCCAGGCTTGGAAGTCAATACTGTTCCCATACCTAAAATACACATTTCGTATACCAAATGCAGTTGGTTTGCAATCTGTTCTCTTCCTTCCTTTTTCTCCCCCCTCCCTACCCATTTATCTTGTATGTCTACTGTCCCCTTTATTGCCACATTTTAAGTGCGAGTGATCATGTTCCTGCATGCCAGGACTTAATAATTTGCCGTTATATCAGGTAACACTGCTTCCACATAACTCACAACCTACTTAACCCCTCTCTTTCTCAATTCCTCATAGACAAAACCAAGCAAAGGTTTCCACTGACCTTAATGGTTCATGAAAATAGACCTGAATTTTACAGGTTTGAACACGTTAGTAAAGAGCTATTACTTTAGCTGAATGTAAATATCATCAATCACCTTCACGGTTTTCATCCATTGTAAATGATTCATCAAGCATTAATTCTTTCTTTTGCTTACAGTCACTGTTTTTATCTTCTGAACTTCTCCTGTATAAGCTCACCTTGGTCTCTGAGGCAAAAACTTTTGCCTTAGAGGAATTCTTTTTCTTTCGGACTTTTTTTCCCTTCCCTGTTTGCGAATGCTTTTTTTCCCTTAATGAGTACTTTTAAGGCATGGTAGAATCATAGAAAAGTAAATGGTTGATAACTGGCTATAGGGAAGGGTGTTCTGTATGGCATACTAAATCTACTCCTAGGAGAAGAGGTCCTGCCTTCTGTCATAGGCTTCCCACATGCTTCCTAAGCAAGTCATTCAACTGCTCTGTTCATCCAGGAAATGGACGTTGAGATTCTACTTCTATTCCTAGCTTGTTCAGACTGTGAGGGCTCTAGGGTGGCCACTACATTTACATGCATTTCCTAATTTGCATGTGTTCCCCATAGCTTGGTCTGCATCCAAATATTAATTACAATGGTGAAGACCAGGCAGAAAAGAGGGAGTCTGAAAATAATTTCTTCTGGTGCCTGATCTTCACAGTCTCAAACAGATCACAATTTCAAGCACTCTGTTTTAACAGTTCTGTATTCTCAAATAATATTATTAATTTGTGATTGAAATCACTATCACAATGCCACAACTAGTGACAGTTTTTTATTCTGTATTGTTCCTTCAGTGAAGTAACATAGGTTTGCTTTACTTAAGGTCTTACAAATTGACAATCTACAGGGAACTGGCAGAAAAATGCAAGTGCCCCTCCCTGAGGCAGCCAACCAGGAGACAGTGACATTTGGCACATTAGCACAGCAGTGCACAAAATGAATTTCAAGTTTCTCCCTATTGATTTCCCATCTAAAGCCACTAATCCATCCCTGGCTACAGTTCCTATGAAATCACAGGAATGTGCAGTTCTAGGCTCTTGAGCAAACTTAACTGATTTCCCTCAACATGGATCCTGTTCTTTCAGAACTGATCCTTGAATCAGATGTAGCTTTACTTCTCAGTCCTGTTTGACAGACCGTACAGCTTTAATAACTAGTATCTTAAAGTTTTATCAAATGGCACTGAATAATTTATTGAGTAGAGTCTTCCCCTTTTAAACAGCATTCAGTGTGTTGCAGCACCAATTTGATCCATTGGGGCTGACCCTGGTCTTCCTTACACTCCTTCAGTTTAATGTGAGGTTTGAATCATGCTTTTTCAGAGCTTTTACAAATCCAAGACAGCTCCATTCATGTACATAGATATTTGCGTGACAGTTGTTTGCCCTCTTATTTTTAGCCTTGAGAAAATAGTTCTTTTCCTGTTGAAATATTTTTTCTTCCTTCTGTTTTGAAGAACTTAATCTCTTATAGATGATCTTTTGAGTGCTTTTAAAACACCCTGTGATGAACAGAACATGCTAACATGCAGTTTTAGTTAATCATCCCTTTGGAAGGACAGAAGTGTAGATACACCAGTGTTAGCAAAATCATGTTATTTTGAGACTGCTTACTAAGAAGGTTAGGAAAAGTCAGGACAGCAGCCTTTTATAAATATTTGAGTTATGATATTTGCTCTTATTATTATTTATTATTTACATTTCTGAAATTAAAGTAGGGAGTGTAATTTTCCTTTCAGTTAGCATGTGATGAGAATTCTGGTAGAGCTTCCTGCCTGACACAGTCTCGGCAGGAGGCACCAATTTTTTAAGACTGGGTTAGCCCAAGATAAGCCCTAGTGACATTTCTGGCTTTGGTTATCTCTGTGGGTGCCCACTGTAAGGTTCTAGCAACACCTAGCATCTCTGGAAAACTAGCGTTCCTCAGTCCAAGCAAAAGCTCCCCAAGAGTTGGTTTTTTCTGTAGGACACTAAGAAGAAAAAAAGAAGTAGGAAAGTAAGTTTGCTAGTCTTTATGTGTCTTAACACTGGTTCTTATCTTTTTTTTTTTTAGCATAAGAGCTTGTGTTATGGGTCAGCAGTGAAACAGCTGCCAGACTGCCTTTACCTTCCCCATTTGGCACTGACTTTCCTTGACTCACAAATGAATACAGTGGCTGCTCTTTCTGCACTACTATGCTCCTCTGCAAGCAGCAGCATTTGGGGTGAAGTCTGCTCTCTGAGTGTCTGCACATCTCAGCCCAGCACCTTTGCCTCTGCCTCACCACCAGATGCCTCTGGGACAACCTTCCCCAGCACTGCAGCCACCAGCCAGGACAAAATGCTGCTAAGGTGGCCATTCAATTACCTGGGAAATCAGGTTGGCTCCTGAGGGCAGGAAGCGAGTGAAAGGTCGTGAAGACACATCCTTCCCTTTGTACCACCCACCTACATCAAATCTCCTTGAAGTTTCCCAGTCCCACAACACCTCTCTGAGTCCTCTCAGGCTAGTCCTTTGTTCACAGCTTCTCATGAAACCTTTCTGATACTTCTAGGGATCATACCTGGGGCCCAGGAATGTCAGTACTGCAGGATTTCATGTTTGGTGTTGCAGATAAAAAATATTTTACCCTTGAGATGGCAATGGGTGGTTCTCCCTCTAAGAAGCTCATAGTGAGCTCTGTAACATCATATGACCTGGATTTACATCAATATGTTTCCTAGGGTCTTAAACATGACTGTGCCTAGGGCTCTATCATGGTGTGAACCCTGGCTGATAGAGCTCTGAGTGCACTTTTACTCCTTAAGGATGTACAACAAAGCAATTTGCAAACCTTCTAAAAGCAGTTATTTCTTAGGTATTGTGAGAAAAACACAGAAATAAATGGACTACAGATCATCTCTATACAAACAATATTCACTTCGTAAAGATTTTTTTTTATCCCACTTGAGCAATATTGGGCTTCTGATCAAAATCTTATAGAAACGCTTGTCCTCTTCTGTCTCTTCCTCATATATGTTTTCTTTTCTGGAACATGAAACCTCTTTTCACCAACAGATCTATAGCTGTTATTCTAGAATTATTCATATTGCTTGTATAACTCCTGTGATAAATGAAGATTTCTGAGGGAAGGTCTAATAACCATTCATTTCAGAGACTATCGTATCCATCCATTCTGGAGGACTGTCATGAAGGATACCCATTATCAAGGGATTGGATAGCCTTTCATTTTATAAATATGTTAGGGTTGAAGGAATGAATTATTAATGTGAACTAGAACAGATTTAGTAGAGTTCGATTTAAAAATTTTTATTATGGTAGTGTGTTTCCATGGATGTGTTTAGTCTGATTAGGTTAACTTTGCTTATTTGGAATTACTTCCTCTTTAACCCCATAAGGTTCTGCTTTTCATTTTGCCATTCTGTTCTTAGCAATTGCTATTATTTATTAACAAATATTTTTATCCATTATGCAGATTCTTTGCAGATTTTGTTTTCTATCTCTATGAGTGTAAAGAGAGGCAGAGAGCATGTGGGAGCTGGCTTACACTTGCAAAGACAACTAAGTCTTAACAGCATTACTAGGTTATTGAGTAAAGCAGTACAGGCTCAGAGAATTGAAATGCATCCTCATCATGTTTGCTGGGCTACCCTGTTTTAATAAAAAACTATCCTGATGATAGAACTTCAGATTTTGTCATTAGACCTTAGCATGACTTATTTTAACTTGTGGTGATTACTGCTGCCTTAGGAATAGTATCTATATATAGGATTCTATATATAAAGTGTAGACATCAGTCTGTGAACTATCTTGCAAGTCAAGGCATGCTAATTCCCAAATGAAGCCATCTTTAGCAAGCTGCTCAATGGAGCAGTGATTTCAAAAGTAAGTGATCTACATTAAGATTCAGCCAGATACAGGTTTTGGTTTGGAGTGGAAATGTATTCAATGAATATGATCACTTCAAATGTGTTTAAAATTAGTACATTTATGAGTAGTTAAAAAGCTTTGCATTAGTTCCAGTGCATTTAACACTTCTGGGGTTTTTTTGCTTTACAACTGTTGATAAAAGATTTACTCTAAGGTTTGGATCTTATGGAACAGGCTTAATAATTGGGACATATTCATGAGAAGACTATGAGAATAACATTCAGTGTGCACTCCTATAGGACAAACCTGGATAATGGGACAGCCTCCAGTACAATATCCAAGCACAGGTCTGTATGACAATGATGTGAGACAAGATAATGTACCATCTGCATTCAGCTCTATTGAAAGTATTTTTTTCTTTCTTTGCTTATTGTTTACTTACTGTGAGCCATAGAGTCAATTAAGCAAAATTAATTAGCCTGTCCTGAGACAGAATTAAACAAATCTCTATTGAGAGTATGAAAATATGCTGTGTTGGAAGAGATGCAGGAGAATTGCAAAGACTACAGCATGCTGCTAAGCATCAGTGAATATTTGACGAGGACTGTTTGGCTAATCCTTCCTTTCCTTAAAACACCTTGGTAGTGGGCCAAGGGCAAACTTTATGCCAACTTCATCCTTTGAGTTAAAGCTAAAAATAGCCCATGGTGGGGTCCTAGGTCTCATTTTCTGGCTTCAAGAGATACCAAAAGGAAATTCAACAGCTCAAAATAATCCATGTGTACCACAGCCCTTTTACAGGTGCATCTGTTTTATTTAGTTCCTATTTAAATATTTCTTTAGTGTATTGAGGATTCTTCTATAATTTATTTTAAAATGCATGCACCTGCACTGGAGTTGCAAAGAAACGCACAAAGACAATTCTCTGCTCTAGGGGTGTTTTTTAAGAGAAACAATGACTTTCTTTTCCCCTTTGCAATGCGGAAGACCAGTCCTGAGTCAGGAATGTTGCCTTCTGTTTTGGGAATAATGGTTCAGTTTGTTCTTGAGTGATTCTTATATAAACTCTATGATTTTACAACAACATTTTTGAAAGTAGTCCCAATATGAATTTCTGAAATACATGTACTAACGTGGATTTGATTGGAAAAATGGGGTCTGATCTCTACAGAGTGGGAAGAAGCTGTCAGATGGTAGTAAGAATGATGTGGCAAACATAATTATCAGAGCAACACTACTGAGATTAGAGTAATGCTTGCATGAGTGCCTACATCAAGTTGTTTTCTATCTGTTAAATGGTCATTTGTGATGGCATAGAAAATGCTATTTGGACAATGGATTTTTTTTCATAGAATGAACTAAAAATGTCCATTGGAACAGTTATTTTTCAAATGTTTTACTGGAAAATAAATCGGAATTAAAATAATTGAATTCTTTCATTCTCACCTTAGGAGAAATTTTTACTGTTGTGTCTGAGTCCACAGTCAGTTCTCTAACTAAGGATAAATGGATTCCAAATTGCTATGGTGTTAATAGGCAACAGTTGGTCATTTCTCAGATTTCAGTTGATGATGCCTTTTTATCTGTTCAGGGCCCCCCTCTGGGGTATTTAACTGTTTTAAAGCAGAAATGGGAGAAAGTCTCGAAGGCAAAGTCATGGTTAGCTCTCACTTTTGCTTCACAGAACAACCAAACTTTTCATATGAGCTGAGAATCAAATGGGAATCAATCGCATAGTGCTTAAAGCAATATCACAGTAAGGTGTCTTCCAGATCCTCCCAGGCAAGCTGTCCAACCTCTTCACTACTCGCTCTTGCTTTTTTTTTTGGCTCAGTGTAGAGTCTAACCCATTCCCCAGGTAAGGAACCAAATAACAGAAATAGGTGTAGAACAGGAGAGGAAACCAGTATTTCTTCATCCCAAGAGCATATTTTAAATAAAGAGCTACCTGAGAAGCCAGTATGCGGCCACAGATATATTTCCTTTAGTACTCTGTTTTGAAAATGCCTATGGATTAGAACATGAGGGAAAACTAGGTGGGAAAAAAATGTCTGTTTTATGGATCTAGAGGAATCTAGGAGGTTCCACACTACCCTGAGTGCATTCAAGGCACTCTTCTTCAGCACCCCTGGGACTTGAATCACAAAAATTGCTGAAGGCTGATAAGTGTTATGTCTCTAGAGGAGCAAATAAGAGGGAGTCGGAGTATACAAAATCTTGTAAATTAGTACCTGTAGGAAAATTTAAGAGATGTTTTAATATCATGATGTGATCACCACAGAATGCAGTGTTTCAGTATTTATAAGCTCTTTTCAATGCCCACATTAGGTATAAATCCCAATAGATCTCTGCTCTTTATGATCCAACGGGTAGACTGCTGACAAGGTGGGCAGCTCCTCTGCTTAGCTTGTAACCAGTATTTTGTCCTCTGGGCTTTGAGGCTGTAGCAGGCTCTTCTTTCTACTGCAGGTCCTAAGTCCAATACTCTCTTTCAAAGCTAGTATCCCGTAACTTTCCTTTAAAGACTGTTGTCGTGGAGCTGCTGTTCTCTTCTGTCCCTACATTTCCTTGTCCCTCAGTCTGAGTGGATTCAGATTGCATTCTCCACCTTTCTGGAGAGTGCTCTGTGCATTAGACTGAGGACTATGCCTGTTCAGATATAAATGGAATGAGGTAAAAAGGGGGGAAAAGAAAATTTACAATTTTAGGAAAGACAGACTGAGTAAGAGATAGAAATGAATGAGATGCATTCGACTCTGGAATCTGCTGGACTCTTTCATGGTGGAAAGTGAAAGCGACTTATTTTCAGCACTGTGGAGACGAACAAGATATTTCCTCTAATCCATTACCCTTACAGCACTTGTAAATTTCTGAGTGCTTATTCTCTTCTGTGAACAATTTCAAGGAATAGCTTTGCAGAATATTAATTTCGTGCTATGAAATTACCTGCAAAAAACGGTGCTAGATGTTCTAAAGGAGAGTCAGAGTGATGAATCTCTGAATGATGTGCAACTCGTTGTGTAGGGACACTTTGTCTATGTAGTTTTCTTCAGAATCATTGATATCAAAAACAGAGGAACAATTTTTTTTGTTAGCTTGCCATAATTTGAAGCAAAACATGACAAAAATGAGGAGGATATTTGCTAAATACTATTTTTCACTTACTACTTGTAAGAGGCATCTGAATACTGCTAGAAAAGCTAGAGGTCATGAGTTAATTATTTCTTAAACTAAGTGCTGAAGAGAAGTGACTACATGAATGCCTCTGTGACAGATGAAGTCCAGACCGTTTGCTAGTGAGTAAAACTCAGATCAGCAAAGGTTTGTGTTTTGGTCAGAGGAACAACCAAAAGCAATTTAAACAAAACTGGCTGAGAAAAAGACGTGCACTGGATTTCCTTTGTTTTTACTCTCTTCTTTTTCTCAGTTCCTTCTCTCACATTTGTCCACATTGCCTTAATACTTGCTTCACCCTTGGTCTGGATTTGTTGTTTCACAGAGCATAAAACTTGTTCTCAAAAACAGAGAATTGCAGCAAATATTGGGTAGGTCTGTGTGACATTTGACCGATTTGGATACAAATCTAGACATATCTAGACATAACTGAATCATTAAAATGCCTGGGAACATCTCTGCAATAAACAAGACAATGTCAGGGAGGGAGATAGTGCTTAATTCAAAACAATTCAGGGATCCTTAGTGCAAACAAAGACTGATCCAAAAAATGTGGTCAATAGGGTTGGGTTATATGAAAACACAGCCTTTCTAGGAAGAAAAGAAAAAAGACAGAAGGGAAGGGAAAAGAAGGGAAGGGAAGGTTTGGGAAGGCAAGGTTTGGGAAGGTTTGGGAAGGGAAGGTTTGGGAAGAGAAGAGAAAAGAGAAGAGAAGAGAAAAGAAGAGAAGAGAAGAGAAGAGAAGAGAAGAGAAGAGAAGAGAAGAGAAGAGAAGAGAAGAGAAGAGAAGAGAAGAGAAGAGAAGAGA